>NC_083580.1:73514610-73823610 GCF_027579695.1 Neoarius graeffei
GACTGGTACTGTATATCTGCACAAATATGGGCAAACTCTAAAACATGGTATTCATTGAGACGTTTTACGAACGTTGTGTGAATAATAATAATAATAATAATAATAATAATAATAATAAATAGGAATGTGAAGAAATGAATTGCAGCTTTAATCTGATTGAAAACAAAACTAGGAAATCTTGAAATCATATTCATGTTTGGAAGGGGGAAAAAATCATAATGAGTCATCTCATTTCCCAAAAGTGTCTCTGGGGAGTTTTGGATTATTTACATGCTATCAGCTGCAGTTTTTTGTTTTTTGTTTTTTGCCTGAAAAGAGAGAGAGACAATTTCCAGATAAGGAAGATTTAAAATGTGGAAGTAAAACTGTCAACTGAAAAAGTGAGTTTCATAATCTTTCACCGAAGCTCATTGTTGTATAGCTGGGACATTATGGATTCGCCAACTTTATAGCTCTTGAAACACCAGCTTAAGTAACTGAGGCAGAACATAGCAAATACAGGGCCAAGAAAGCAAAATGGGAATGTACTCGGAGAAGTTTTCTCCTGCTGTCTTTCAAGGGTGATACATGTGTGTGTTCTAAACATTCAACACACATAGGCTGTCGATAAAATAGTGGGAACACAAATGAGGGGGTCGGACCCAATAGACATTACTTATCTTTGTTTTCCAAGCTGTCTAAATACCTGAAAATATTTTCACATTGGTGTCTTCATAGTTTAATCATGACCTATATTCACATCTGGGTGAAGATAAGGATTAACTGATTTCTAAGAATAGCAGTGTGAATTCATCAAGTGAAGTGAAGTGAAGTGAAGTTATTGGGTTTCTTCTCTCTCCATGCTGAGATTGATGTTACTACAGTCAGTTATCCGGACAGGAAAGGTCTCCTCAGCCACCACTTTCCTGACAACCCTCCCACCTTCTCTCAAATGAACAAAAATTAGTTTAAGTCAATAATACTTGATTACAAGAACAAAAAAAAAAAAAGTGTATAAATGGCCAACTCTTACTTGAGTACATGAAAGTTTGGCTGTTCTCCAGTATAATATTTTTTAACACATCCATAAATAAGCAAGATTGTTCCCATTTAATGTGAAGGGCACTGGGAGTTTTGTATCAGTCTGTCCATTCTCTGTTGATGTCTCTCATCAACAAGGTGTTTCTGTCTGCAGAAATGCCACTCATTGGATGTTTTTTCTTTATTGTGCAATGCTGAATAACCTCCAGAGACTGTTATGTGTGAAAATCCCAGGAGATCGAGTTATAGAAATACACAAACCAGCCCATCTGGCACTAACAATCATGTTGTAATTGTTCATGGAGTGTACAGTTTGTTAATATTGACTGTTCTAGCAGATATACATCTTGTAAAAAATGGGAAAAAATGGATTACAGTTGCATTGGTTTCACCAGTGTGTGTCTCCTCCATTCAACTATGTTTCATGATATGTGAATGAATCCATCCATCCATCAATCAATCCATCCACTCATCCATCCATCAATAAATCCATCAATCAAGCCATCAGTCAATCCACTAATCAATCCATCAATCCAACATTGAATCCATATCAATCCATCCATTAATCCATCAATCCATCAATCCATCCATCCATCCATCAGTCAATCCATCCATCAATCAATCCATCCATTAATCCATCCATCAATCCATCCATGAGAAGCCATGGCCGAATAGTTAATGAAGCAGCTTTGGGAACAAAAGGTCACTGGTTTGAGTCCCTGGACCAGCAGGAATGGCTGAAGTGCCCTTGAGCAAGACACCTAATCCCCAACTGTTCCCCAGGCTGCTTTGGGTATGCTGTATGTCGCTCTGGATAAGAGCATCTGCTAAATGCCTGTAATGTAATGCAATACATTACATTGTCCATCAGGGTCACAGTGGAAGCTGGAGCCAATCCCAGTGAATTGAAGTCAATTATTCACTCATCCAGCCAACAGGTGATGAGTTTAAGCCATCATCCTTCCAGCATCGTGCACATTTCATGAAAAGCACATCTCTCTCAATTCTTCACCGATTTTTATTCTTTTTGGCAGGAAGGTAGGTCTGGGGTGCATATAGCTTCTACCCAAATTTTCATAATTGCAATTAATAATGAACATATGGAGTAACTAATCCCTAATGAGCAGTTTCCACACAAATCGCTTCTTCTCCCTCAATTCTTCACCAATTTTGATTCTTTCTGGCATGAAGGCAGGGTTACCTAGGGTGCATATAACTTCTACCCAGATTTACTTCATTACAATTATTAATGAAGTTACAGTTAGGTCCGGGCGGCACGGTGGTGTAGTGGTTAGCGCTGTTGCCTCACAGCAAGAAGGTCCTGGGTTTGAGCCCCGGGGCCGGCGAGGGCCTTTCTGTGCGGAGTTTGCATGTTCTCCCCGTGTCCGCGTGGGTTTCCTCCGGGTGCTCCGGTTTCCCCCACAGTCCAAAGACATGCAGGTTAGGTTAACTGGTGACTCTAAATTGACCGTGAGTGTGAATGGTTGTCTGTGTCTATGTGTCAGCCCTGTGATGACCTGGCGACTTGTCCAGGGTGTACCCCGCCTTTCGCCCGTAGTCAGCTGGGATAGGCTCCGGCTTGCCTGCGACCCTGTAGAAGGATAAAGCGGCTAGAGATAATGAGATGAGATGAGTTAGGTCCATATATATTTGGACACTGACACAAATTTTGGGGTTTTTTTAACCTGTTTACTGAAACATATTCAGGTTATAGTTATATAATGGACATAAAGTCCAGACTTTCAGCTTTCATTTGAGGGTATCCACATTAAAATTGGATGAAGGGTTTAGGAGTTTCAGCTCCTTAACATGTGCCACCCTGTTTTTAAAGGGACCAAAAGTAATTGGACAATTGACTCAAAGGCTATTTCATGGGCAGGTGTGGGCAATTCCTTCGTTATGTCATTCTCAATTAAGCAGATAAAAGGCCTGGAGTTGATTTGAGGTGTGGTGCTTGCATTTGGAAGATTTTGCTGTGAAGAAAACATGCGGTCAAAGGAGCTCTCCATGCAGGTGAAACAAGCCATCCTAAAGCTGCGAAAACAGAAAAAACCCATCCGAGAAATTGCTACAATATTAGGAGTGGCAAAATCTACAGTTTGGTACATCCTGAGAAAGAAAGAAAGCACTGGTGAACTCATCAATGCAAAAAGACCTGGATGCCCACAGAAGACAGCAGTGGTGGATGATCGCAGAATAATTTCCATGGTGAAGAGAAACCCCTTCACAACAGCCAACCAAGTGAACAACACTCTCCAGGAGGTCGGTCTATCAATATCCAGATCTACCATAAAGAGAAGACTGTATGAAAGTAAATACAGAGGGTTCACTGCACGGTGCAAGCCACTCATAAGCCTCAAGAATAAAAAGGCTAGATTGGACTTTGCTAAAAAAACATCTAAAAAAGCCAGCACAGTTCTGGAAGAACATTCTTTGGACAGATGAAACCAAGATCAACCTCTACCAGAATGATGGAAAGAAAAAAGTATGGCGAAGGCATGGTACAGCTCATGATCCAAAGCATACCACATCATCTGTAAAACACGGCAGGGGCAGTGTGATGGCTTGGGCATGCATGGCTGCCAGTGGCACTGGGTCACTAGTGTTTATTGATGATGTGACACAGGACAGAAGCAGCCGGATGAATTCTGAGGTATTCAGAGACATATGTGCTCAAATCCAGCCAAATAATAATCGGCGTTTCATAATACAGATGGACAATGACCCAAAACATAAAGCCAAAGCAACCCAGGAGTTTATTAAAGCAAAGAAGTGGAATATTCTTGAATGGCCAAGTCAGTCACCTGATCTCAACCCAATTGAGCATGCATTTCACTTGTTAAAGACTAAACTTCAGACAGAAAGGCCCACAAACAGACAGCAACTGAAAACCGCTGCAGTAAAGGCCTGGCAGAGCATTAAAAAGGAGGAAACACAGCGTCTGGTGATGTCCATGAGTTCAAGACTTCAGGCAGTCATTGCCAACAAAGGGTTTTCAACCAAGTATTAGAAATGAACATTTTATTTACAATTATTTAATTTGTCCAATTACTTTTGAGCCCCTGAAATGAAGGGATTGTGTTTAAAAAATGCTTTAGTTCCTCACATTTGTATGCAATCATTTTGTTCAACCCACTGAATTAAAGCTGAAAGTTTGAACTTCAACTGCATCTGAATTGTTTTGTTCAAAATTAATTGTGGTAATGTACAGAACCATAATTAGAAAAATGTTGTCCCTGTCCAAATATTTATGGACCTAACTGTATGGACTAGTTAAGCTTTAATGAGCAGTTCAACAAAAATCACTTCTTGGTCAATTCCTCGCTGTTTTGGATTCTTTCTGGCAAATAGGTCGGTACTCCTAGGGTGTATATTGCTTCTATATATAGCTTGTATATAGTGTATATACGGGCAGCACGGTGGTGTAGTGGTTAGCGCTGTCGCCTCACAGCAAGAAGGTCCGGGTTCGAGCCCTGTGGCCGGCGAGGGCCTTTCTGTGTGGAGTTTGCATGTTCTCCCCGTGTCCGCGTGGGTTTCCTCCGGGTGCTCCGGTTTCCCCCACAGTCCAAAGACATGCAGGTTAGGTTAACTGGTGACTCTAAATTGACCGTAGGTGTGAATGTGAGTGTGAATGGTTGTCTGTGTCTATGTGTCAGCCCTGTGATGACCTGGCGACTTGTTCAGGGTGTACCCCGCCTTTCGCCCGTAATCAGCTGGGATAGGTTCCAGCTTGCCTGCGATCCTGCAGAACAGGATAAAGCAGCTAGAGATAATGAGATGAGATAGTGTATATACCTTGCAACATTTATTGTGCAAGGTGGCTCACTTTAGATCGTTCCTTCTGGACTAGATGGGGCCGGAAGGAGCTACGCCATCACAGACGGTCTTGTTTAACTTGTAAAGTATTTGTACTTGTCTGTTGAATATTTATCATCTGCCCAAGTATCTCTTCAAGCATATTCAAGCAAAATGTAAAAAAAAAAAAGAAAAAGTTAGAAGTCGCATTCACAGTCGCTGTCAGTGCTTGTCATAATAAAAAAAGTGAAACATTTTATCAGAGAGGCGTAACAGAGAGAAGAGGTAAGAGACCTTGAGGAGAAAGGATAGATGATGAAGTGTGTGACAGTGACTCATGGCTAGATCAAGGCTAAGGCATTTAACCCTGGCTAATTTCTGTACTGGAAGTTGATATGCTTGTCATGTTGGAAGGCAGGCGGTAAATAATCTGCCAGCACTCATTTTTTTCATAGTTGCACTAATGAAGCGTACCACCTACAGGGATGAACACTTTTCACAAATACTGTTATGGAGTTTTGTACTGTAAGCATTAAGTTTAAAAATCTTTTCATTTGTAGTACAACTTTTGTGTCAATAATAATTTAATTAATACGTTTACACTGAACGGCTGATGATCTACAGCTATAACTGGCTCCTGCGTTTGAGCTCCAGACATGATAAAAACTGACTAATGACATGAACAATAGTAACACAGTATATTGTGAGTGTGAGCTTCATTTTCTTTATTGATTCCCTTCCATCATGAACCTGATGCTTACACCTTTCATTACATCATACAAGCCTTCATTATCTTTGTTTGTTGTATGATCGAATCTCAACGAACATTCAAAGGCTTTCAAAAGCGACTTCTTTGATGCACTGGCACACCTTCATCTTGCGTCTTTCTCTCATCCAGAGCCACACAGCTGACTGCTCTGTAGTATGTAAAGATATATTATGGAGGAACAAATGTCCTGCTTGGGTCTAGCATCACATCTCTGTGTCTCTAAGTGGTCTAGCATTATCTAGAAGCTGACAATAAGATGGATTTTAGCAACCGAAGCAGAAGGAAATGAATCCATTTGGATGACGTGCTTGAGAATTAATCAGGTCTCTGAAATGCAACAAGAGTTATTTCCAGAGATGATAAGAACATGAAAACAGGGTATACTTGCATCTACAGCAAACATTCGATATCTTCAAACTAAGGAATGAACGATATGGAAATATTTGACAACAATGTAATATTTAAATGTCATTTTCCTAGCCAGTGAGAACAGACCAGAAAAAATTACGCCCACTTATTTACAGAAAAAGGTTGGCGGTTTGATGATGCATTTGATTGTCAGTGGGCGGCCATGGAAATGATGTCAAGGTGAAGCTGCTCTCGCAAATCCACTCTTTGCAGGCAGGATTTCAGTTTGAAACTGTAATGGGTTTTTATACAAGGCACATGGCACATCAATCCAAAAATATCTCAGTCAAAGTCCTTCCTGTGCCAGGACCTAGTCTTCCCAGGCAGTATGCCATCCTAGTACTAACCACAATCACTACACAACCCAATACACAGTTCTCCTCGGTATTCTTTTCCTACAAGTTATGACACAGAAAAATCCCCAAAGCTGGGGATTCCCGTGTTAGAAGTCCTGGATTTCGTAAACCGTTCACTCCATGGCTGGTCTACCAACCTTATTCTGATCATGAATCAATAAAGGTTACTTGGCCCAACATGTTATTCAATTCAAGTCGATAATATTGATCCAAACAGCTGATTTTTTCAACTAAGAAGAAAACTTCCAGTCTACTCTGCCGGCACTGCCATTTTGGAAATCACATGATGCAATGCTGCATACTGATTGGTTGAAAGCTGAGTGATGTTGAATTCATCTGCAAGAAACCACGCACCAACGTTTTAAATGTGAACGATCAAAAATGAGTAACAAAAATGGGACTAAAGGCTCACAACAACACACCGCATTATGGTATGGAAGGGTTGGAAATTAAACATGTATATAAAGTCTACATTTATGGCACACTATGTGGCTTCAAATCATTATTCTCAGGTTTATTTGGGCACTCTGATTGGGGGATACTGATAGGTAAAAAAGCATGGTGCGTAAGGTTCACGAACACCGTTCAAGCTTTGGCCAATCAGCTTGCAGGAATGCAGTCACCTGATTTTCAATCATGTTGATGTTGGAGGAGCAGATGGACTTTTCGGCTTGATTCAGAAACTTGGCAGCAGGGGACACTAATATTGATTTGAAGTTGCTGAAATGTTGATTCGGGAAACCTTTATTGTTTTGTGATCAAACGGAGACTGACAGATTGTATGTGGAGTGGACCGTTCACGAATTACAGCTTTGGGGATTTTTCCATGTCAGAACTTGTAGGAAAAGAAGACTGAGGAGGATTGTGTATTGGGGCATGTAGCGACTGTGGTACTAACCAGGCTCTTCAGGCACATTGGGCAGCACCAATCTCCATAGCCCTCGGCCTCTTACATAGCTACTGTATGGTTACAGTGGGAAGCTGGTCCTCTGGTAATCGCAAGAGCTTGACTCCCTTCTCACATGCCTTGCCAGATGGCAGTAGGTACCATTTTTTATGATGGTCTTTGGTATGACCCAAACATGAGTAGAACTCACAATCTCCCAGTCAAAAAGCAAACATGCTAACCACTAGTTCAGCTAGTGGTCAGAACTCTTCAATGATGGCTGCTTTTTCATGTTTCTAATGTTCTGTACAGTGGTAGAAGTTTAAAAAAAGTATAGCTTGCAGAATCTTATCTCAAAAATTCACAGTGGCTCTGGTAAGGACACCATGACAAACATAACTCCACTGTAAGTAGTGTGAAAGTAATTCTCAGACACACCTTCTGAGAAATTCAAATGTCATTGATGCTGTTCACCATACATCCATCTGGGAACTTTGTACAAGCAAAGACCGGGGCAAAATTCAAATGGAAATATTCATTTTTATATCCAGCTTCCTGTTGCTTACTGAGTACAAACTCAAATCTTGGTAAGAGGGAATATTATTAATGCTAAGACATAAAACCTATATAAGTCATGACAGATTATAAATATTTAACAGTTATTCCGTGAAATCGAGTCATACATGAGCTGATAGCCGACAAGGCGCGTAGTGCCAAGTTGGCTATAAGCTACGGACGACCAGATTGAGTGGAATAACGGTTTCATTTGATCCAAACTCACTGGATTTTGAGAAACAGATCATTTTTATTTTTTTTTTTTGCAAATTTGATCAATAAAAACTTTATACAAAATTCCTGACAAAATAATTTCTGCTTAGAATGTAAACAAACCAGCGAAATGACGGTAACAGTTTCTGAAAAATGCTATAATAATAATTCTTGAAAAATAAAAAAAGATACATTCTTAACAGGAAATAATTTTATTCCAAATTTTGTTGCTTTTTTTTGTATTTTTTGTGGTTTTGTTTTCGAGTAAAGTTTTTATTTCGTCCTTGGTTGGTTCAGCAACACGGTCCACCATTTTCTTCTTCTTCTTCTTTATGGTTTTTTTGGTGGTTGGCAAACCAACATAAAGGTGCATTATAGCCACCGACTGGACTGGAGTGTGGAACGGAGATATTAAGTGAAAACAAATACTATATTCCTTTAGCTATTTCTGTTTCTTTTAAATACTTGATAAAGTGATACATCTGACTTTATGTGCCCCGCCATTTTGTTTTTCTCTACTTATGGTATATGAGCTGATAGCCTAGAAGTAGAGTAGCCAAATAGAGCGCTTGATTGCTCATATCCAGTAAATGTGGATAGAATATAAATAAATATACTGTTTAATGCTGTGATGGGCGGCACGGTGGTGTAGTGGTTAGCGCTGTCACCTCACAGCATGAAGGTCCAGGTTCGAGCCCTGTGGCCGGCGAGGGCCTTTCTGTGTGGAGTTTGCATGTTCTCCCCGTGTCCATGTGGGTTTCCTCCGGGTGCTCCGGTTTCCCCCACAGTCCAAAGACATGCAGGTTAGGTTAACTGGTGACTCTAAATTGACCGTAGGTGTGAATGTGAGTGTGAATGGTTGTCTGTGTCTATGTGTCAGCCCTGTGATGACCTGGCGACTTGTCCAGGGTGTACCCCACCTTTTGCCCATAGTCAGCTGGGATAGGCTCCAGCTTGCCTGCGACCCTGTAGAACAGGATAAAGTGGCTAGAGATAATGAGATGAGATGAGACAAGATGCTGTGATGACTGTCAAACTTCGAGTAGCTATTAACGTAAGCACACTGACTGATAAATGCCTGAGATGACAAATAGCTGCTGGCTCATTCCCAAACATGTTCATGGAGTTATGCCATGACCCCACAAACTTGTACAGATAAGTGTTTCTTTCTCAATGGGATTGTTACTTGTCCTTGGGATAATTCCTTAAGGACAGCAGCTTGGAACAGTGTCTTACTCAATTTCCCGTATGTTGGACACAAATAGCCTGGATTGTATCTCTGAACATTTAAGAGTACACATGAACATTCTGCCAGGAGGATATTATTGATCAGAGATACAGAAATTAGTAGACAATCACATCACAACATTCAAACAACACTCACCATCCATTTTAAGTAATTATCCAATCAGCCAGTCATGTCGTAACATTTTCCCAATCTTCAGCAGGCCAGGTTCAGTGGAACCCTGTGTGCTCTTTTGCTGTTGCAGCCAAATAAGGTTGTGTTTTTTCTGAGGTGTTTTTCTGCTCACCACAATTGTAAAGAGTTGTTATTAGCCTTCCTGTCAGCTTCAACCAGTCTCACCATTCTCCTGAGACCGCTCTCATCGACAAGGTGTCTCTGACTATCGATGTGGAACAGCCACACACTGGATTCTTTTTTGTTTTTCCACATCATTCCGTAAGTCTAAACTCTGGAGACTGATACGCATGAAAATCTCAGGAGATCAGCAGGTTCTGAAATACTCACTCCAGCCAAATTGGCACCAACAACCATGCTACAGTCCATTCATCCATATATATATATTTGGTCTAGCTTTCCCCATCATATAACAACGACTAATGGGATGGGCAGAGGCTAACATGTGCTTCCTCTGAAATGCATGAAGCCAGCCAGCTGCATCTTTTCAAGCTCGGAGGAAACATCTCATCTCATCTCATTATCTCTAGCCGCTTTATCCTGTTCTACAGGGTCGCAGGCAAGCTGGAGCCTATCCCAGCTGACTACGGGCGAAAGGCGGGGTACACCCCGGACAAGTCGCCAGGTCATCACAGGGCTGACACATCGACACAGACAACCATTCACACTCACATTCACACCTACGGTCAATTTAGAGTCACCAGTTAACCTAACCTGCATGTCTTTGGACTGTAGGGGAAACCGGAGCACCCAGAGGAAACCCACGCGGACATGGGGAGAACATGCAAACTCCACACAGAAAGGCCCTCGCCGGCCACGGGGCTCGAACCCGGACCTTCTTGCTGTGAGGCGACAGCGCTAACCACTACACCACCGTTCCGCCCTCGGAGGAAACATACCAGAGCTATATGATTTGACTCATACTGATTTATAAGGATGGCTAAGAGAGCCTCCACTGCCCTGTTGTTTATTTATAACAAGTTTTCAGCGATCTCAGCTGTTACTATTAGCCTTGTTAGCATCGCTACATAGTTATCCAACATTAGTTTCTTCTTTTGGCTGCTCCTGTTCAGGGTCGCCACAGCAGATCAACAGTATAGACATAGGTTTTTACACCAGATGCCCTTCCTGACTCAACCATCCCCAATCTATCCAGGCTTGGGACCAGCACTAAGCATGCACTGGCTTGTGCAACCCCAGTGGCTGGGTATTTTACCTAATCTTTGAGCTGTGGGAGGAAACCCATGTAGATACAAGGAGAACATGTAAATTCCACACAGAAAGGCCCCCATCAGCTGTGAGGTTCAAACCCGAGACCTTCTTGTTGTGAGGTATCAGTGCTAACCACCGCACCATCATGCCACCCTAATATTACTTACATTTCATGGTGGTAAATCCAAAGCATTTCCGTACCCAAGTCCGATAAAAATGTATCTACTGGATTCATTACATAAAGGATGCCAATGAAACAGTTCAAAGCTTTATACAGATTGTGTTTCCAGAAATTTCCAGAAGCAACGTCAGTAATTCCATGTCCAACTTCATTCTGTTATCAGTTCTTTTTTCTGAAGCACAGCATGATGTTTATTAATACAGTGATTATCTGGTATTACGAGGAGCTTACAACATTTTAATGGTCTAAAAGAAATAAAAGAACCATGAGCATAATGTATCTAGTGAAAGCCTGCTCAAATATTATTAAAAAATTCTTGTGTGTATTTATGTCAGACTTGGGCTTTATAATTTCTGATTATTGTACATTTCAGGAACTTGAGATCATGGGACTGATGCATCAGGTAAATTGGATTTCAAATGGAACATTACTAAGTATGTCTAAAGGTAGGAACTAATGGACTCACAAGGTAGGAAACAAACCCTTAGCACTTTAAATCCACTATGAAAAGGAAAGTCTTTGCTACTCCTCGCATGAGCTGTCCTTTCTGAAGTCAGAGCATTTTTATCTCAGTAGAACTCTCAGATGCACACTATCTTCATTTTTTTCCAGTTGTATTGAAGAGGCCTAGTGTTTCTCCTTAGTGACATGCTCTCTAATTAAAATCTCTACTACCATGAGGATGAGTGGCAAGTATTATACGGCAATAGTGGTTCAGAGCTGGAGATTTTACCTCATAAATGTCTGTTCACGATAGTGGAAAGGACAGTTGAAAAAACCCTTTGAGTCTATTTTCAGTTATTCTTTATCTTCCTGTTCCACTGATCAACTCAGCAGAGAGTTTAATTATTCTTTGCAGGGTCACAACTATAAAGATGGTTCCCTCTTGAAAGCTAATTAAGATTTGCGTTATTATCCTAAAGTCCTACTGACGAGACCCAGCTCTTCCAACTGAACAATTGCAATGTCCAATGTCTAAAAACATATATGCAAAAAATGCATGGAGGTATCATGTCTTCAGGAAGAACATTAAAGAAGTTAATGTTTTCTTTCTCCCACTGTTGAATTCTTGAATCTGATACTTTAAAAACCCTGCAACAGATTGGTAACCTGTCCAGGGTGTACCCTACTTTTTGTCCAAAATCAGCTGGGATTGGCTCCAGCTTCCCCACGACCCTGATGGATAAATGGTATAGATAATGGATGGCCCAATGGATCAATATATGGATCAATGATGGAACCACCATGGAAATATCTTCATGGCGAAGTTGCAGTTTCTCGGTAACGTGACAAATTGTTTTTTTGGTCTTAACTTCATGCCAGAAAAAGAGGTTGATAAGGGAATAACTGTTTATTGATGTTGTAACATGAGTGACTTGTTTTGCGGGTGTTCCACAGCATTAAACTAGAAGGGCACTTGGTAGAGTGCATATCTCCACCAAGCCACATATTATTAACATCAAAATCAAATCACTGGAACCTAGGATGATACTAAAGCTGGACACCAAATTTAATCAAAATACATTCAGTACTTTTTGAGTTACTTTGGGAACAGGCAAAAAAAAATCCTGGATCCACGTACTGTGCATATCTGGATTTGCATCAAAATCTAATCGATTGTTTCTTGGCCCATGGCTCACCTTTCCTCAAAATTTCATCAAAATCCGTTCACTACTTTTTGAGTTACATTGGAAATAAACAAACAAAAAAAAAATCCTGGATCCACATACATATCTGAATCCTGGGTCCACATACATATCTGGAGTTGCATCAAAATCTAATCAATTGTTTCTTGGCCCATGATTCACCTTTCCTCCAAATTTCATCAAAATCTGTTCATTAATTTTTGAGTTATGTTGGGAACAGACAAACAAATGGAGGTGAAAACATAACCTCCTCCAACAAAGTTGGCAGAGGTAATAACTATAAGTGGATAAAACATACAATGTAATGTATCAGTCACTATTAAATTGTCCTTTTTGGCAAATCACTGTAATATAAGAGAAATAAAACACTTCAGCCCATGCTATAATAGAAAATGTACATCTTTGAGGCGGTACTACAACAATCACACCATCCTGTTGTTGTTAATTAGCACACTCTGTCATGTTTTATTCCTTGCCTAATTACCAGAGAAATGCTCATGCAATGTTCATGCTTCCTAAGCATCCACTCTTTCACAGGCTGAAGACATTCCATGCATAGCAATGCAGCATGGAAAAGTTCTGCTGTTCCACACAAGCTGGGTCTGAAGTAAGGACTGTATGTTAAGATGGAGACAAAGTTCAGGACCTGAATGTACTCTTAGTTCTGTTGAAAGATGAAAAGTCTGCTGGGATGATGCCCTCAAGCTGCAGAGAGCTGAAACTCCTCCACATCAGCCCAAAGTCCCAGTACTGAAGGTGCAAAATGCTCCTCCACAGATCCCACAGATTACTCACACGCTTTCGCAAAACCTCTGCATCCCTGAAGGAAGAATATGAACTTATGTTAGTGCTCTGAAGTGGTAAGAAACCATGTTGGCTGCTTTGTTAAAGTTACAGTTTCATAGTCATTTTAGGAATTTGTATGAGGGCCCTAAAAGGAATGCCAAGCATTCATCTTTACTTCTTGTTTATATGCAATGTTCCATTTCTAAATGATAAAATGATTGTTGGCAATCAATGTTGGCAGACACAAATTATCAGTTCTTCCCAAATAAAATTCCAGTGTTTACTGTTTTAGTTCCTCTGGTAACTGTTTTCTTGACTGTTCATTCTTTTAAGTCATTAGACACCTTAATGAGGAACATTCACCCAAGGTACCCAAGTACCCAAGGTACCTCTTGGGTTATTGTCCAGATGGTTTTCCTCTCTCCTACATTCGAGGTAGATTTTTGCAACTAGGAAACAAATAGCAGCTTTTCTAGCTAGCAAAAATGTAGCAATGCTTTGCGGTTTCACTGATGTGAGCCACAAATATCCATCCATTATCTGTAACTGCTTATCCTGTGCAGGGTCATGGGCAAGCTGGAGCCGATCCCAGCTGACTATGGGCAAGAGGCAGGGTACACCCTGGACAAGTCGGCAGATCATCACAGGGCTGACGCATAGAGACAAACAACCATTCACACTCACACTTACGGTCAATTTAGAGCCACCAATTAGCCTAACCTGCATGTCTTCGGACTGTGGGGGAAACCAGAGCACCCGGAGGAAACCCACGCAGACACAGGGAGAACATGCAAACTCCACACAGAAAGGCCTCTGTCAGCCACTGGGCTCAAACGCAGAACCTTCTTGCTGTGAGGTGACAGTGCTAACCACTACACCACCGTGCCACCCCTGAGCCACAAATATGTAAAATCAGAGTGTGGATCCTGACTGATGCAACACCTGCATCACCCTATCATCAGGAAATCGCAAATTTGAATCCTGATAATGCCACAGCCAAAACTAGCCATGCTCTCTGGGTGGGAGGGATAGAGTACTCTCTCTTCATGTTCAATCACAAAATACGAGCCATGTATATGAGCTCATGTATGAGGAAGAGGGCGGACAGCGCATTCCTCGAAGCGTGTTCTGTTGCCCTTTGTGCTGTCACCCACCCCAGTTAGTAGATGTCTTGTGTTTTCTCCCCATCATTGGAGAGAGAATTTACATACACCGAACAGCCATAACATGATGATCATTGACCGGTGAAGTGAATAACATTGATAATCTCGTTACAATGGCACCGTTCAAGGGGTGAGATATATTAGGCAGCAAGAGAACAGTCAGTTCTTGAAGTTGATGTGTTGGAAACAGGAATAAAAATAGCCTCAATGAGGCTGGAGCTCATACCGGCCACTGCTGTTGTGTGTGAGTTTGAAATCCAATCAATCCTGTGGGAGGAGTAGCGATTTTTGTGAAATTGCATATGACCCCTGTGTAGCCGCATCCATGGTAGGTGGTGCCACCTGGTGAACAAACCTTGTTGGAATATGTCTTTAGAGTCTTCTGGGTGAGTTTCAGTGAAAATGTCCTAGCAGTTTACGAACAGTAGCATTTGGTGTGACAAGTCAAGCGCCCATAAAATGTTAAATATGACAGGTGGCGCCACCGTCTTGACAACTTTTATACATACCAACCTGGGGAACATTCCATATGAGTTTGATCAAAATTTGATCACTCCTGGAGGAGGAGGCGTAGCGATTTTTAAAAAACTGCATATGACCTCTGTGTAGCTGTATCCATGGTACAGTGGTGCTTGAAAGTTTGTGAACCCTTTAGAATTTTCTATATTTCTGCATAAATATGACCTAAAACATCATCAGATTTTCACACAAGTCCTAAAAGTAGATAAAGAGAACCCAGTTAAACAAATGAGACAAAAATATTATACTTGGTCATTTATTTATTGAGGAAAATGATCCAATATTACATATCTGTGAGTGGCAAAAGTATGTGAACCTCTTAGATTAGCAGTTAATCTCATCTCATCTCATTATCTCTACCTGCTTTATCCTGTTCTACAGGGTTGCAGACAAGCTGGAGCCTATCCCAGCTGACTACGAGCGAAAGGCGGGGTACACCCTAGACAAGTCACCAGGTCATCACATGGCTGACACATAGACACAGACAACCATTCACACTCACATTCACACCTACGGTCAATTTAGAGTCCAATTTAGAGTCACCAGTTAACCTAACCTGCATGTCTTTGGACTGTGAGGGAAACCGGAGCACCCAGAGGAAACCCACGCGGACACGGAGAGAACATGCAAACTCCGCACAGAAAGGCCCTCGCCGGCCATGGGGCTCAAACCCAGGCCTTCTTGCTGTGAGGCGACAGCACTAACCACTACACCACCGTGCTGCCCTTAGCAGTTAATTTGAAGGTGAAATTAGAGTCAGGTGTTTTCAATCAATGGGATGACAATCAGGTGTGAGTGGGCACCCTGTTTTATTTAAAGAACAGGGATCTATCAAAGTCTGATCTTCACAACACATGTTTGTGGAAGTGTATCATGGCACGAACAAAGGAGATTTCTGAAGACCTCAGAAAAAGCATTGTTGATGCTCAGCAGGGTGAAAAAGGTTACAAAACCATCTCTAAAGAGTTTGGACTCCACCAATCCACAGTCAGACAGATTGTGTACAAATGGAGGAAATTCAAGACCACTGTTACCCTCCCCATGAGTGGTCGACCAACAAAGATCACTCCAAGAGCAAGGCGTGTAATAGTCGGCGAGGTCACAAAGGACCCCAGGGTAACTTCTAAGCAACTGAAGGCCTCTCTCACATTGGCTAATGTTAATGTTCATGAGTTCACCATCAGGAGAACACTGAACAACAATGGTGTGCATAGCAGGGTTGCAAGGAGAAAGCCACTGCTCTCCAAAAAGAACATTGCTGCTCGTCTGCAGTTTGCTAAAGATCATGTGGACAAGCCAGAAGGCTATTGGAAAAATGTTTTGTGGATGGATGAGACCAAACTAGAACTTTTTGGTTTAAATGAGAAGCGTTATGTTTGGAGAAAGGATAACACTGCATTCCAGCATAAGAACCTTATCCCATCTGTGAAACATGGTGGTGGTAGTATCATGGTTTGGGCCTGTTTTGCTGCACCTGGGCCAGGACAGCTTGCCATCATTGACAGAACAATGAATTCTGAATTATACCAGCGAATTCTAAAGGAAAATGTCAGGACATCTGTCCATGAACTGAATCTCAAGAGAAGGTGGCTCATGCAGCAAGACAACAAACCTAAGCACACAAGTTGTTCTACCAAAAAATGGTTATAGAAGAATAAAGTTAATGTTTTGGACTGGCCAAGTCAAAGTCCTGACCTTAATCCAATCAAAATGTTGTGGAAAGACCTGAAGCGAGCAGTTCATGTGAGGAACCCATCAACATCCCAGAGTTGAAGCTGTTCTGTACGGAGGAATGGGCTAAAATTCCTCCAAGCTGGTGTGTAGGACTGATCAACAGTTACCAGCACCATTTAGTTGCAGTTATTGCTGCACAAGGGGGTCACACCAGATACTGAAAGCAAAGGTTCACATACTTTTGCCACTCACAGATCTGTAATATTGGATCATTTTCCTCAATAAATAAATGACCAAGTATTATATTGTTGTCTCATTTGTTTAACTGGGTTCTCTTTATCTACTTTTAGGACTTGTGTGAAAATCTGATGATGTTTTAGGTCATATTTATGCAGAAATATAGAAAATTCTAAAGGGTTCACAACCTTTCAAGCATGATTGTAGGTGGCGCCAACTGGTGAACAACTCTTGTTGGAATATGTCTTTCGAGTCTTCTGGGTGAGTTTCAGTGAAAAGGTCCCAGCAGTTTACGAACAGTAGTGTTTAATGTGATGAGTCACCCAAAATTTTCAGACGCCCATAAAATCGTAAATATGACAGGTGGTGCCACCGTCTTGACAATTTTTATGCACACTCACCTGGGGAACATTGTATGTGAGTTTGATGAAAATCTGATCTATCCTGTAGGAGGAGTAGCAATTTTTGTAAATTGTGGATGGATGATGATGACAGACGACGACGGAAGGCGCGATTGCATAACCTCATTCGGTCTGGCCTGTGGTAGTTGCTCAGAACCTGACACTTGCCCATATTTCCTGCTTCCAGCAGAGCAACTTCAAGAACTGACTGTGATGACACTCTTGCTGTCTAATCTATCCCACAACTTTGACAGGTTCCACTGTCATGAGATAATCAGTGTTATTCATTTCACTTGTCAGTGGTCAGTATATATTCATATATAATGGTGAAAAGCCTTTTTTTGTCCTTTCTTTTCACCCTGACCTCTGTTTTTTTCCATGCAGTTCTTTTACCTGTTAAATTTCCAATGTTAAATGGAAATCAAACGTTCCTTCCAAACAGCTATAAGCTCAGGCCAAAGTAATAAATTTATAGACTATGGCAAAATGTCAGCTCTACTTTTCCCTGGTTATCTTTTTATTCTGCAGTTTAGTCAATTCATATTAATATCCATCACTAAATCTTAGTTTGCATTGTATTGAAAAACTAGTATTGGATCGAGGCACCTTAGAGACACCTTGTGCCAGTGCAGTCAGTGAGTAGCTCAGGGGTTTTAGGATGTTTTGAGTGGTGAGTAGTTGAAGATTAGGGATTAGCCATCCATGCTGTTATTCTTTGATATACTGATATGAATGATTCACATTCCAGAAAGACTGCAGGAATTTATCTGCCCATGCTGTGAGAAACGAGTGGGTAAGCATCAGGAAGTTTAAATTAAGAACGGTTCTCATGAGTCCACAATAACATCGCTGCCCACAGAGACGATTTTCTTTTAATGCTCAGAAACAGAGGAAAGCTTTGGTACGAGTGAACAAGCAGCTTCAATACAAGGCTGGAATAGAAACAGCGTAAGATTATAATGATCATGCTGTGAAAATGAAAACAGAATTAAAGCTTTTAATGAAATATACAGACATTTCTGGGATTATGGAAGGTACACATTCTAGTGTGGGCTCATGTGGGTTATTAAGTCATGCAGGATTAGACATTGATGGTGTGTGTGTGTGTGGTTTTTAGCTCATCCGGCCTGGCCTGCAGCGATCACGCGTCATCTGTCCGTCGTCGTCTATCCACAATTTACAAAAATCCCTACTCCTCCTACAGGATTAATTGGATTTCGATCAAACTCACATACAGTGTTCCTCAGGTGGGTGTGCATAACAGTTGTCAAGACGGTGGCGCCACCTGTCATATTTACAATTTTATGGGTGTCTGAAATTTTTGGGTGACTCGTCACATGAAACGCTTCGTAAACTGCTGGGACGTTTTCACTGAAACTCACCCAGAAGACTCTAAAGACATATTCCAACGAGAGTTGTTCACCAGGTAGCGCCTCCTTCCATGGATGAGGCTACAGAGGGGTTATGTGCAATTTCACAAAAAATCGCTACTCCTCCTACAGGATTGATCAGATTTTGATCAAACTCATATGGAATGTTCCCCAGGTTGGTATGTATAAAAGTTGTCAAGACGGTGGCGCCACCTGTCATATTTACGATTTTATGGGCGTCTGAAATTTTTGGGTGACTTGTCACATTAAACGCGACTGTTCATAAACTGCCAACACGTTTTCACTGTAACTCACCCAGAAGACTCTAAAGACATATTCCAACAAGAACTGTTCACCAGGTGGCGCCACCTGCCATGGATGAGGCTACAGAGGGGTCATGTGCAATTTCACGAAAATCGCTACTCCTCCTACAGGATTGATCGGATTTCAAACTCACACACAACAGTGGCCGGTATGAGCTCCAGCCTCATTGAGGCTTTTTTTTTTTTAGTTTGTTAGAAGAAGAGGAATTAAATAATGTGTGCCTTTCTAGATCTTTCTTTGACTGCACAACATCAAAGATATAAATGGACATTTATGCAGCTGATGTTCCACATGACTCTACTGATGTAATTAGCCAATTAATTCAAGGTCAATGATGAAAAAAACGTCTTTGATCATGGCAGCACATTTCAGAGGGCAATTCTGACCCTAATGTGTTGTTTCTGTTTTGTACTATACATTAAAACAATCACTTACTGCATACTTTCCATTCTAACAGCATTAAGAGAAAAGCAAACTCAATGTTTGATTGATTTATATATATATTTAAAAATGGAGGGTAACATAACAAATTAATAATCAAGGCAGCACTGTTGGCAGAATGATTATTTACATACATAGCAGCCAAGGTTTTTGCAGTTAAGCCTGCCCGGTGGTGTATTATGTTATAATCCTGATTTATTGTCAGTATATTATCAGGGACAGAAGGAAAGGTGGACTGAAAGGTTTATCACTTCTAATTATTCACAAGGCAGCACAAGCCTTTAATATAAAGGCTCACTCACTTTAATATAAAGTACAGTGTACTCTTTGTAACGTTGACTAAATTGATTTATAATGTGTGGTTTTGTATTGTGACCTACAAACTCCTTCACAAACTGCACCGTACAATCTTTTTGAAATCTCCCTTCAATATCAACAACGTGACAAACTTGAAATGCAAATGTTTTTGGGGGGTATCTTTAGTTTTTCATTTTTCTGTATTTCAGTCAACACTGTTACCGAAACTGTGCTTTGAAACGAAGCAGCTGTTTCTTGCGGCAGCAAAACGCACTCTGTCCTGTCACTTTGCAGCCAAACACAGAAAGTTTAATGGTGGTTGTGACTTCATAGCTGGCTATGGACATGGTTTCAGTTTATTTAAATGTTTGCTTTCTGTTCTCATTTTTTAAATTCCCCAACTAGGATAAAATGTACTGTAATCAGCTTTTCTTTTTTGGGGCTTTAAGGCATGTGTTTGTCTTCATAGTACGGTCTCGATGCAATTAAAAGGAGAACAGTCATGACGAGAATGTAAGTCTGAGGTTGTTGAACTCCCAGGGCCCTGCTTAGACAGACAAAAGATGGCATTTCTTTTAACATTGAGGTAATTCATGTCAATTCTGTTTGTAATTCATGTAATTCCTTTCAAAATTCAGGTAATTTGTGTCATTTCTGTTGTAATTCATGTAATTTCTTTAAAAATTGAGGTAATTCATGGTAATTCTGTTTGTAATTCATGTAATTTCTTTAAATATTCAGGTAATTCATGTCATTTCTTTTGTAATTCATGTAATTTCTTTAAAAGTTGAGGTAATTTGTGTCAATTCTGTTTGTAATTCATGTCATTCCTTTAAAAATTGAGGTAATTCATGTCATTCCTTTAAAAATTCAGGTAATTTGTGTCATTTCTGTTGTAATTCATGTAATTTCTTTTAAAATTTTATGTAATTCATGTCAGTTCTGTTTTTAATTCATGTAATTTCTTTTAAAATTGAAGTAATTCATGTCATTTCTGTTTGTCATTCATGCAATTTTAAAAATTGAGGTAATTCATGTCAATTCTGTTTGTAATTCATGTCATTCCTTTTAAAATTTGTGCAATTTGTGTCATTCCTGTTGTAATGCATGTCATTTCTTTAAAAATGTATGTAATTCATGTAATTTCTTTAAAAGTTGAGGTAATTTGTGTCATTTCTGTTTGTAATTCACATCATTTCTTTAAACATTAAGGTAATTCATGTTATTTCTTTTAAAATGTATGTAATTTGTGTCATTCCTGTTGTAACTCATGTCATCTCTTTAAAAATTGAGGTAATTCGTGTCAATTCTGTTTGTAATTCCTTAAAAAATTCAGGTAATTCGTGTCATTTCTGTTGTAATTCATATCATTTCTTTAAACATTAAGGTAATTCATGTTATTTCTTTTAAAATGTATGTACGTAATTTGTGTCATTTCTGTTGTAATTCATGTCATTTCTTAAAAATATTAAGTAATTAATGTCATTTCTACAGGGGGCTGCAAAAGTAGGTATTACAGTAATGAAAAACAAAACATTCACACAAAACGTTATTTTATTGATTATACAAACATATCAATAATAACATATCAATAATAAACATATTAATCCCTCAAATGTTCAAACTGTTTGCCCCCGGCATTCACACACTCCACTAGTCAAGTGTGGACACCCATGCACACTCTGGCACAAAAGGTCTTTATCAGCATCAATTTCCTGGCAAGCCTCCCGTATGAACTGAATCATGGCATCAACAGAACGTGGCTTGCGTGCAAAAACCCTATCTTTTAATGAATTCTAGTATTGAATGAAACCTAGCACCACTATTATAATACTGGTAATACTGGAATAATCCTTACTGTATACCTACTTTTGCAGCCCCCTGTATATATCATGTCATTTTCCACATATCTGGAACTGGTCCCCAGCTTTACCTACAAAAGAGAATTAGCTCTAGTTCCTACATGGAAAAAAAAAAAGCCTTCAAGGAAATTACCATCCCAATACAGTGACTGGCAAAATTCCCAGTTCCATTACCGACCGCACATTCAACCCTCAATTAAAGATTTAATTCTAGCTCGCAGCTCAGCAATTAGCAAAACATATTTAGAGGAAGTGAAAACATTAGTGAAGTTATTTTCCTAGAGATGCATTTCAGTTGTTTCAGTCCGATACAGCAGTTGCACAGGCAAAGAAAACTATGCATTTTAACAAAGCAATTCTGTTAACAAACATTAATATGCATGTGAGAGCTCACTGTGAAACAAATCTTGACATGTAGAAATCATCAAACTTACAATAAAAAAGTGTGTTTTACTGATATGTTTGAGCTCGCTGTAATATTCAGTGTGGAGTTATTAACAAGCTAGAGATCAGCCAGGTAAAATGGACTTCATTAATCTGAGCAGAGACTCATACGCAAGTGTAGCACTAATGACACAGCAAGAATACAGACACTGGGATGGAAAAAATAATTGAAAAATGTCAAGAGGCTTTGA
Organism: Neoarius graeffei; assembly: GCF_027579695.1. NCBI lineage: Eukaryota > Metazoa > Chordata > Actinopteri > Siluriformes > Ariidae > Neoarius > Neoarius graeffei. The sequence goes on from NC_083580.1 coordinate 73,536,781, forward strand.
AAAGTGATAGGAACCCCACTGATAACATTGTACAAACGTGGCAATCTGAAAAAGTACAATGGCAACCATTTTAGTTTCAAGGTTACAGAAGACTTTAAACTTAAGAAATATCTTAAATATGGAATTAAAGTCAAATAAATGTTATTTATCTTCGTTAAATGTGTAACACCACTGACTTGTAATGTACACTTAAAGGTCCCATGGCATGAAATTTTCACTTTCTGAGGTTTTTTAACGTTAAAATGAGTTCCTCTGACCTTCTTAAGTCACCTCAGTGGCTAGAAATTTCATAATGTGTAAACCAAACCATGCCCAACATTTGAGAATGGCGCGTCAAAACGGCGCGTTGATAAGCTTTTCCCTTTACTACGTCAGCAAGGGAGATGATCCCCACGCCCCCCCCTCTGGATTCCCACCCACTGTATGGATTGCCCGCCCAGTTGTAGTGAGGAGACCATAGAGGACACAACAACATGGCATCACCTAAGCGAGCGAAACATGGAAATTGCGCTGTACATAGATGTGACAACACAGAAAAGAGTCTGTTTTTACTGCCGACGGGAGAGCCCCTGAAGACGCAGTGGCTTAATTTTATTTACTCCAATAATACGCCGTCGAGTCTACCTAAGACGGTGTATGTTTGTCGGAAGCATTTTCCTGAGGAATGTTTCCACAACTTGGGACAGTACAGGGCAGGTTTTGCACATCAACTGTCACTGAAGCCTGGGTCCGTACCAAGCATCCCTGCCGCATCAGCAACAAACACCGAACAAATAAGTGTATAACTGGTCGTTTTGCCGTGTTTTAAAATCGGTGCGTTAGCCTAGCAATGGCTACATTAGCTGTGCAGCTAACCGCTTCCTGCAGTTAGCCAGGTAATCTGCGCTACAAAACTAAAGAGCATGCAGCATGCTCTGTTAAACTGAGTTTAGTCTGGAAATTGACTGTAACTTATGAGCTTATGTTTGACTATTGCTCCGCAATGCATGTCTTCTGTTGAATAAGCGATATGTTGTTGTAGTTGCTGCTTCTATCCTCTTTGGTTATGGAGTGCGTGTTCAAGCCTAGGGTATTATATGTTCGTAAACTACCACTCCGAACACTCTCACTCTCTGTTCTCTGTGTCACGTTGAGTTTACGAAAGGAGTCCGAGGGAGAACGGGGTTTTGTCTTAGCAGCGTGGCTACAGGTGCTGATAGCAGCGAGTATGTGTGTGCGCAGCTTGGTCAAGCCCCTCCCCCCATGGCCCACCCCCACCCTCTACCCTTCCCCGCCTCCTGCTTCTCATTAGCAAAACGACGCACTGGGAAAAGCGCTCAAATGGGGCTTTCTCCCAGGAGGCTATATTTACGTGCCGAGGGTTCATTTCGAGAAAGGCTGCGGATATAACATCCGGAAGCCTCCACAAGCCTGTTTAAAGCATCAGCAAACCACCATGCCATGGGACCTTTAAATTGAGAGGATTTTTTTTCCTTTGAAATTTAACAGTAAGAGAAAGAAAGAGGTTTGACACTCTGGACATTGTTGTTCGTGGTTCTTCTCAGTTTCACCTTTGTACAGGAAGTCATTGAAAATTAATTTCCTCTTTCTTTAAATGCTGCTAGTCAGGTAATTACAGCCATACTGATATTCAGTACTGTACCACAGCACTATGAAGATCTTGAAAATGAAATGCTAATACAACTATATACTAATTAACTACTTTTTTTTTCATTAGCCTGTCATTGTAGTACCTGAGACCAGTCTTGATCTCAAGACCACTTTTGGAAAGTCTCAGTCTCATCTCGGACTAAACCACATTTTTACTCAATCTTGTCTTGGTCTCGGACATCAAGGACTTGGGATTTTATTTCAAGACCGGTCAAGACCACAGCTGTGGGGATTTCACTAAACTGTCACTAAACACATTCACTAAATGTGATATTTGTTCACATCGTTATTGTGATTGGATGTAAAACTTCCTGCTTCAAATGCGACCAATTATGTGACTCATTGCTAATTTGACATTTTTCTTCCTGTTAATGGCTGTCACCCCCTTCACACCCACTGATCTGGTTCTGGTCTTGACTCGGTCTCACCCTGCCTTGGTCTTGGTCTTGACTTGATCTCAACCCCTCAAAGTCTTGGTCTTGTCTCAGTCTTGATAAACTTTGGTCTTGGTCATGACTTGATCTCTGTTTCGGTGGTCTTGACTACAACAGTAGTCATTGCTACGACTGTATTTGTAGCATTTCTGTGAGTCATCCATCATCCTGTGTCATCCATCTATTGGTGGATTTTAGAAAAGTGTCGTAGAAGCAGTTACATTCTGAGATTTTAACTTAAAAAAATTCAGATGTTCCTGAACTTTGTCATCGGCTCAAAGGCACAAAGGTGAAACACCGCAAGTTGGCCTAGTGGTTAGTGTGTCTGCCTCTCAATTGGAAGATTGTGAGTTCTACTCGTGATCGGGTCATACCAAAAGCCATCATAAAAATGGTACAGTGCTCAGCGTAAATGAGTACACCCCCTTTGAAAAGTAACATTTTAAACAATATCTCAATGAACACAGTTTCCAAAATGTTGACAAAACAAAGTTTAATATAACATCTGTTTAACTTATAACGTGAAAGTAAGGTTAATAATATAACTTAGATTACACATTTTTCAGTTTTACTCAAATTAGGGTGGTGCTAAATGAGTACACCCCACAACAAAAACTACTACATCTAGTACTTTGTATGGCCTCCATGATTTTTAATGACAGCACCAAGTCTTCTAGGCATGGAATGAACAAGTTGGCGACATTTTGCAACATCAATCTTTTTCCATTCTTCAACAATGACCTCTTTTAGTGACTGGATGCTGGATGGAGAGTGATGCTCAACTTGTCTCTTCAGAATTCCCCAAAGAAAATTATTTCTTTCCACCACAAAGGTGAAGGCTACAAGAAGATCAGCAAAGCTTTACTTATCAGTCAGAATACTGTAGCAAAAGTGGTACAACAATTTAAGAAAGATGGACCTGCAACCATCTCACAGAGACGTCCAGGTCGTCCACGGAAGTTAACACCTCGACAGGAACGTCTTCTGATGAGAAGGGTTGAAGAAAATCGGCATGCAAGTTCACTGCAGTTATCTAAAAAAGTAGAAAGCCAAACTGGGGTGACAATTTCCCGTGACACAATACGGCGTACACTGCAGAGGAATGGCATGTATGGATGTCGTCCACGAAAGAAGCCTCTCCTAAAGCCCAGGCACAAAAAAGCCCGCCTAGAGGTTGCCAGGGCCCATGCTGACAAAGATGAAGACTACTGGGACTCTATACTCTGGAGTGATGAGACCAAGATAAATGTTTTTGGAACTGATGGCTTCAAAACTGTATGGCGTCGCAAAGGTGAGGAATACAAAGAAAAATGCATGGTGCCTACAGTGAAACATGGTGGTGGCAGTGTCCTTATGTGGGGCTGCATGAGTGCTGCTGGTGTCGGGGAGCTGCATTTCATTGATGGCATCATGAATTCACAGATGTATTGCTCTATACTGAAAGAGAAGATGCTACCATCACTCCGTGCCCTTGGTCGTCATGCACTTTTCCAACATGACTAAACACACATCTAAGGCCACTGTTGGATTTCTGAAGAAGAACAGGGTGAAAGTGATTCAGTGGCCAAGTATGTCTCCTGATCTGAACCCAGTCGAACACCTATGGGGAATTCTGAAGAGACAAGTTGAGCATCACTCTCCATCCAGCATCCAGTCACTAAAAGAGGTCATTGTTGAAGAATGGAAAAAGATTGATGTTGCAAAATGTCGCCAACTTGTTCATTCCATGCCTAGAAGACTTGGTGCTGTCATTAAAAATCATGGAGGCCATACAAAGTACTAGATGTAGTAGTTTTTGTTGTGGGGTGTACTCATTTTTGCACCACCCTAATTTGAGTAAAACTGAACAATGTGTAATCTAAGTTATATTATTAACCTTACTTTCATGTTATAAGTTAAACAGATGTTATATTAAACTTTGTCTTGGCAACATTTTGGAAATTGTTTGTGTTCATTGAGATATTGTTTAAAATGTTACTTTTCAAAGGGGGTGTACTCATTTACGCTGAGCACTGTACCTACCGCTATCTGGCAAGGCATGCTTCAATACAGATGTGAGTGGGGAGTCAAACTCTCATGGTTACCAGAGGACTGACCCCCTACTGTAACCTTAGCTGTCTAGGTGAGAGGCTGATAGCTATAGAAGTGGAGATTGGTGCTGCCCATTGCACCTTAAGGGCCTGGTTAGTACTGGGACGGGAGACTGCCTGGGAAGGCTTGGCACGGGAAGGACTTTGGTGAGGATGCCACATTATGTGTTCTAAGACCACCGATTTCAACTCACGACCATTGGGGGGGGGTTTCCCCACCATGTAAACCCAGCTTTAGAAACTCAGTTGTGGCCCTCCAGGACCTGACTTTGATGCACCACATATTGAAAGTTTAAATCTATGAAGCTTCTGATAGGGGGCAGTGGTGGCTCGGGGTGGTTTTTGATTGGATTGTCAAGGGTTTGAGTCCCAGCACTGCCAAGCTGCCACTGTTGGGTCCTTAGGGAAGGCCCTTAACTCTATCAGTTCAACCTATCCACATCGACGCCACAGAAAAGATGTCAGAAGAAGATTTTTTTTCTTTTATCATATTACTGTTTTGAATCAGGATGTTTAATATCCAGGATGTTGTCTGATTAGTTTGGTGTTACCCCACAGACCGTGTTTGCAACAATTCAACTGTTTTAGTGAAGGAATTTCTGCCAGCATCTGAGACAAATCAACATCCAACACTAAATCACCAGCCGGTCTACTTCCCACCAAAATACTTTGCCAACAGATGTAAGCTTAACCCTCTGTCTCTCTCTGTCTCTCTTTACTGCTGAGTTCCTGAGGAACACTTTATGATGAGAATGCTTTATGATGTTCTTTCTCATACAGGTATGTAATTACACATTCAGTAGTCAATCCAGTGTTTCTTGTCAAATTAAATATTTATCAGTTTAATATGTGCGACGGCCTTTTATCTCATCTTATGTTGCTCTGCCATTGGATTTAGCATTTATAGCAAATAACTGTGCATCTCATGAATTGGTAAATACATTGTAATATACTGTTTATCTACAGGTACGTGCTACTGTGCTTAAGCTCTGTGTGTTGCAAACTGTTCGTTCACAAGCCAGAAATCTATCACTTTAAAAATAAAGGTCATGACTGTAGTAATGATGGAAGCGAACCGCAATCCTGCGGGTATTTATTTTCATGTGGTTATGAAAACAAAATTATTTACTCTGATATACAGTAGGTTCATCGACTGATTGGTTGTAAACAGAGAGTGGATGGCATGGGGTTTTTTTTCACTTCCAAATGTGTCTCTCTGTAGATTTTTGTAAATAAAGTTAAGCACTTCGGTGAGTCACGTTGCCTTTAAGCTTCAAGCCTCCACATAGATTACTATTGCTATTCACTTGAAGACACAAAATGCTCAATCAGAAAACTTTCACATCTTCAACCAGCCATCAATCCATTATCTATTCCGCTTATCCATCAGGATCATGGCGGAAGATGGAGCTAATCCCAGCTGACTTCAGGCAAGAGGCAGAGTTCAAATCTTCAGTTTTTTTTTAATACTTCATACAGCACTGAAAAAAATGGCTTGTTAAATTAACACAAAAAAATCTTGTACATCGGTTGCACTTATTAAAATCATATCCACTAAGACCAATTAAGTCATGTTTGTTTGACTGAACATGACTTAATTGGTCTTAGTGGATATGATTTTAATAAGTGCAACCGATGTACAAGATTTTTTTGTGTTAATTTAACAGGCCAGTTTTTTCAGTGAGGTCTATAGCACAATATTCAGTATAAACATACCAAAATGATATTTAATGTTTATTGTGAAGTGTTAGTAAATGTTGTGCTAATCAGGGTTAATGTAGTTAACAAAAAACAAGACTAAGACCCCATCCACACGTAGCCGGGTATCTGCTAAATCGAAGATATTTTTCTACGTTTTGGCCTGTCATCCACATGAAAACACATCAAAAACGAATATTTAAAAAAACTCTGGGCAAAGTGAAGATTTTTGAAAACTCCGTGTATGCCTTTTCGTGTAGACAGAGATAACCGGAGTTTTGCGTTTTAGAACATCACAATCTGCGCCAAAAAAAATGACAACAAATCTGCCCTGACGTCAAACGTGCAACCTTTGTTTACTGCAGAAGCCAGATTAAGCATGGATTTAAGCTAGCCGCACACCACGGCGATCCACGCGGTACCGAACCGACCCATTTCAGAGCCGACTCCCGACAGGGCACGCACATATCCCCCGACTGTTGACGAGTGCAGTCGCGATTGAAGCAACACGTGACAACTTAATAGCTTTGTGTTTGGCTATTGGATATAGTTACTGTTAAATCCAACACTTGAAGATGCTACAGGCTGAATTACAAATGACACAACATGGAATATGTAGCGCACTACATCTAGGCTGCATGAGCTATTATTTCCAACCTTAAATAGTGCACTTGTATAGGGGAGTTAAAGCGATTTGGAATTCAGCCACACAACTTGAGCAGAGTGGCTTTCCAGCCCACTGTGTCTATGGATAAAGCTTCAGTCTATGGAATTACAGTATATACCTGCATTAGGTGCTACCAACACGTATTTCTCGCGCTAGAAATTGTGTTTAATGATGTTACGTGTTATATGCGAAAGATATGATTGGCTATTGCTAGCGACTCTCGCCGATCAGTCTGGCTCCCGATTAGTTTTTCGAATCGGCTGTGAGATGAGTCGGTACCATCGAAAACTAGTCTTTACGCCTGACTCGCGACTTCAGTTGGCTCGGTACGCTGAAAATCGGCGTAGTGTGCGGCTAGCTAAAGAGTAATGGATCGGAGTAGTGCCTTGAAAGCGTTAATTATTGTGCAGGTGCTATTTACATGTTTAATTTTAGAAGCCCAACTACTGCTCCAAGAGCACAGGCGATGTGATTAGGGGGTAGGATTTGGGGAAATAATGCCATCTACAGGTTTGGAATGCTTATGAATGTGATTGAAAACGCAGAGGTTCGGTTATGTGTGGAAGGGATTTTTTTCGAAGACGAGGTGGTGTAGATAAAACATTTTTATAAACGGAGGGGGGAAAATGTTCGGTTTTAAAAATACCCGGCTACGTGTGTACATGGCATAAAACTAAAACTAGCAGTGACAAATAACCTTGTAAACTGAAATAAAAATAAAAACAACAGTTTAAAAAAACTAAATCAAAACTGAAGCCATTCCTTAATGGTTAGAGAAGCAGCTTTGGGACCAAAAGGTTGCTGGTTTGATTCCCTGGACCAACAGGAACGGCTGAAGTGCTGTTGAGCAAGGCACCTAACCCCAAATGCTCCCCAGGCTGCTCTGGGTCTGCTGTATATTGTTCTGGATAAGATCTTCTGCTAAATGCCTGTAATGTAATGTAATGTAATGTAACGACAATGCAGCATGAAATGCAATTGCAGGTAAAAACATTTTTGTTTCATTTTCCCCCTTGAGACATTAAAAACCTAGTTTCAGAAGGTGGCGGTTATGTTGTAATGCTGGCTGACATAAAACTCCAAAGAAGATGCTCACTGTGCAACACCTGAAAAACTAAAACTAACAAAAACTAAAAAAAAAATTTAAATTAAAACTTGGCAATTCATCAAAAATAAAAATGCAAATAAAACTACTCATGTGCTTGTAAAACTAACTAAAAAATAGCTTTTCAATGGGTGCCACGGTGGTGTTGTGGTTTGCACTGTTGCCTCACAGCACGAAGGTTCTGGGTTCCAGCCCAGTAGCTGACGGGGGCCCTCTCTGTGTGGAGTTTGTATGTTCTTCCCATGCCTGTGTGGGTTTCCTCTGGGTGTTCCGGTTTCTCCCACAGATCAAAGACATGTGGTTAGGTTAACATGGGGCAGCCTTATGCTGAGGTGCTCTTGAGCGAGGCACCTAACCCCTAACTGCTCTCTAGGCGCTGTTAGCATGGCTGCCCACTGCTCTGGGTATGTGTGTGTGCTCATTGTGCATGTGTGTGTTCACTGCTTCAGATGGGTTAAATGCAGAGAGGAATTTCACAAGTTTACTTGTGATAAATAAAGTTGCTGTTGTTCTTCTTCTTCTAAATCTAAACCAAAATAAAAAAAAAACAAAGACGAAATAACAATAAAAATGAATCAAAGCTATAATGATACTATAATATAATATAACAAATATATTATTTCAAGGGGCGGCACGGTGGTGTAGTGGTTAGCGCTGTTGCCTCACAGCAAGAAGGTCCGGGTTCGAGCCCCGTGGCCGGCGAGGGCCTTTCTGTGCGGAGTTTGCATGTTCTCCCCGTGTCCGCGTGGGTTTCCTCCGGGTGCTCCGGTTTCCCCCACAGTCCAAAGACATGCAGGTTAGGTTAACTGGTGACTCTAAATTGACCGTAAGTGTGAATGGTTGTCTGTGTCTATGTGTCAGCCCTGTGATGACCTGGCGACTTGTCCAGGGTGTACCCCGCCTTTCTCCCGTAGTCAGCTGGGATAGGCTCCAGCTTGCCTGCGACCCTGTAGGACAGGATAAAGCGGCTAGAGATAATGAGATGAGAATGAGATATTATTTCAAAACTATCATCATCATCATCATCGCTCCAAGAGGATTTCTCTATCTTCCATCAAGTTGTGCAAGTCTTCAACCAAGCACCTGGCATCATCTGCTAACTGATCAGTGTATGTCTTCTTAGGACAACCAACTAGACTAGTTTTTGGCCATGTAAGGGTCTCTACAGAAGAACATCACTAACAACCTCATCTTTGCTACACCATGAATGACCAGCTAGGCATAGTCTTCGTTCTCAAAGAACAAGTTACTCTTGGAAGATTTCCGTAGAGCTCTTCAACTGTAGGGTGTGTTCTCCAGTCAACATTTATGATGGCTCTTTGCATTCTCATGTATGCCCCACCTAGAGCTTTTTCTAGTTGGCGGGTCAGAGTCCATGATGATGAGCCAAACAGTAGCACTGATTCAACAGTAGATCTAAAGAACTCCTGTTTCAGGTCTTTAGGGAGATTCGACTTCCAAATATTGTCTAGTTTTTTCAGAGCAGTCCAAGCTTTGGCTTTTCATATCTCCATGATTTTCGGAGGATTGTATACTACTGCCAAGATACACAAAATCATCAACAGAACTGATGTTGGGGGGAAAGAAACTATAATAACTCAATGCACAAATAAATTTTGTGCCTCAGCGATTAAATGTAGATATAAAGAAATCATATAGGCACATTTATTTAAAGCTAGGCAGCCTTTTGATTTCATAAAATCGGTGAAATTTAGTTCCCTCTGAAATTTGGTCAGTGTGATATATGTTTATTTCTGTAATATCTCACAAAATAGGACATTCTGTGGCTGGGAAATTATTTAATTTGAGGGGATTAAAGCCAATAAGGTGCATTAAATTGCTCGCTTTGCACAGTCAAGCAGACAGAGGAAGTCCGTGTGTGTGTGTGCAGGTTTACCTTTGACCTTGCACTGACAGTCCCATCATTCTGTCGCTAAACAAACAGCTGATCACACCGAGGTGCTCGCTGACCGCCGATATTTATTAGTTTGTTATTGCCTGCATTTTCTTTCCTTCGTATATAACATAACGTCTTTTCTTCTCACTTTCCATTACTGTAGTCGGTCTTTCACATTTCATTCGCACACTCACATCCTCTATTTTTCTCTCCCGTTTCAAATTTGTATCCCACAGTGCCTTGCGCGAATGGAGAAAGCCAACCACGTGATCTATGATGTAGTATCTTGAATTGGGTCATGGTGAAGCAGGAAGAAATAGTGGAGAATTTAGGGCCACGTGGAGATAAATTCATTAATTGTTCTATTTGAAAAAAAAGAATAAAATTGGAAGTCTGTGATTCGAATTCAGTAGTTTCTGGTCCACTAAACAAAAATAACTGGGTGTTGAGGAAAATTCTTTTTATGACCTCAACTTGAAAACTCTGAAAGGCAGTCTACCTTTAAAATAAAACCAGCCATCTGTTACGTCCCAAATCGCCCCTGATTCTCAAGCTGCAAATCTCATCACATGACCTCCAATCGATCTCAGTCAAGCCCAGCTGTTGTATAATACCTGCTTAAGGTATTACCTTCACCCTTTTAAACCAAAAAAAAAGTACATTAATAATTGTCCTTATAATCCATCATATACAGTGGGGCAAAAAAGTATTTAGTCAGTCACCAATTGTGCAAGTTCTCCCACTTAAAAAGATGAGAGAGGCCTGTAATTTTCATCATAGGTACACTTCAACTATGAGAGACAAAATGAGAAAAAAAAATCCAGAAAATCACATTGTCTGATTTTTAAAGAATTTATCTGCAAATTATGGTGGAAAATAAGTATTTGGTCAATAACAAAAGTTCATCTCAGTACTTTGTTATATACCCTTTGTTGGCAATGACAGAGGTCAAACGTTTTCTGTAAGTCTTCACAAGGTTTTCACACACTGTTGCTGGTATTTTGGCCCATTCCTCCATGCAGATCTCCTCTAGAGCAGTGATGTTTTGGGGCTGTCGCTGGGCAACACGGACTTTCAACTCCCTCCAAAGATTTTCTATGGGGTTGAGATCTGGAGACTGGCTAGGCCACTCCAGGACCTTGAAATGCTTCTTACAAAGCCACTCCTTCGTTGCCCGGGCAGTGTGTTTGGGATCATTGTCATGCTGAAAGACACAGCCACGTTTCATCTTCAATGCCCTTGCTGATGGAAGGAGGTTTTCACTCAAAATCTCACGATACATGGCCCCATTCATTCTTTCCTTTACACGGATCAGTCGTCCTGGTCCCTTTGCAGAAAAACAGCCCCAAAGCATGATGTTTCCACCCCCATGCTTCACAGTAGGTATGGTGTTCTTTGGATGCAACTCAGCATTCTTTCTCCTCCAAACACGACAAGTTGAATTTTTACCAAAAATTTCTATTTTGGTTTCATCTGACCATATGACATTCCTCAATCCTCTTCTGGATCATCCAAATGCTCTCTAGCAAACTTCAGATGGGCCTGGACATGTACTGGCTTAAGCAGGGGGACACGTCTGGCACTGCAGGATTTGAGTCCTTGGTGGCGTAGTGTGTTACTGATGGTAGCCTTTGTTACTTTGGTCCCAGCTCTCTGCAGGTCATTCACTAGGTCCCCCTGTGTGGTTCTGGGATTTTTGCTCACCGTTCTTGTGATCATTTTGACCCCACGGGGTGAGATCTTGCGTGGAGCCCCAGATCGAGGGAGATTATCAGTGGTCTTGTATGTCTTCCATTTTCTAATAATTGCTCCCCCAGTTGATTTCTTCACACCAAGCTGCTTACCTATTGCAGATTCAGTCTTCCCAGCCTGGTGCAGGTCTACAATTTTGTTTCTGGTGTCCTTTGACAGCTCTTTGGTCTTGGCCATAGTGGAGTTTGGAGTGTGACTGTTTGAGGTTGTGGACAGGTGTCTTTTATACTGATAACGAGTTCAAACAGGTGCCATTAATACAGGTAACGAGTGGAGGACAGAGGAGCCTCTTAAAGAAGAAGTTACAGGTCTGTGAGAGCCAGAAATCTTGCTTGTTTGTAGGTGACCAAATAGTTATTTTACAGAGGAATTTACCAATTAATTCATTAAAAATCCTACAATGTGATTTCCTGGATTCTTTCCCCCCATTCTGTCTCTCATGGTTGAAGTGTACCTATGATGAAAATTACAGGCCTCTCTCATCTTTTTAAGTGGGAGAACTTGCACAATTGATGACTGACTAAATACTTTTTTGCCCCACTGTATTCTCTCATATATGAAAACCCATCCATCCATCCATCCATCCATCCATCCATCCATCCATCCATTATCTGTAGCCACTTATCCTGTCCTACAGGGTTGCAGGCAAGCTGGAGCCTATCCCAGCTGACTACGGGCGAGAGGCAGGGTACACCTTAAACAAGTCGCCAGGTCATCGCAGGGCTGACACAGACAACCATTCACACTCACACCTACAGTCAATTTAGAGTCACCAGTTAACCTAACCTGCATGTCTTTGGACTGTGGGGGAAACCGGAGCACCCGGAGGAAACCCACACGGACAACATGCAAACTCCACACAGAAAGGCCCTCGCCGGCCACAGGGCTCGAACCCAGACCTTCTTGCTGTGAGGCGACAGCCCTAACCACTACACCACCGTGCCACCCCATTAATAAATATATTGGATATTAATCTATTATCTCATTCTCATCTCATTATCTCTAGCCGCTTTATCCTGTTCTACAGGGTCGCAGGCAAGCTGGAGCCTATCCCAGCTGACTACGGGCAAAAGGCGGGGTACACCCTGGACAAGTCACCAGGTCATCACAGGGCTGACACATAGACACAGACAACCATTCACACTCACATTCACACCTACGGTCAATTTAGAGTCACCAGTTAACCTAACCTGCATGTCTTTGGACTGTGGGGGAAACCGGAGCACCCAGAGGAAACCCACGCGGACACGGGGAGAACATGCAAACTCCGCACAGAAAGGCCCTCGCCGGCCACGGGGCTCGAACCCGGACCTTCTTGCTGTGAGGCAACAGCGCTAACCACTACACCACCATGCCACCCCATTAATAAATATATTGGATATTAATCTATTAAATAATAGAAATATAATATGCCAATATACATCAAATTGTAGGAATATGAACTAGATTTTTGTTTCGGCTTGAATGAGGTTCAAATTACGTCTGTTCTTTCGTGTTCAATATAGAAATGAACCATTTTTCAAGTGCCAGTTTTCCTTTCAAATATAACACAAGATTTAAAAGGAAAAGGGGGGGTAAGTAAACATTTATTTGTCAAGTCTGTTACGTTTGTCAGAGCAGTTTCATGGTGGTTATGATGGATTCAAGCTCCATAGGGGGCTCACAGTCTCGAATCTCATTTGTATGCAGTATGTCTGGCTAGAATATGTTGTCGTCATTTATGGTATCATCCAACAGCTTCATTAGCAACCAGCAGAGCAGAACATTTTCTTAATCCTGTCCTGACAAAAAAATCAACAAGACACTGAATCTTTCAGACAGGTTGAACTCAGTGGTCGAAAACACCTTGAATATTCATTTAAAGGCACTCACATGGAAAATATCGAGCTGAGAAAACACTTTTTTTTTTACTTTAAAGCCAGTGAAATCCCACCATTTGTTAGATCTGAGTTAGTAGTGAACTAAAACAGCTATGAAATTAATAGGACCAAAACACCTTGGGTGGTTTGGTCTGATTCATTTTTGGTCCGATTAATTTCACAGCTGTTTCAAAGGAAAAAAGGGACATCAAAACTATGAAATAACATCTGGAACATATATGGAATTACGTGGTAAACAAAAAAAGTTTGATATTTTAGATTCTTCAAAGAAGCCACCGCTTACCTTGATGATGCTTTGCACACTATTGGCATTATCTTAACCAACTACATGAGGTAATCATCTGGAATGCTTTTCAATTAACAGGTGTGCCTCGTCAAAAGTTAATTAGTGCACGAGTTTCTTGCCTTCTTAACATGTTTGAGATCAAACAGTAAATCGTAAATAATAAAAATATTCAATAAATAAATAAATAGCCCTGTTCCACACCACAACTGCAAATCCAAAGGATGTCAAGAACTGAACAACTAAGTAAAGAGAAACGACAGAACATCATTACTTTAAGACATGAAGTGACTTTTAATTCATAAAAATAAAGAAAAAACATTGAATTAGAAGATACACTCACCGGCCACTTTATTAGGTACACCTGTCCAACTGCTCGTTAACACTTAATTTCTAATCAGCCAATCACATGGCGGCAACTCAGTGCATTTAGGCATGTAGACATGGTCAAGACAATCTCCTGCAGTTCAAACCGAGCATCAGTATGGGGAAGAAAGGTGATTTGAGTGACTTTGAACGTGGCATGGTTGTTGGTGCCAGAAGGGCTGGTCTGAGTATTTCAGAAACTGCTGATCTACTGGGATTTTCACGCACAACCATCTCTAGGGTTTACAGAGAATGGTCCGAAAAAGAAAAAATATCCAGTGAGCGGCAGTTCTGTGGGCGGAAATGCCTTGTTGATGCCAGAGGTCAGAGGAGAATGGCCAGACTGGTTCGAGCTGATAGAAAGGCAACAGTGACTCAAATAACCACCCGTTACAACCAAGGTAGGCAGAAGAGCATCTCTGAACGCACAGTACGTCGAACTTTGAGGCAGATGGGCTACAGCAGCAGAAGACCACGCCGGGTGCCACTCCTTTCAGCTAAGAACAGGAAACTGAGGCTACAATTTGCACAAGCTCATCGAAATTGGACAATAGAAGATTGGAAAAACGTTGCCTGGTCTGATGAGTCTCGATTTCTGCTGCGACATTCGAATGGTAGGGTCAGAATTTGGCGTCAACAACATGAAAGCATGGATCCATCCTGCCTTGTATCAACGGTTCAGGCTGGTGGTGGTGGTGTAATGGTGTGGGGAATATTTTCTTGGCACTCTTTGGGCCCCTTGGTACCAATTGAGCATCGTTGCAACGCCACAGCCTACCTGAGTATTGTTGCTGACCATGTCCATCCCTTTATGACCACAATGTACCCAACTTCTGATGGCTACTTTCAGCAGGATAATGCTCCATGTCATAAAGCTGGAATCATCTCAGACTGGTTTCTTGAACATGACAATGAGTTCACTGTACTCAAATGGCCTCCACAGTCACCAGATCTCAATCCAATAGAGCATCTTTGGGATGTGGTGGAACGGGAGATTCGCATCATGGATGTGCAGCCGACAAATCTGCGCCAACTGTGTGATGCCATCATGTCAATATGGACCAAACTCTCTGAGGAATGCTTCCAGCACCTTGTTGAATCTATGCCACGAAGAATTGAGGCAGTTCTGAAGGCAAAAGGGGGTCCAACCCGTTACTAGCATGGTGTACCTAATAAAGTGGCCGGTGAGTGTATATAGATATTTAACAGTTATTCCAGAAAATCAGGTCATACATGAGCTGACAGCCGATGAGGCGCGTAGCACTAAGTTGTCTATATGACAAGATTGAGTGGAATAATTTTTTTTATTCTATCCATATTCACTGGATTTTGAGAACCAGAGCATTTTTATTTTTGCAAATTCGATAAATACAAACTTTATACAAAACATCCGACGAAATAATTTCCATTTAGAATGTAAACAAACCGGTGAAATGACAGGAGCAATTTGTGAAAAATGCGATAATAATAATTCTTGCAAAATATTTTTTTAAAAAAAAGATATGTTCTTACCATCAGGTACTTTCATTCCATATTTTGTTGCTTGTTTTTTGCATTTTGGGGGGGGTTTGTTTTTGAGTAGAGTTTTTATTTCGTCCTTGGTTGGTTCAGCAACACGCTCTGCCATTTTGTTTTTCTCTCCTCACGGTATATGAGCTGATATCCTAGTAGTAGAGTAGCCAATCAGAGCGCGTGATTGCTCATATCCAGTGAGTGTAGGTAGAATAAATAGATATATTTAGGCCCTGTCCACATGGCAATGGATTCAGGTGAATCTGATAAAATTGTTTATCGTTTTGGCCTGGTGTCCACACGGCATCGGCGTTTTGGGTGCCCCAAAACGAAATCTTTTGAGAACGGGTTCCAGAGTGGAAAAATCTGGCAACGGCGCCGTTGCGAAGTCGTCTGGATGAGTAGAACGGATTTGTTTACGATGATGTCACAACCACATGACAATCCCGCCAGCAAAAATAGGGGAAAAAAGGAGCGATCTCACCTCTTCAGATGTTGGTTTAAGTCCGACAATACATTCCTCAAAAAGGGCGTAGAAGAACAAAGTAATCCATCAACGTGTAGCATTCAATTTATTCCTGACCATTAAAGAATTCTGGAGGATCTCAGAATATTGGCGTACCAGCTTCCATCTACCCCCGTTCATTCCTCTCTCTCTCCATCTACCCCCGTTCATTCATCTTTCTGCGTCTCCATTCAAAAAACGAGCACGTGATTTAAAGGGACTATAGCCATAGGACAGGGAGTGAGAACGTGTATGCGTGTGACAGTGACAGGGAAGAACCTAGGCTCATGCTCGCCCTGAATTTCTCTTAAAGTGAAGGCAGAACAACGTTCAGCGCCTGGCCAGGCTTTCTATGTATTAATTTACATAGACGTTTTAATATGAAATATAAATAAGTGTCTTAGACAATAGATACTATTTTACGCTACTGACTAATAATCAAAACTTTATGTGGCTGATGCTACAGAAGAAGGGGTTTATGCGCATATGTCTACTTCTTCTATTGTTCTGGTGTCTCCGATGGGACCGTCTTACAGCGTCTTACAGAAACACACTCTATACATTGCTAATGTGGTAAATGACTATTCTAGCTGCAAATGTCTGGTTTTTGGTGCAATATCTCCATAGGTGTATAGAGGCCCATTTCCAGCAACTCTCACTCCAGTGTTCTAATGGTACAATGTGTTTGCTCATTGCCTCAGAAGGCTAATGGATGATTAGAAAACCCTTGTACAATCATGTTAGCACAGCTGAAAACAGTTGAGCTCTTTAGAGAAGCTATAAAACTGACCTTCCTTTGAGCAGATTGAGTTTCTGGAGCATCACATTTGTGGGGTCGATTAAATGCTCAAAATGGCCAGAAAAATGTCTTGACTATATTTTCTATTCACTTTACAACTTATGGTGGTAAATAAAAGTGTGACTTTTCATGGAAAACACAAAATTGTCTGGGTGACCCCAAACTTTTGAACGGTAGTGTATATATTTGTCACATTATTTACATTAATAATTTAACATGTAGAAAAGTGTAAGTGTGTTAACACCCATGTTTCCATCAACTTGCTTAATGTGCTGTTTGAAATTGTGAACTAAAAAATAAAGAATGGAAAAATGAATTTCGAAAAAACTCTCAAATGTCACAAAAATTTTTTTACACTCACACGAGATGGTTTTTCAAATGGTTCGATAATGGAATGTTTTGCAAAATTGAAATGGAAAAAAATTCTTCACTTAACATGTAATCTGTGGTTGGTAGAAGAGAGCAACTGGACTTGCTTGAAAAGTCTTGAAGACGTTTCGCCTCTCGTCCGAAAGGCTTCCTCAGTTCTGTCTGTCTAATAGGGAGTATCAAATATTTATCCTCTCATGGATCATCATAGAATCCGAATGTTTGTCAACCTGGAACGACCATCACTGAACAGAGGTGGGTGTCTATGACATCTATCAGCCACCTACAATGCAGCCATCAGCATTCTGATTCGGATTCTATGATGATCCATGACAGGATAAATACTTGATACTCCCTATTAGACAGACAGAACTGAGGATGCCTTTCGGACGAGAGGCGAAACGTCTTCAAGACTTTTCAAGCAAGTCCAGTTGCTCTCTTCTACCAACCACAGATTACTTTGTACCTGGATGACTGAGTATCTTCACAGATATGTTCACTTAACATGGCATGACATGAAGAACAGCAAATGGAAATGTTACCTTTCTGGAAAAAAAGAGCACTCTGAAAGGAGACTATCATGAGTGGAGAAAATCCATCTTTATTCATATAACTCAATGGAAACAGAGAACATTTGCAACTGTGTTTTATCAGAATTCTTAAAATATCACTTCTATTTTGCGAAAAACTGCAATGGAAACCCAGTTTATGATGTACCGAACCATTCTATTGTAAGTCAAGTGGAACATGTCTATACATCAGAAATGCCCATGCACCATGGTGACCTTGTTTCCTATGAAAAGTTTGAGAAAAACAAGAAAAATATCTTTCCATTTTCCAGTGCCTGAGACCTTTGGGCTAATTTCAGGTCTATCCTGTGGTTTTGTAACACGTACTTGGACTGTAGATTTTGCTGAAACCAGGCGGTGACAGAAAACACACCTGCTGTCTCGAACACAGTTCAACAAAAGTAGAGCTATAATAAGCTGTGAGACGGTGTGATGGATGACTGTATTGTATGTTGTCGACTCTCAACTGCCTATTATAGAGTTACTCTTAAAGTTCACTAGATAATCGCTTATACTATAAGTCAAGTGTGATATCCTCTCGATTTAATTTTATCGTTATTAATTTTATCATCCTGCCTCACCAAAATCTGTGGTCATGAGCCACTGCTGGTCTTAAAATCTAAGAAAAACCTAACAAACATACAAAACTTACAAAGCCAAATCTCTTCTAATATCATTCTCAATTTCTGTGACATACAGTATGGTGCAAAAGTCTTAGGCCCCCTATGTGTTTTTTTTTTTCAGACAAACTTTGTTATAAATTTCTACTTTATGTCTTCTACATTACAGAGTCAGTACAAAAAAATTTTTGAGTTCCAAACGTTCGGGTTTTTTTCCCAGCATAAAATTAAATGTTCCAGAAAAAAATGTTTGTATCTGAGCAGCATGTTCCATAAGAGAGCACTTTTCAGATTAAAAAAGAAAATGCAATGAAGACTACTGGGTTTTGGTGCAAAATTAAAGCTAGACGGCCTTTCGATTTCATAAAATCAGAGAAATTTAGTTTCCTCTGAAATGTGGTCATTGTGATGTATGTTTATTTCTGTAATATCTTACAAAATATCAGGCCATTCTGTGGCTGGGAAGTTATTTAATTTGAGGGGATTCCCGAGCAAATAATGTGCATGAAATCCCTCGCTTCTTCTTCTTCTTTTCCTTCTTCTTTTGGGGTTTACGGCAGCTGGCATCCACAGTGTTGCATGACTGCCATCTACGGGTTTACCTTTGACCGTGCACTAACAGTTCCATCATTCTGTTGCTAAACGAACAGTTTATCACACTGAGGTGCTCGCTGACCACCGATATTTATTAGTTTGATATTTCTTGCGTTTCCTTTCCTTAGTATATAACATACCGTCTTTTCTTCTCGCTTTCTGTTACTGTAGTCGGTCTTTCATGTTTCATTCGCACACTCACATCCTCCATTTTTCTCTCCTGTTTCAGATTTGTATCCCACAATGGCTTGCGTGAACGGGGAAAGCCCACCACGTGATGCATGACGTAGCATCTTGAATTGGGTCATGGTGAAGCAGGAAAAAATAGCGGAGGAAAATTTAGGGCCATGTGGCCCTAAATTCATTAATTGTTCTATTTAAAAAAACGAATAAAATTGGAAATCTGTGATTTGAATTCAGTAGCTTTCGGTCCACTAAACAAAAATAATTGGATGTCGGGGAAAATTCTTTTTATGACCTACACTTGAAAAATCTGAAAAGCAGTCTAACTTTAAGAAGCGAGTGTGACAGGCAAAGTGTCCAGAAGAACTGTGGCTGGTTCTGCAAGATGCTCAGTAAAACCTACAGCTCATTTCCTTATAAAACTGCACTCATTGTACCTGAGACTACTATTTTTTTTAAAGCAAAGGGTCATTTCACACCAAATACTATACTGACTTTGTTTAATTTATTATGGCTTACTGCTTACTGTTTATAGTGTTTTTTAACGTTGAAACATTTCATTTCATTATTTTCAAGCCATTTTTAGACTGTAGGTTTAAGAGCTTGAAATTCATATTAAACTGGAAATCCATACAACATTTAGACAGTCATTTAGCTTTTATATTCAGCTTTCAGCCAACAACGATGCTAATGAGAGATTTCGAAAGCTTTGATACCAGACCAGCATGAAAGTACCAGACTTAATAATGAGGATTCCAACATTATGATCAGGAAAGGATGGTTACCGATGTGAGCATGATTCAAATGCTGTCAGTAAATGTGGGATGGGAGGAAAGTGATCACTGAGACTGCAGGCACCAGTGGGTTGATTCAGTTCAGTTGCTAATCCAATATTTTGCCTGCTAATCCTTCATGCCAGGAACCTTTCCCGTGTAGTCACACAGATACAAATGCACAAATTGAGGATAAATAAAACCCACACAAATATTTTCACGAATGTAGTATAACACAAGACTGTGGTGTACAGACATTAAGAATGATAGAAGGCTATTTAATTGTGATCAGTGTTTTGAGTGAAAATTCTGAGCTTTTCACTTCTGTCTACGTTGGAAAATGTGGCTTTGAATGAGTCTCAACCCACACACATATGCAATGAATACCACCATTTCAATTAAGATGTAAGCCAGATTTTGAAGAATACAAGATCACAAATTCACCAGAAAAAAAGGATGAACAAGAAGACAGAGTCATCTATATCCCCTGCCCTATATACCAACTATATACCAAGTTTCAAGATATTATTTGTCACATTTTTCAAGTTCTGCTGCAGGAAACCAACCCTACCTCTTTACACTGACCTCAGCAGCCCATGGCATAAGCCCACCAGTCCTTTGGTCCTGGTGAGCTAAAAATTAAAATTTCCTCACATTTTTTAGTATCAAAAGGCACATATACATTACTTAATCAACATATATGCCAACTTTCAAGACCATATCACTCATAGTTTTCAAGTTCTGCTCTGGAAACAAAACCTACCCTTAAGACTAACCTGAGAGACTAAGTCTGAAATTATTTCCATGGAAACATGAAAAATTAAAACTTCTTAAATTTCTTAGTATGAAAAGGCACATCTACATCACCTTGTTAACATGTATGCCAAGTTTCAAATCCGTATCATGAATAGTTTTGGATATATGCTCCGGAAACGAACATCGCTCTTAGAAACTAAGTCAAAATCTATTTTTTTTGTAAAAATTTGAAAAATACTTCATCTCATCTCATTATCTCTAGCCACTTTATCCTGTTCTACAGGGTCGCAGGCAAGCTGGAGCCTATCCCAGCTGACTACGGGCGAAAGGCGGGGTACACCCTGGACAAGTTGCCAGGTCATCACAGGGCTGAAAAATACTTTTTTTCAAAAATCCAAAATAGCAAAAGGCATCAGTTCACATGTTGCTTGATATGTATATAAAGTTTCATGAAGATATCTTCAGTAGTTTTAAAGATATAGCCCGGAAATGAAAACGTGACCAGATGGACAGCCAGACGGATGGACGGAACCCATTTCTATATCCCCCCCAAACTTCATTTGGGCGGGGGATAAAAAGAAAAAGCATCATGATCATCTGCCCAGCGTTTTTCCTTCATCTGTTCCCACTTTCCAGTCACTTTAATGCTACATAAATATAAGCATCTCAATACTTGGCATATAATGATTCACCCAATTGGTGATTTGATTCAACTCACAATACTGGGTTCATGATTCAATTTTTCCTTGATAGTTTTGGGGAGAAAAATTAAATGAAGAGAATTTTATTACCAAAAAAATACAGTATTTATTTTCCTGTTCTTTATCAACTGAAATATTCCTTTTGTTAAATAAAGAACATTTTATTTCATTTTCTTAATAAATAAAGAACAATTATTTACGCAGATCTTAAAGACTGGAGTAAAATATAATCACCTATTAACTACAATATTCCTTTGATTAGAAATGAAAAAATTAATAACAAATAGTCCTTTTCTTAATAAACTTTCATGAACATTTGTACTCCCTCCATCTGCTTCTCTTTTCTTGATCTTTCAGCAGTCTGTAAAAAAGAGAGCTTGGATTTCTTGTTAAATCTATTTGCAGAGTCACAATAGTGCTTTCACATTTTAGATCCATTTGTGTGTTTTCGCTCATTAGAGCTGTGTTACTTCCACCCACAGTGAAGTCGCATGTATTCCCACTGTTGTACATTATTATACATACAGGACACTTTTTCAATGGAATAAAAACGTGCTCTATTCCCTTCTAGCGGGTTCCATTCATTTGGTTCGATAGCATGCAATATTGCTTATCCTACACATATTACGTCACTCTACCCAATGGAGAATGAGTGTTGAATATGGTTTACGATATTGCATGGTTGTCAAGACAACATGACATCACACGTCGGAGATGTAAAACTTCCGTGCTAGCGAGCGACTGTGACAATTTGTAAACAAACATGGCTGCTAGGTTTGCTTCATTAAATACAAAAGCTTTTGAGAGAATTTTGAAAGAGAAAGATACATTGAACACCCCAAAGGAATATGTATGTATAATAATAACAATAATGGCTGGCTTTTTTTTCATGGTATATCAGATATATTCCATTCAGCTACTAGTCTTCGATTCGTTCAGTATCATGCTAGCTGAATGGAATATATCTGATATACCACTCAACGCCAGCCAATATTATTTAAATATTGCGCTCTTTGCTGTCTAAATAACAAAATTACAGTATAGCTAGGAAAAACTACGAGATTACACAGCCTGATCATAATCATGATTCATTTTTTTCATTGATTCAAATCATCATAAATTTGTATCGCGATTTATCGTCGTATGATATATCGTTACATGCCTACTTAATACCATTGCCAGTCAGCTTACAGTGGTTCAAAGTGCAAATCCATTTCTTTCTTGCATTCATCTGAATCCATCTAGCACCCCATAAAAGCCTCATTGCACTCACCAAAAAATTTCACGGATAAGCAATTTTCACATTTTCATGTCTCAGTCAATCTCCATTTAATACTGATTAGCGTAGGACAGTGGAAAATACAGGGAGCCATTTCATAATACAATCAAGTGCCAAGACTAAATGCGGATTTGATTCGATTATTCAGAACTTCATTAGATATCCAGCAGCTGTCTCGTTTAAAATATGACAGGATGCAGTCTTTTCATGGGGACAGCTCTTTGACTACACTAGAGCATGAACGTGTTGGACAAAAAAAAAATGCATTCAATCTCTGTAAATTTACTGGTCATTTGCATGACTAAGACTATGTACTTTGCCAAGTTCAAGCTCAAATTTATTCAAATTTTAGCTAAATAAGTACAATAAAATTGTACACCCGCATATAGCTAAGTAGCTAGTCTAGTCGGGTTTGTAAATCCAAATATCTAAATATGATATCTAAAACAAAGCTTCTACAGGAAATTTTATACAAAATGGATTTTTCTAATTTTTTCTTTACAAGAAGAAAAACTCTCCTCCTCTTCCCTTCTTTTCTTTACAAAGACCAATTTTTTACAGAACAACAAATTTTATGACCATAGTTCATAAAATTTGTTGTTCTGTAAAAAAAAAAAAAATGGTCATGAGCTTTGGGTAATGACAGAAAGAACAAGATCGCGGATACAAGCGGCTGAAATGAGTTTCCTTCGCAGGGTGGCTGGGCGCTCCCTTAGAGATAGGGTGAGAAGCACAGTCACTCGGGAGGAGCTCGGAGTAGAGCCGCTGTTCCTCCACATCGAGAGGAACCAGCTGAGGTGGCTCGGGCATCTTTTTCGGATGCCTCCTGGACGCCTCCCTGGGGAGGTGTTCCAGGCATGTCCCCCCGGGAGGAGGCCCCGGGGAAGACCCAGGACACGCTGGAGGGACTATGTCTCTCGGCTGGCCTGGGAACGCCTCGGTGTTCTTCCCGAGGAGCTGGCCGAGGTGTCTGGGGAAAGGGAAGTTTGGGCTTCCATGCTTAGACTGCTGCCTCCGCGACCCGGTCCTGGATAAGCGGAAGAAGACGAGACGAGACAAATTTTATTTTACAAAACAGATTTTCCAACTATATATATATATATATATATATATATATATATATACAACCCCGATTCCAAAAAAGTTGGGACAAAGTACAAATTGTAAATAAAAACGGAATGCAATGATGTGGAAGTTTCAAAATTCCATATTTTATTCAGAATAGAACATAGATGACATATCAAATGTTTAAACTGAGAAAATGTATCATTTAAAGAGAAAAATTAGGTGATTTTAAATTTCATGACAACAACACATCTCAAAAAAGTTGGGACAAGGCCATGTTTACCACTGTGAGACATCCCCTTTTCTCTTTACAACAGTCTGTAAACGTCTGGGGACTGAGGAGACAAGTTGCTCAAGTTTAGGGATAGGAATATTAACCCATTCTTGTCTAATGTAGGATTCTAGTTGCTCAACTGTCTTAGGTCTTTTTTGTCGTATCTTCCGTTTTATGATGCGCCAAATGTTTTCTATGGGTGAAAGATCTGGACTGCAGGCTGGCCAGTTCAGTACCCGGACCCTTCTTCTATGCAGCCATGATGCTGTAATTGATGCAGTATGTGGTTTGGCATTGTCATGTTGGAAAATGCAAGGTCTTCCCTGAAAGAGACGTCATCTGGATGGGAGCATATGTTGCTCTAGAACCTGGATATACCTTTCAGCATTGATGGTGTCTTTCCAGATGTGTAAGCTGCCCATGCCACACGCACTAATGCAACCCCATACCATCAGAGATGCAGGCTTCTGAACTGAGCGCTGATAACAACTTGGGTCGTCCTTCTCCTCTTTAGTCCGAATGACACGGCGTCCCTGATTTCCATAAAGAACTTCACATTTTGATTCGTCTGACCACAGAACAGTTTTCCACTTTGCCACAGTCCATTTTAAATGAGCCTTGGCCCAGAGAAGACGTCTGCGCTTCTGGATCATGTTTAGATCCTTCTTCTTTGAACTATAGAGTTTTAGCTGGCAACGGCGGATGGCACGGTGAATTGTGTTCACAGATAATGTTCTCTGGAAATATTCCTGAGCCCATTTTGTGATTTCCAATACAGAAGCATGCCTGTATGTGATCCAGTGCCGTCTAAGGGCCCGAAGATCACGGGCACCCAGTATGGTTTTCCGGCCTTGACCCTTACGCACAGAGATTCTTCCAGATTCTCTGAATCTTTTGATGATATTATGCACTGTAGATGATGATATGTTCAAACTCTTTGCAATTTTACACTGTTGAACTCCTTTCTGATCTTGCTCCACTATTTGTCGGCGCAGAATTAGGGGGATTGGTGACCCTCTTCCCATCTTTACTTCTGAGAGCCGCTGCCACTCCAAGATGCTCTTTTTATACCCAGTCATGTTAATGGCCTATTGCCAATTGACCTAATGAGTTGCAATTTGGTCCTCCAGCTGTTCCTTTTTTGTATCTTTTAACTTTTCCAGCCTCTTATTGCCCCTGTCCCAACTTTTTTGAGATGTGTTGCTGTCATGAAATTTCAAATGAGCCAATATTTGGCATGAAATTTCAAAATGTCTCACTTTTGACATTTGATATGTTGTCTATGTTCTATTGTGAATACAATATCAGTTTTTGAGATTTGTAAATTATTGCATTCCGTTTTTATTTACAATTTGTACTTTGTCCCAACTTTTTTGGAATTGGGGTTTTATATATATATATATATATATATATATATATATATATATATATATATATATATATATATATATATATATGATACGAGTATATAATTAAGAACTAAAACAAGTTATCAAGGTCAAATTCGTATCCTGACTTGGTTATGCAACTTAAAAGAAGTTGCCTATTATATTTGCAAAAGTCATTTTTAGGTTGTGTTCTAATATGGTTAGAATTATCTGCGAGCACCAATGTGAGAAAAATAAATTTTTTTTGGATGTCTGTTCTTGAATATTAATAGTAGAGCTTTTTAGAGGTTGATGACCTTGTGTTATAGGAATGAAGTGAATCAACAAAAGAGCATAAATTACGGATATTTGAAGGAGCATCGTTGGAAACTACAGTACATCATACATTCGTTTCACAATAGACTCAATAAAACTTGATATAATAGGAAGGACATTCACTCTCATAAACAGAGGTATAGCGCTTTCTCTCTTATTGGCAAAATATATCCGAGTGCTTTCTTTTGCAATATAAGCAATTTATTTAAACTCAATTTTTTGGCTTGTCCCCATATACTAATGCCATAAGAAAGATACAGTTGAACAGGTGCTTTATACATCATCAAACGTGTTGATGAAGAAATGTAATGTCTCAGTTTGGCAAATAAACCAACTGTTTTATGAATTTTATTACGAACCAGTGTTGCAGTCAAGTCACTAAACCGCGAGTCTGAGTCCAGTCTTGAGTCCCCAATGTTCAAGTCCAAGTCAAGTCCAAGTCATTAAAAAAAATTTCGAGTCAAGTCCACTATTGATCTGAGTCAAGTCCGAGAACAAGACTCCAACCACAGCATTTGACGGTGGCTGTTTTAGCGCCATTAACATTAATTTGTTCCTGAACATGACATATGAACAGGTGAATGTGCATTCGCTTTGTCAGGGAGTGTCAAGTATTCTGTCAGAGATGGTTGGGAGGTGGATGTAAGTGCAGAAGGTGTTTTTATTAATACAAGTGAAGACACGTTAACAATCCAGAACGCTAGGCAAAATTGTAAAAAAGTGAAATGGGCAATAGGTCGAGCGAGGCACAAACAGGCTATCGTAGACTCAGCAGAATCAAAGACAAGAAACAGGAAATCAGGGATCAGGAAACCAAACAAGGAAATAAGGCTCGGTAATGTGTCAGCAATGCAACTCAATACTTCACAAAGTGTGTTTTCATAGCTTTTATATAGGCGTGCTGATTGCGCCTTAATCCTGTGCAGGTGCGAATCATTTACGGTGTGTAATCTGTCACTCTGAGTTACATGTCAATCCTGAGATCAAGATGCTGACCTCTTCTGCTCCTCGGACCTGCCTGATCCATCCTGATGCCCTATGTCTGGTTGGAGTCTCATCACATCACTCCTGTGAAGGATGGCCCCATATGGACAGTTGAAAGTCACACTTGGAAGACGCTCTGGACAATTAGTCATGCTTTTATGGCTGAGGACTACAGTTGACTTGCTAACTTTAGGACTGCAGTTGTCATGAACAGTTTTGCACTCAAGTTTCCATTAATGAAGAGTTATAACATCAGTGAAACAGACTTCATGTTAAAACTGTTAATGTTATAGTCATATTGTCTGTTGTTGTCCGGGTGAGGATGGGTTCCCTTTTGGGTCTGGTTACTCTTGAGGTTTCTTCCTCTTGTTGTCTGGGGGAGTTTTTCCTTGCCGCCATCGCCACTGGCTTGTTTGGTGATAGATTAGGGATAAAATTGGTTCATGTCTTGGGTCATTCGGATTCTGTAAAGCTGCTTTGGGACAATGTCTATTGTTAAAAGTGCTATACAAACAAACTTGACTTGACTTTACTTGTGCATGAGAGTCTGCTTGGCGCATGTGCGCTGTCCGGAGCACACCCAAGAGTCTATCTGATGCACGCGCCAAGGCACACAGGTGTGACACTCTTGCACGAAATTAGTACCAAAATGAATGTAGATATAAATATCTTATGCCAAATTATTATGGCATGTTACAAATAAATAAAGAAAAAAATCAGAGTCCTTGTCTCCAATTTACAAGTCCGAATGCAGTTAATGCACAAGTCCAGGTCCAAGTCTGAGTCATCAGTGCTCAAGTCCAAGTCGAGTCACGAGTCTTTAAAATTAGGGCATGAGTCAGACACTACAAGCCTGTTACGAACATAGTTGATTTGAGGTTTCCAAGTTAAGTTTTTATCAATTAAAAGACCTAAATACTTGACATACTCTTTACACTTAAGTGAGACAAATTTATTACATGTATTATTAAATATTTTTATATTTAGATCTGTGGGCAGTTTCAAGCCAATGAATTAATCAGAACTAAAATATTTTGTAAATAATTAACATTTACCATTAGCTCAAATTTGACTTGCTGCCAAGCTAATTACAGTTAGCTACGAGAACTGATGCTGGTCTAACCTGATATTAACAGGAAAACAGGTGAAATTAGTTAAATATACCCAATCGACATTAGCAAATGAGCTTAACTTACCTCAAAAAGCTTTTTCTAATTATATCAACTTCATGACTTCTAAGAAGGAAAGTAAATGCCTCATTTTGCACGAGTCTTTGCGTACTCCAGCATACTGAAACATTTTACTGAGGTAGAGCCAGAGGTGCTTCTCTTCAAGTTCCATAGTGTCATGGCTTCTTCATATTCAGATGCACATGGATAGCTATAATGCTAACTATATTGTGTGGCATGAAAAGGTCACCACTGATGATGAACTTCTTCATGTTTTTTTTCTACTTTGATTGCAAACAAAATGCCAATAAGATGCATGGGAGCATAGCCTAATGCCATGAGATAAGAAGAGACCTTTAAGATTTGGAAGGTTTGGACACGTAAATTGATGGTCTCACAGCTCTGTCTCTTACCACAGACGTGTCCCAGTTTTGGTCCAGACACATCAATTTTGATTCCACCACTGGGTTCGTGCAGAATCAAAACCCTTCCCATGTCATCAAGGCACATTGGGTAGCACCAATCTCCATTTCTATAGCAATCAGCCTCTCACCTATTACATAGTTAGGGTTGCAGGGGGGTCTAGTCCTCGGGTAGCCAGGAGAGTTTGATTCCCTAATCAGGTCTGTATTGCAGCAGGCCTGGCCAAACGGCAGTAGGTACCATTTTTATGATTGTCTTTGGTATGACCCAACCATGAATAGAACTCATGATCTCCTGGTCAAGAAGCAGACATGCCAAGCACTACAGTAGGCCAACTTGCAGTAAGGCGTTGTGTAGAGGTATTAATTTACAACTTGAAGCTCAAACAGTAGCTATTGTCTACAACCCCGATTCCAAAAAAGTTGGGACAAAGTCCAAATTGCAAATAAAAACGGAATGCAATAATTTACAAATCTCAAAAACTGATATTGTATTCACAATAGAACATAGACAACATATCAAATGTCGAAAGTGAGACATTTTGAAATTTCATGCCAAATATTGGCTCATTTGAAATTTCATGACAGCAACACATCTCAAAAAAGTTGGGACGGGGCAATAAGAGGCTGGAAAAGTTAAAGGTACAAAAAAGGAACAGCTGGAGGACCAAATTGCAACTCATTAGGTCAATTGGCAATAGGTCATTAACATGACTGGGTATAAAAAGAGCATCTTGAAGTGGCAGCGGCTCTCAGAAGTAAAGATGGGAAGAGGATCACCGATCCCCCTAATTCTGCACCGACAAATAGTGGAGCAATATCAGAAAGGAGTTCGACAGTGTAAAATTGCAAAGAGTTTGAACATATCATCATCTACAGTGCACAATATCATCAAAAGATTCAGAGAATCTGGAAGAATCTCTGTGCATAAGGGTCAAGGCCGGAAAACCATACTGGGTGCCCGTGATCTTCGGGCCCTTAGACAGCACTGCATCACATACAGGCATGCTTCTGTATTGGAAATCACAAAATGGGCTCAGGAATATTTCCAGAGAACATTATCTGTGAACACAATTCACCGTGCCATCTGTCGTTGCCAGCTAAAACTCTATAGTTCAAAGAAGAAGCCGTATCTAAACACGATCCAGAAGCGCAGACGTCTTCTCTGGGCCAAGGCTCATTTAAAATGGACTGTGGCAAAGTGGAAAACTGTTCTGTGGTCAGACGAATCAAAATTTGAAGTTCTTTATGGAAATCAGGGACGCCGTGTCATTCGGACTAAAGAGGAGAAGGACGATCCAAGTTGTTATCAGCGCTCAGTTCAGAAGCCTGCATCTCTGATGGTATGGGGTTGCATTAGTGCATGTGGCATGGGCAGCTTACACATCTGGAAAGACACCATCAATGCTGAAAAGTATATCCAGGTTCTAGAGCAACATATGCTCCCATCCAGAGGACATCTCTTTCAGGGAAGACCTTGCATTTTCCAGCATGACAATGCCAAACCACATACTGCATCAATTACAGCATCATGGCTGTGTAGAAGAAGGGTCCGGGTACTGAACTGGCCAGCCTGCAGTCCAGATCTTTCACCCATAGAAAACATTTGGCACATCATAAAACGGAAGATACGACAAAAAAGACCTAAGACAGTTGAGCAACTAGAATCCTACATTAGACAAGAATGGGTTAACATTCCTATCCCTAAACTTGAGCAACTTGTCTCCTCAGTCCCCAGACGTTTACAGACTGTTGTAAAGAGAAAAGGGGATGTCTCACAATGGTAAACATGGCCTTGTCCCAACTTTTTTGAGATGTGTTGTTGTCATGAAATTTAAAATCACCTAATTTTTCTCTTTAAATGATACATTTTCTCAGTTTAAACATTTGATATGTCATCTATGTTCTATTCTGAATAAAATATGGAATTTTGAAACTCCCACATCATTGCATTCCGTTTTTATTTACAATTTGTACTTTGTCCCAACTTTTTTGGAATCGGGGTTGTATTATATGATACATTGCATAGATTGGAGAATTGAAAGGAGAAAACATGGAGTGAATCAGAAATGCTTGTGCACCATGGTGACCTTGTTTTCCATACAAAGGTTAAGAAAAAGAAAAAAATGCACCTCCTTTTTTCAATGTCTAAATCTTTGGGCTACTTTCAAGTCTTCAGTGTGGATTTGAAGATGTAGCTGGGATGGATATTTTCCTGAACCATGGCAACCTTGGTTAAAGGTAGACTGCCTTTCAGATTTTTCAAGTTTGGGTCATAAAAAGAATTTTTCCCAACACCCAGTTATTTTTGTTTAGTGGAACAAAAGCTACTGAATTCAAATCACAAACTTCCAATTTTATTTTATTTTTTAAAAATAGAACAATTAATTAATTTAGGACCGCATGGCCTTAAAATTCTCCTCCGCTATTTTTTCCTGCTTTACCATGACCCAATTCAAGATACTACATCATGCATCACATGGTGGGCTTTCCCTGTTCGCACAAGGCATTGTGGGATACAAATTTGAAACAGGAGAGAAAAATGGAGGACGTGAGTGTGCAAATGAAACGTGAAAGACCGACTGCAGTAATGGAAAGCGAGAAGAAAAGATGTTATGTTGCGAAGGAAAGGAAACGCAGGAAATATCAAACTAATAAATATCGGCGATCAGCGAGCACCTCAGCTGTTCATTTGGCTACAGAATGATGTAATTGTCAGTGCACGGTCAAAGGTAAACCTGCGTGTGCGCACACACACGGACTTCCTCTGTCTGCTTGACTGCACAAAGCGAGTGATTTCATGCACATTATTTACTCAGGAATCCCCTCAAGTTAAATAATTTCCCAGCCACAGAATGGCCTGATTTTTTTTTTTTTTAGATATTACAGAAATAAACATATATCGGCAATGACCAAATTGCAGAGGGAACTAAATTTCACCGATTTTATGAAATCGAAAGGCCGTCTAGCTTTAATGATACTGTATTACCTCTTCTGTATACGTATGCATCAACAGGAAATACACTTGCCGTATCGAACACAGTTGAACAAAAGTAATTTCAGAATGGACTGCCTATTGCAGGGTTACTTGAAAAAAAATCGTTCAATAATAACCTATAGCATAAATCAAGTGTGATAGCATCTCAGATTAGTATTTGTTTGAAGTTATGTTAGTTTTAATGTCATCCTTCCCCATCAAAATCTTTTTTACGATGAGCTGTTTCTGTATCCAACCCTTGACACATTGCACTAGCAAAGATGAGCTTAGTATTTCTTTGTCTTGGCATTATTTAGGAATTGTATTTAATTGCTGCAAGAAATAGTCACTTCAAGTTAATGCATGAACAGAAGATAACAACTTCAAAAGGAACGCTATACCCTACAAACAGCAGCACAACCAGAACCAGAACATATTATCTAAAGGTGATCTTTTGATTTCTACCACGTCTGTTCCTTTCTTCTTTCTCTTCTCTTTCTTCTACACATAATGAATGGTGTTCTTCCTATGTTCAGCCTCAAAGCCCGGAGGGGGAAAAAAACAGCCAATGTCAAATGAAACCTGGGTTATCTTCAGACACAGGAGTCTATCTAGTCTCAACTTCATATCCTGGAGTGCTCTACAACTACACAACTGATGATCCTTTTATATAAGGTACACCGGGTACTATGGCATAGAGCGACTTTCACAATAATAGCATCCACAGTTGGTTCTGGTAGCAGAGGCACACACCATACAGATGCACAAGAGGAAAGACATTCACACCATACTGGGAAAACAGATGTGTTAAACAAGACTAATTATCTAATAGTTGAATTGTATGTGCTCGGTAATTTCTACTGGCTTTGTGAAAATTCCAGCAATTAAGCACGGCTTGGTGTAGACTGGATGTCTTGCTGTTAAGGACTAATTTGTGAAGTAGGAGGCAGCCTGTCTCTGACTGTAACAAGAATTCGGGTAGTTTGCCCTAATTAGAGAATTAGTGGTAAACACTTAATGCTGATAACTTCAATGCATTATCATAGAATGATTACGAAAGACTCTGCCTGTTATGGGTTTCCTATGATACAGTTCATTCCAAGAGCGCAAACAGAATGAGAAATGAAAAGATTAACTTCATAGGTACACTAATATAACTTAACATAAATTCATCATCCTGATATTCCCATTTTATAACATTTTAGAGCAAATGTTCTCCTTGAATGAGTGGCCTCATGTCAGTTCACTGGTGTCCTAGTGTTTATTCTTCAAAATATACAAATTCATATTTTAATAACGAGACCGTCAATGATGGCGTAGCTCACTCCAGCCCCGTCTAATCCAGAAGGAACAACAAGCTATCTATATACACCCGAGGAATACCGACCTATTTACCAGAAAGAATCCAAAACGGCGAGGAATTGACCGAGAAAAAGTGATTGTTGTTGAACTGCTGTTGAATTAAGGCTTAATTAGTCCATGACTTCATTAATAATTGTAATTACAGTAAGCGAATCTGGGTAGAAGTTATATGCATCCTAGGTACCCCTACCTTCATGCCAGAATGAATCAAAATCGGTGAAGAATTGAGGGAGAAGAAGCAATTTGTGTGGAAACTGTTCATTAGGGTTTAATTAATTAGTCCATATCTTCATTATTAGGCCTAATTGCAATTATGCAAATTTGGGTAGAAACTATATGCAACCCAGGTAGACCAACCTTCCTGCCAAAAAGAATAAAAATCAGGAAAGGATTGAGAGAGAAGAAGCAATTTTCATGAAATGTGGACGATACTGGACGGACGACGGACAACACATGATGGCATAAACTCATGACCCGTCAGCCGGATGAGATAATAATAACAACAACAACAAGTGTTGCCAGGCAAAACAAACCTTGCCCGGTAGCACTTATGATGAATATGAAGGAAGATATCGCGAGAAAACGATTTTGACCTTTTTGGTGACCTTGATCTTGACCTTGATTTTGACCTTGTGCATGAACATACTTGGCCAATAAACATGGTTCTGATTCTCATTTGCATACCATACTGTTCTCAGCCAATCAGAACACACCATACTGCTCTCAGCCAATCAGAACACATCTGAATGAATAGGAAGGAAGAGATAGTGAAAAACAATTTTGACCTTTTTGGTGATCTTGACCTTGACCAGATGACCCTCAAAATGTTGGAAGTTCTACTTGAGACCAATGCCCAGCTATCCTTAAAGTTTCATGAAGATTGGTCCAGCCATTTTCCCATAATATCATTAACAAACAAACCCCACCAAAAACAATACTTCGCCCCCTGGTGGACTCCATCCCGGGCGAGGTAATAATCTCATCTCATCTCATTATCTCTAGCCACTTTATCCTGTTCTACAGGTTCGCAGGCAAGCTGGAGCCTATCCCAGCTGACTACGGGCGAAAGGCAGGGTACACCCTGGACAAGTCGCCAGATCATCACAGGGCTGACACATAGACACAGACAACCATTCACACCTACAGTCAATTTAGAGTCACCAGTTAACCTAACCTGCATGTCTTTGGACTGTGGGGGAAACCGGAGCACAGCAAGAAGGTCCGGGTTCGAGCCCCGTGGCCGGCGAGGGCCTTTCTGTGTGGAGTTTGCATGTTCTCCCCGTGTCCGTGTGGGTTTCCTCCGGGTGCTCCGGTTTCCCCCACAGTCCAAAGACATGCAGGTTAGGTTAACTGGTGACTCTAAATTGACTGTAGGTGTGAATGTGAGTATAAATGGTTGTCTGTGTCTATGTGTCAGCCCTGTGATGACCCGGCGACTTGTCCAGGGTGTACCCCGCCTTTCGCCCGTAGTCAGCTGGGATAGGCTCCAGCTTGCCTGCGACCATGTAGAACAGGATAAAGCGGCTAGAGATAATGAGATGAGATATTTTATTTGCAAAATTTGCATCAATAATTCTGGTATTACTGATACAATGTATATTAAATAATTAAGTTTATTGTTCAGTCAGTCAGTCTCTTTAGTAGAATTGTTGACTTGACTGTACATATAGTCCTTTTTAATTCAGTTGTTTTCTCTGGGATCTAAAATTTATTTTTATTCAGTACATGCTTATTTGATCCCTTTAACTTGATGCAGTGTGATAAATACAGTGGGGCAAAAAAGTATTTAGTCAGCTACCAATTGTGCAAGTTCTCCCACTTAAAAAGATAAGAGAGGCCTGTAATTTTCATCATAGGTACACTTCAACTATGAGAGACAGAATTGGGGGAAGAATCCAGGAAATAACATTGTAGGATTTTTAATGAATTAACTGGTAAATTCCTCTGTAAAATAAGTATTTGGTCACCTACAAACAAGCAAGATTTCTGGCTCTCACAGACCTGTAACTTCTTCTTTAAGAGGCTCCTCTGTCCTCCACTCGTTACCTGTATTAATGGCACCTGTTTGAACTTGTTAGCAGTATAAAAGACACCTGTCCACAACTTCAAACAGTCACACTCCAAACTCCACTATGGCCAAGACCAAAGAGCTGTCAAAGGACACCAGAAACAAAATTGTAGACCTGCACCAGGCTGGGAAGACTGAATCTGCAATAGGTAAGCAGCTTGGTGTGAAGAAATCAACTGTGGGAGCCTAAAACCACACGGGGGACCTAGTGAATGACCTGCAGAGAGCTGGGACCAAAGTAACAAAGGCTACCATCAGTAACACACTACACCGCCAGGGACTCAAATCCTGCAGTGCCAGACGTGTCCCCCTGCTTAAGCCAGTACATGTCCAGGCCCGTCTGAAGTTTGCTGGAGAGCATTTGGATGATCCAGAAGAGGATTGAGGAATGTCATATGGTCAGATGAAACCAAAATAGAACTTTTTGGTAAAAACTCAACTTGTCGTGTTTGGAGGAGAAAGAATGCTGAGTTGCATCCAAAGAACACCATACCTACTGTGAAGCATGGGGGTGGAAACATCATGCTTTGGGGCTGTTTTTCTGCAAAGGGACCAGGACGACTGATCCGTGTAAAGGAAAGAATGAATGGGGCCATGTATCGTGAGATTTTGAGTGAAAACCTCCTTCCATCAGCAAGGGCATTGAAGATGAAACGTGGCTGGGTCTTTCAGCATGACAATGATCCCAAACACACCGCCTGGACAACGAAGGAGTGGCTTCGTAAGAAGCATTTCAAGGTCCTGGAGTGGCCTAGCCAGTCTCCAGATCTCAACCCCATAGAAAATCTTTGGAGGGAGTTGAAAGTCCGTGTTGCCCAGCGACAGCCCCAAAACATCACTGCTCTAGAGGAGATCTGCATGGAGGAATGGGCCAAAATACCAGCAACAGTGTGTGAAAACCTTGTGAAGACTTACAGAAAATGTTTGACCTCTGTCATTGCCAACAAAGGGTATATAACAAAGTATTGAGATGAACTTTTGTTATTGACCAAATACTTATTTTCCACCATAATTTGCAAATAAATTCTTTAAAAATCAGACAATGTGATTTTCTGGATTTTTTTTTCTAATTTTTTCTCTCATAGTTGAGGTATATCTATGATGAAAATTACAGGCCTCTCTCATCTTTTTAAGCGGGAGAACTTGCACAATTGGTGACTGACTAAATACTTTTTTGCCCCACTCTATGCCTATTACAATAGGAGAGTATAATGTGGAATAAAACAATCGGTGCTTTGGATTATATATTGTAATTTTTTCTCATGTATAAGGGCTCATGGGTGTACGGTATGTAAAGGAAAAGTACAGATTTTGTAAGGGCATGGATAACTAAAGGTTGACATGTATGTGACCCCCATTAGGTCTGGTGGCTTAAACTGACCTTGAAGCCTTTATCTCCACCCCACTTGAGTTCATGTCCCCACACCATTCAATCATATTGCAGATATCAAAAGTAGTTTGACGACAAAAGTGGACAGGGGAACTGACTTTGAGGACAATTAGCAATCCCACTAGTGAACATGAACAGAAACCATGACATCATATTTCGAAATATATACAGTGGTGCTTGAAAGTTTGTGAACCCTTTAGAATTTTCTATATTTCTGCATAAATATGACCTAAAACATCATCATATTTTCACATAAGTCCTAAAAGTAGATAAAGAGAACCCAGTTAAACAAATGAGACACAAATATTATACTTGGTCATTTATTTATTGAGGAAAATAATCCAATATTGCATATCTGTGAGTGGCAAAAGTATGTGAACCTTTGCTTTCAGTATCTGGTGTGACCCCCTTGTGCAGCAATAACTGGAGCTAAACGTTTCCGGTAACTGTTGATCAGTCCTGCACACCGGCTTGGAGGAATTTTAGCCCATTCCTCCGTACAGAACAGCTTCAACTCTGGGATGTTGGTGGGTTTCCTCACGTGAACTGCTCACTTCAGGTCCTTCCACAACATTTCGATTGGATTAACATCAGAACTTTGACTTGGCCATTCCAAAACATTAACTTTATTCTTCTTTAAAGGACCCATGGCATGGTGGTTTGTTGATGCTTTAAACCGGATCGTGGAGGCTTCCGGATGTTATATCTGCAGCCTTTCTCGAAATGAACCCTCGGCACGTAGATATAGCCTCCTGGGAGAAAGCCCCATTTCAGTGCTTTTCCCAGTGCATCGTTTTGCTAATGAGAAGCAGGAGGTGGGGAAGGGTAGAGGGTGGGGGCGTGCCATGGGGGGGAGGGGCTGCCGTCTGCCTCCCAAGCCGGCCGAGAGCGCTCCTCGTAGGGCACGGCCAGGGGGGCGAATGCCCTGGTCCGTCCGCCCTGTCTAAAAAAATGGTACAACTCGAGCCCATGGTAAAACTGGGACTTTGTCGGGTTTTTTTCAGCCTGAGGCCCATGGTAAAACTGAGCAGTTTTACCATGGAGGAGTGGGGACTTTGCCGTTTACTCGCCCCTGGGAGAACCGCTGCCTTCACGGGCGGCCGGTGCCACTGGAGGGCCGCCCGCGTGACCTCGGCTCCTGACAAAAGATTGGATCTAGGTCTGACTTTCAATGGATCGCAGCGATGGAGCTGCTCTGCCACTCACGACACCCCGGCCCAGAATCAGGGAAAAATACTGCACGCTGACGTCATTAAGGTGCGACGCGAGGAAATAAAATAAATTCAACAAATGTTTGGGTTTTTACTGAACAAACAAACAAATAAAATGAATGAGTGACTTAAAAAAAAGAATGTGGGTGTCTTTGTAAAAACTGTTTTGATTGGCTATTATAACAGAGGTAGCGCAGAGTACCTGGCTAACTGCAGGAAGCGGTTAGCTGCACAGCTAATGTAGCCATTGCAAACGCACCGATTTTAAAACACGGCAAAACGACTTAACAGTTATACACTTACTTGTTCGGTGTTTGTGGCTGATGCGGCAGGGATGCTTAGTACGGACCCAGGCTTCAGTGACAGTTGATGTGCAAAACCTGCCCTGTACTGTCCCAAGTTGTGGAAACATTCATCAGGAAAATGCTTCCGACAAACATACACCGTCTTAGGTAGACTCGACGGTGTATTATTGAAGTAAATAAAATTAAGCCACTGCGTCTTCAGGGGCTCTCCCGTCGGCAGTAAAAACAGACTCTTTTCTGTGTTGTCACATCCATGTACAGCGCAATTTCCATGTTTCACTCGCTTAGGTGATGCCATGTTGTTGTGTCCTCTATGGTCTCCTCACTACAACTGGGCGGGCAATCCATACAGTGGGTGGGAATCCAGAGGGGGGGCGTGGGGATCATCTCCCTTGCTGACGTAGTAAAGGGAAGAGTTTATCAACGCGCCGTTTTGACGCGCCATTCTCAAATGTTGGGCATAGTTTGGTTTACACATTATGAAATTTCTAGCCACGGGGGTGACTTAAGAAGGTCAGAGGAACTCATTTTAACGTTAAAAAACCTCAGAAAGTGAAAATTTCATGCCATGGGACCTTTAACCATTCTTTGGTAGAACGACTTGTGTGCTTAGGGTCGTTGTCTTGCTGCATGACCCACCTTCTCTTGAGATTCAGTTCATGGACAGATGTCCTGACATTTTCCTTTAGAATTCACTGGTATCATTCAGAATTCATTGTTCCATCAATGATGGCAAGCTGTCCTGGCCCAGATGCAGCAAAACAGGCACAAACCATGATACTACCACCATCATATTTCACAGATGGGATAAGGTTCTTATGCTGGAATGCGGTGTTTCCCTTTCTCCAAACATAATGCTTCTCATTTAAACCAAAATGTTCTATTTTGGTCTCATCTGTCCACAAAATATTTTTCTAATAGCATTCTGGCTTGTTCACATGATCTTTATCAAACTGCAGACGAGCAGGAATGTTCTTTTTGGAGAGCAGTGGTTTTCTCCTTGCAACCCTGCCATGCACACCATTGTTGTTCAGTGTTCTCCTGATGGTGGACTCATGAACATTAACATTAGCCAATGTGAGAGAGGCCTTCAGTTGCTTAGATGTTACCTTGGGGTCCTTTCTGACCTCGCCGACTATTACACGCCTTGCTCTTGGAGTGATCTTTGTTGGTTGACCACTCCTGGGGAGGGGTAACAATGGTCTTGAATGTCCTCCATTTGTACACAATCTGTCTGACTGTGGATTGGTGGAGTCCAAACTCTTTAGAGATGGTTTTGTAACCTTTTCCTGCCTGATGAGCATCAACAACGCTTTTTCTGAGGTCCTCAGAAATCTCCTTTGTTGGTGCCATGATACACTTCCACAAACATGTGTTGTGAAGATCAGACTTTGATAGATCCCTGTTCTTTAAATAAAACAAGGTGCCCACTCACACCTGATTATCATCCCATTGATTGAAAACACCTGACTAATTTCACCTTCAAATTAACTGCTAATCCTAGAGGTTCACATACTTTTGCCACTCACAGATAGGTAATATTGGATCATTTTACTCAATAAATAAATGACCAAGTATAATATTTTTGTCTCATCTGTTTAACTGGGTTCTCTTTATCTACTTTTAGGACTTGTGTGAAAATCTGATGATGTTTTAGGTCATATTTATGCAGAAATATAGAAAATTCTAAAGGGTTCACAAACTTTCAAGCACCACTGTAGCAGTCATAGTAATATGGACTACTGGGGGTCACTGGTAATTACTGTCGCTAAATCCAGGGCAATTCAGATCTGGCCTGTTCGATCCTAGTTCTTCTGTGCCGGACATTCTTATTTTCAAACTACCCAAATTACATAGCTACTCTGCTCCAACTGCTTTGTTTTGAAACCCCTCACTCACTAGTCACTATAGACCATTTGCACATGGCATCACATGTCCAATAACCCTCTCTGATTTAGCTGTGTCCACCATCTTTGTGGAATAACACATGCGTAGCAACAAGTCCCTTTATACGAAATGCTGCAAATTTGCGCAGTTATCAGCTGCTCAAACAATTCTGCTACGGTTGGAGTCAGATTGTTTAGTTTACCCACTGTTAAAATGCGAGAAAGACCCCAAATGGAAGATCTAACCCGTAGACGACAGACAGCAGCTTGCAAAGCTGAACAGATCGGACATAAAAGAGACCAGCTACAAATATGTACGAATATGTGCAGATCATTTTGTAAAGGGTAAGTTTATATTTCTACCGTTTATGTGAACCATAGACAAAATATATATAAAATTCGACAACCTGTAAGTGATATACATGTAAGCGCTACTCCAATTTATATTGCAGTTACAAATGCATAGCACAAAGCCCCAGTAAAATGTAAGTAGTTGAGCTTGGTAAACTGTTGCCTTAGAAGACATCAATAATTAGGTTGTTGGCTTTTTTGTGTCACATTTGCCCACATCAGGAGCCTACTAGATCCTTACAGTAAACTTGCGCTAAACTTTTGCATGCTTTCATCTGAGATACTGACCTCCTCTGCTCCTTGGACCTGCCTGATCCATCCTGATGCCCTATGTCTGGTTGGAGTCTCATCACATCGCTCCTGTAGAGGACGGCCCCATATGGACAGTTGAAAGTCACACTTGGAAGATGCTCTGAACGTTTACAGTAATGCTTTTATGGCTGAGAACTATAGTTAACTTGCTAACTTTAGGACTGCAGTTGTCATGAACAGTTTTGCACTCAAGTTTCAATGAAACAGACTTCATGTTAAAACTGTTAATGTTATAATCACGTTGTCTGTTATCTCCCAAATGAGGATGGGTTCCCTTTTGAGTCTGGTTCCTCTCGAGGTTTCTTCCTCATGTCATCTGAGGGAGATTTTCCTTACCACCGTCACCACAGGCTTGCTCATTGGGGATAGATTAGGG
Source organism: Neoarius graeffei (assembly GCF_027579695.1). Lineage (NCBI taxonomy): Eukaryota > Metazoa > Chordata > Actinopteri > Siluriformes > Ariidae > Neoarius > Neoarius graeffei. Next base: position 73,577,118 of record NC_083580.1, read on the forward strand.
ATAAAATTAGCTCATGTTTAAAGTCATTAGGCGAGGTGGCCAAGTGGTTAGAGCACTTGACCGCTAAGCAAACGGTCCCCGGTTCGAGCCTCGTCTTGGATGGTGATCTGGGGCTCACCTCCTGTCCACCCAGCAGTGAATGGGGACCTGGTGAAAACACTGGGGAAGTTAAGGCGGCGAGGAAAGGAACTGGCCACCCTACCTCACCATGCCGACGGCCCAGGACAAGTGTGCTCTCTAACAGGCACTCCCCAACATACGTACGAAAACGTATATGGGACTCTTTGACTTTTTTAAAGTCATTTCAATTCTGTAAAGCTGCTTTGCAACAATGTCTATTGTTAAAAGCGCTATAAAAATAAACTTGACTTGATTTGACTTGACTTGACTGGCTTCCCAGTGACGAAGCTAGTAGTTAACACCAGATAATGCACGATGTCTGTGTAATTCACACTCGGCCACATCCATACATCGTCTTCATACTCTGCAGCATTGCTGTACAGATCCACCCCTGAACATTCTTTTATCTTTTCCCTGTATCTGACCTTGTCACCATTACTCAATTCGTGATATATTTGCGAAAAATTACAGTTCGCCAATGTACTCTCCTCAGTCGCCATGGATGCTGTACCACAAAGCTGGCGGACACAACAAAATTGGAGCGCATCATGGGAGGTTCGTTACATAAGTGCAAACAGTCTATAGCTGTGTTTTATCTACAGATACAGGTACTTAAGCTAAACAGATAAAGATATAGATACAGATAGTGCAAATGTCTTACACTCCTAACCCAGTCATCATTAAAGCTAATATTTGTTAGTAGTAGTTTTTAAACACTTGGTGAAAAAGAAAAATCCATTTTTCTATTATAATGGACATGTATTGTAGTGTAGGTGAGCAACCAGCAGCATGGAAGCCTGCTGGCGAGTCTACCTTAATGTACGTGTTTCTTTCTATAAATAGCCTCATGCCCAGTCTGTGACATTTAGTTCTAGAACATTCAACCTTTGTTATAGATTACCAAAGCTCTAAAGTGGACGATTTCAAGGCTTTTAATAGGAGCAATTGTTTGACCTGCAGGACACAGAAGCAGATAAGCAGCAGTGAGAGAGGAACAATTCTATAGTCAGGACAGATAACCAAAGCATGTATGGACAAATTAACTGCAAACGTAAGAGTAAACTCAAGCCTAAGTAGTTCTATGAATGTATATTAGGGATGTAAGTAAATTGAAATACATCATTCGGACTGGCCAAATAACATAGTCATGGTCTAATAGTTAGAAAAGCAGCTCTGGTACCAAAAGGTTGCCGGTTTGATTTCCTGGACCAACAGGAATGGCTGAAGTGCCCTTGAGGAAGGCACCTAACCCCCAACTGCTCCCCAGGCTGCTCTGGGTATGTTATATACAGTGGGGCAAAAAAGTATTTAGTCAGTCACCAATTGTGCAAGTTCTCCCACTTAAAAAAATGAGAGAGGCCTGTAATTTTCATCATAGGTATACCTCAACTATGAGAGACAAAATGAAAAAAAAAATCCAGAAAATCACATTGTCTGATTTTTAAAGAATTTATTTGCAAATTATGGTGGAAAATAAGTATTTGGTCAATAACAAAAGTTCATCTCAATACTTTGTTATATACCCTTTGTTGGCAATGACAGAGGTCAAACGTTTTCTATAAGTTTTCACAAGGTTTTCACACACTGTTGCTGATATTTTGGCCCATTCCTCCATGCAGATCTCCTCTAGAGCAGTGATGTTTTGGGGCTGTCACTGAGCAACACAGACTTTCAACTCCCTCCAAAGATTTTCTATGGGGTTGAGATCTGGAGACTGGCTAGGCCACTCCAGGACCTTGAAATGCTTCTTATGAAGCCACTCCTTCGTTGCCCGGGTGGTGTGTTTGGGATCATTGTCATGCTGAAAGACCCAGCCACGTTTCATCTTCAATGCCCTTGCTGATGGAAGGAGGTTTTCACTCAAAATCTCATGATACATGGCCCCATTCATTCTTTCCTTTACACGGATCAGTCGTCCTGGTCCCTTTGCAGAAAAACAGCCCCAAAGCATGATGTTTCCACCCCCATGCTTCACAGTAGGTATGGTGTTCTTTGGATGCAACTCAGCATTCTCTCTCCTCCAAACACGACAAGTTGAGTTTTTACCAAAAAGTTCTATTTTGGTTTCATCTGACCATATGACATTCTCCCAATCCTCTTCTGGATCATCCAAAGGCTCTCTAGCAAACTTCAGACGGGCCTGGACATGTACTGGCTTAAGCAGGGGGACGCGTCTGGCACTGCAGGATTTGAGTCCCTGGTGGTGTAGTGTGTTACTGATGGTAGCCTTTGTTACTTTGGTCCCAGCTCTCTGCAGGTCATTCACTAGGTCCCCCCGTGTGGTTCTGGGATTTTTGCTCACCGTTCTTGTGATCATTTTGACCCCACAGGGTGAGATCTTGCGTGGAGCCCCAGATCGAGGGAGATTATCAGTTGTCTTGTACGTCTTCCATTTTCTAATAATTGCTCCCACAGTTGATTTCTTCACACCAAGCTGCTTACCTATTGCAGATTCAGTCTTCCCAGCCTGGTGCAGGTCTACAATTTTGTTTCTGGTGTCCTTTGACAGCTCTTTGGTCTTGGCCATAGTGGAGTGTGACTGTTTGAGGTTGTGGACAGGTGTCTTTTATACTGATAACGAGTTCAAACAGGTGCCATTAATACAGGTAACGAGTGGAGGACAGAGGAGCCTCTTAAAGAAGAAGTTACAGGTCTGTGAGAGCCAGAAATCTTGCTTGTTTGTAGGTGACCAAATACTTATTTTACTGAGGAATTTACCAATTAATTCATTAAAAATCCTTCAGTGTGATTTCCTGGATTCTTTCCCCCCATTCTGTCTCTCATAGTTGAAGTGTACCTCTCATCTCATCTCATTATCTCTCGCCGCTTTATCCTTCTACAGGGTCGCAGGCAAGCTGGAGCCTATCCCAGCTGACTACGGGCAAAAGGCGGGGTACACCCTAGACAAGTCGCCAGGTCATCACAGGGCTGACACATGGACAACCATTCACACCTACGGTCAATTTAGAGTCACCAGTTAACCTGACCTGCATGTCTTTGGACTGTGGGGGAAACCGGAGCACCCGGAGGAAACCCACGCGGACACGGGGAGAACATGCAAACTCCGCACAGAAAGGCCCTCACCGGCCCCGGGGCTCAAACCCAGGACTTTCTTGCTGTGAGGCGACAGCGCTAACCACTACACCACCCCTGAAGTGTACCTATGATGAAAATTACAGGCCTCTCTCATCTTTTTAAGTGGGAGAACTTGCACAATTGGTGACTGACTAAATACTTTTTTGCCCCACTGTATGTTGCTCTGGATAAGAGTGTCTGCTAAATGGATGTAATGTAAATGAATAGGAGGTGCATTGTTCACTTTTTTCCAGAAAGCTTGAAAGAAGGTTTCATAAGGCATCTGTTTGAGACTAGAGTTGTTCATCTGGACTGGGATCCTGGGTGTGCAGGTAGTAACACAAATAATAACTGCACACATCCCTATTTGAGACCAGTTATGAACTTGAGTGATATAGCTGAGGTTGAGGAACTGTCTGAGCTGGAATTCACACACCATGCTCTATTTTCAAATCCATTTCCTGTTATTTTGATCACTTTTTTCCCCAGTGGTGGAGGTGGTGTGTGTGTGTGTGTGTGTGTGTGTGTTTCAATGGGCATAGTGGTATGGTTCTCACTCCATTTCTTTCACTAAAAGCTCAGGGTCACAGTGGAATCAAAGCCTGTACTGGGAACACACCTTATATGACACATTTACAGATCACATATTCACTCTTAGGCTATTATCACACTGTCTTGTATCTTGCCACGTAGAGTAGAGTGGGGGGAAAAGCCCCCCTTAAGGAAAATTCAGTTTTTCTCCAAGTTGAAATGAACCATGTGTTGTTTTAATCATAGTTTTTGACAACAGTGACATGAACAATAATGCCACCTAAAGTTTGCCTAAAGTTAATACTTAATTTTTTTTTTTAACAAAAACAAACATTGTGCCAAGGGGGCCTTTTACCCCCCCCCCCCCCCCAGTGGGGTAAAAGGCCCCCTGAGGTGGGGCAATGGGCCCCCTCACTCAAAAAAAGCTGTTTGGATAGCAAAAGTGTTTACTTAAGCCTATAATGTGAAAGAAACAAGAAAATATCCCTGAATTAATGAATAGATGCATTATTTTATTATATTTCGCATTTTAATTTCAATATAATTTTGTGTGGATTGAACATGAATTAACAAAGAACAAGCTATTCATTAATTCAGGGATATTTTCTTGTTTTTTTGAGTGAGGAGGCCTATTGCCCCACCTCAGGGGGCCTTTTACCCCACTGGGGGGGGGGGGGGAAGGCCCCCTTGGCACAATGTTTGTTTTTGTTAAAAAAAAAATTAAGTATTAACTTTAGGCAAACTTTAGGTGGCATTATTGTTCATGTCACTGTTGTCAAACACTATGATTAAAACTAAACACATGGTTCATTTCAACTTGGAGAAAAACTGAATTTTCCTTAAGGGGGCTTTTTCCCCCACTCTACTCTAATTATGATAAAAGGAAACAATGCCCCCTGGGGGCCATTTACCCCGCCATTAAGGGGGCGTTTTACCCCACAGACTACACTTTTACAAAAAAGGTTCTTACTTTCAAAATGTGATTCAACTTTTTATACCTAATGTATTTTTTTAACGTACTGACTTGTCTACTCATACCACATACACAGCTGTGATATCTGACGAAATAGCAGCTATCTAAATACAGTTTTACTGATATCTGAAAATTATATCACTTACCATGAAATTTGATTTCTCTCCGCTGCGTTGCTGATATGTGATCCACAGTGGATATTTGTATATCCCCGTTGTCAAGCCAGTCCAAAGCAACAATAGAAATGTAACTTTGCGCCATCTGGTGGTTATTTTGGGTAAAACAGGCCGGGGGCCTTTTACCCCACGGGGGTGTATTACCCCACTCTACTCTAACTGGTGTGTGGGTCAAACGCCAAGAAATTAGGTGTATTTTGTCCAAAATTAAAGTCCTGTGATGTACACGACATATGTGTGACGTTTCTATGGCGTTCCTGTGGCATATCTGGGGTTTGTATGGGGTTCAAGGGACATAGTTATGGCGTACTGAGATGTATGCGTGGCGTATGATGCGTTGCCACGGTGTAACCATTTCATTCTTTCGTTGGTGTGGCATTTCGTTCTTACGTGTGACGTTACTACTGCATACCTGCGGCATATCTGCGGCATTCACAGGTGGGTATAAAAGGGGGCCCACGCTGCGTTTGTTGTCATTCATCACAGTCAAGAAAGCATCATGTCAGCGAAGAAGTCAGGATCCAAGAAGAGCAAGGGAAGAGGGAAGACATCAGCCGCATCCACCCAGCCAGCCCTGGAGCTGCCTTCATCAGATACATGTCAACTGAGGCCTTCGCACAGCATAATAGGTGTTCGAGCAACGTTCCCGCTGCATCACTGCTGCGTAGCTTTTGTTTTTACAGCGTACACATGACGTATCTGTAACATATCAAAGCTGCTACGTATGTGCTACAGATTTTTAAGTGCGGACTTAAAAATATGCTGGACCCTGGCATACAAGGAGATCATGTTATGCATCCAAGAGTATTATCTACGTACGGTAAGCTGGCGATCCTGTGATGTACTGCCACTTATCCTGATACACCGTACATATGCAAGGTTGAAATGCCAATGTTTCCTCCTGGATTATTTTCAGATAACGAACCATTTGAATTCAGCAATATTCAGTTTGGAGCAAATCCCCATTTTATGTGGATTTCTTTTGCATGAATGTTTACTGCATAAATTGAAGTGATTTTAAAAAATCATTAGGGGCAATTTATGGTTGCCAGTCCATCTACTGGAACATGGAAGAAAACTCATAAAAACATGGGGAGAACATCTGGCACTGCCCACAGACAGGAACTAAAGCTCAAGATTGAACCATGGTCCCTGAGGCAGCAATGCGACATGCTGTGCCACCATGTCACTAATTAACATAATTATGACTGCAGCTAATAAGTGCATAATCTCTGTAACCAAAAAGTAAACTGTTGGACGTTTTAGTTAAAAATATCCCTGGATTAAAACTATCTTAAGGGGAAGCCATGGCCTAATGGTTAATGAAGCATCTGTAGGACCAAAAGGTTGCTGGTTCAATTCCCTGGACCAGTAGGAGTGGCTTAAGTGTCCTTGAGTAAGGCACCTAACCTCCAACTGCTGTCTTGGGTATGTTGCTCTGGATAAGAGTGTCTGCTAAATGCCTGTAATGTAATTAATCTTTATGTCAGGATTTGTTATAAAAACCTGCCCACACACATACACATATGCATCTCATTGTTTGGGATTGCTTACCATGGCTTCAGAGTGCTCCTACGTGTGTCAATCACATGATGATTGGCATGTACCATCTTTGAGCTGGTGATTGGTTATTATCTGGTGATTATGCTCTTATTATGAGGCAGCACTGTTTAAATAGTAGTCACTGGATTTTTTTTAAATCACTTCAATTTATGCAGTAAACATTCATGCAAAAGAAATCCACATAAAATGGGGATTTGCTCCAAACTGAATATTGCTGAATTCAAATGGTTCGTTATCTGAAAATAATCCAGGAGGAAGTTGGATGGGAGGGTATTGTTCTGAAACTGTCAGGTTCACCTTCATATAATAAAGCTAAATGAATCTGTCCTGCAGTTCTGCAGGGAATAGGCTGAAATATCTGCTCTTGCTCTGTTCAGGTTTTTAGGAGTAGCAGAACAGATTCCCACATTACGCTTCATTCCCATGGGAGGTTAGTCAGACACACACACACAAGCCCGTCTTAATTACAAAACATCTTGTGTTGATCGTGCATTGTAGATGTGAAGTTTAATCAAAGCACATTTCAGTAAACATATTTTTGCACAATGCTGTAAGTGAGTCAGGCTGGGTATTTGAAATGGACTCTGAGGAATACAGTTCGGCTGAGGTTATGGTCAAATAAAACAGTATACTTTCTTTTTTTGGCACATGAAATGGAGAATTGCACAGCTTGGGTTAGACTGGGAATACAGGATAGTGACGTGAGTATGCTGAACAATAATGAAAACATATTCAGTCACTGGCTTTCTCATGGGTACATTGGTGGTGCGTCATTTCAGGGGTAGAAAATGTACAGAGAAGATATGCTTAAGTAAAAGTATAGATAATGTGGAAATCCCGAAGAAGAAGAAGAAGAGCTACTGTCGCACAAACTGCTGAAAAAGTTAATGCTGACTAAAACAGAAAGGTGTCAGCATTAACTTTTTCAGCAGTTTGTGCTACAGTAGCTCTTCTGTGGGATCAGACCACATGGGCCAGCCTTCGTGCCCCATGTGAATCAATCAGTGAGCCTTTGACATCTACAGTGGTGCTTGAAAGTTTGTGAACCCTTTAGAATTTTCTATGTTTCTGCATAAATATGACCTAAAACATCATCATATTTTCACACAAGTCCTAAAAGTAGATAAAGAGAACCCAGTTAAGCAAATGAGACAAAAATATTCTACTTGGTCATTTATTTATTGAGGAAAATGATCCAATATTACATATCTGTGAGTGGCAAAAGTATGTGAACCTCTAGGATTAGCAGTTAATTTGAAGGTGAAATTAGAGTCAGGTGTTTTCAATCAATGGGATGACAATCAGGTGTGAGTGGGCACCCTGTTTTATTTAAAGAACAGGGATCTATCAAAGTCTGATCTTCACAACAAGTTTGTGGAAGTGTATCATGGCACGAACAAAGGAGATTTCTGAGGACCTCAGAAAAAGCGTTATTGATGCTCATCAGGCTGGAAAAGGTTACAAAACCATCTCTAAAGAGTTTGGACTCTATCAATCCACAGTCAGACAGATTGTGTATAAATGGAGGAAATTCAAGACCATTGTTACCCTCCCCAGGAGTGGTCGACCAACAAAGATCACTCCAAGAGCAAGGCGTGCAATAGTTGGTGAGGTCACAAAAGACCCCAGGGTAACTTCTAAGCAACTGAAGGCCTCTCTCACATTGGCTAATGTTAAGGTTCATGAGTCCACCATCAGGAGAACACTGAACAACAATGGTGTGCATAGCAGGGTTGCAAGGGGAAAGCCACTGCTCTCCAAAAGAACACTGCTGCTCGTCTGCAGTTTGCTAAAGATCACTTGGACAAGCCAGAAGGTTATTGGAAAAATGTTTTGTGGATGGATGAGACCGAAATAGAACTTTTTGGTTTAAATGAGAAGCGTTATGTTTGGAGAAAGGAAAGCACTGCATTCCAGCATCAGAACCTTATCCCATCTGTGAAACATGGTGGTGGCAGTATCATGGTTTGTGCCTGTTTTACTGCGTCTGGGCCAGGACGGCTTGCCATTATTGATGGAACAATGAATTCTGAATAATACCAGCGAATTCTAAAGGAAAATGTCAGGACATCTGTCCATGAACTGAATCTCAAGAGAAGGTGGGTCATGCAGCAAGACAACGACCCTAAGCACACAAGTCGTTCTACCAAAGAATGGTTAAAGAGGGATAAAGTTAATGTTTTGGAATGGCCAAGTCAAAGTCCTGACCTTAATCCAATGGAAATGTTGTGGAAGGACCTGAAGCGAGCAGTTCATGTGAGGAAACCCACCAACATCCCAGAGTTGAAGCTGTTCTGTATGGAGGAATGGGCTAAAATTTCTCCAAGCCGGTGTGCAGGACTGATCAACAGTTACCGCAAATGTTTAGTTGCAGTTATTGCTGCACAAGGGGGTCACACCAGATACTGAAAGCAAAGGTTCACATACTTTTGCCACTCACAGATATGTAATATTGGATCATTTTCCTCAATAAATAAATGACCAAGTATAATATTTTTGTCTCATTTGTTTAACTGGGTTCTTTTTATCTACTTTTAGGACTTGTGTGAAAATCTGATGATGTTTTAGGTCATATTTATGCAGAAATATAGAAAATTCTAAAGGGTTCACAAACTTTCAAGCACCACTGTATGACCCTGTTGCCGGTTCACCGGTTGTCCTTTAGATCCTTGGACCACTTTTGGTAGGAACTAACCACTGCAGAACACCTCACAAGATGGGCCATTTTGGAGATGCTCAGACCCAGTCATCTAGCCATCACAATTTGGCCCTTGTCCATTTTTCCTGCTTCCAACACATCAACTTTGAGAACTGACTGTTCTCTTTCTTGCTGCCTAATATATCCCACCCCTTGACAAGTGCCATTGTAATGAGATAATCAATGTTATTCACTTCACCTATTAGTGGTCATAATGTCATGGCTGATCGGTGTATACTTTAAAAGTATAGATAATATGGAAACCCCCAACCCAAAATGCATTCAAGTAAAAGTAAAAAGGTGGATACTTGATGAAATTAAATGAAATTTAATAGAAGTTAATGTATTGTTTTTGTGTGGAAAAGTAACTTTTTTATTACTGAACTGAAAAACCAAATATCAATATCACCAGAGATGATACACTGATTGAACAAGTGAGATAGTTCATCTACCTAGGACACAAGATAACAGATGATGGCAGATGTGATGAGGAGATCAAGAGGAGAATTGCGATTGCTAAAACATCCTTCACTAAAATGCAAAAGATATTAACATCTCACAAAATATCACTGAGCACAAGAAAGTGAATTGTTTGGTCAAGGGCGGCACGGTGGTGTAGTGGTGTAGCAGTGTAGCACTGTCACCTCACAGCAAGAAGGTTCTGGGTTCGAGCCCAGCGGCTGATGAGGTCCTTTCTGTATGGAGTTTGCATGTTCTCCTTGTGTCTGTGCGGGTTTCCTCCAGGTGTTCTGGTTTCCCCCACAGTCCAAAGACATGCAGGTTAGGCTAACTGGTGGCTCTAAATTGACTGTAGGTGTGAATGGTTGTTTGTCTCTGTGTGTCAGCCCTGCGATGATCTGGCGACTTGTCCAGGGTGTACCCCACCTCTTGCCTGTAGTCAGCTGGGATAGGCTCCAGCTTGCCTGCGACCCTGTACAGGATAAGCAGCTACAGATGATGGATGGATGTTTGGTCAACTCTGAGATATGGGTCTGAAGCCTGAACAATCACTCCTGTAATGAACAAATGCCTGGCCACATTTGAAACATGGGCATATTGGAGAATGTTACAAATACCCTGGACAGCAAAAATCACCCACAAGGAGGTATTAGAGAGGATTAACATCAAGGAATGCCTCATGAACATTATACAAATAAAGAAACTCAAGTATTTTGGGCATATTATCCACCACAATACTTTTCATCGCATGCTTTTAGAGGGAAAAATTAATGGAAAAGATGAAGAGGAAGGCCAAGAATTTTATGGACATCCAACATCTGTAGGTGGACAGGCCTCAGTTACACCAAGGCAGTGTGAATGGCTCAGGACAACAGAAGCGGCTGGAGAACTATTGCATCCAGCCCTCGACCCGAGGATGGAACCTTACGACAATGATGAAATCTGTTTAGATTAGATATGATTTTCATTTTCAAGCAACTACACAACTTTACATTTACGGCATTTGGCAGATGTCCTTGTCTAGACTTACAGAAGTGCTTTGAATTCTCCATCAATAAATATATCCTGATGCCAGTTCACAAGGTCAAGGTCTGAGAATACAATCAGTCTAAAAATTCTGTTGGGGAGGTAGCATAGTATAAAAAGCACACAAACATTTTTTTTTTTCAATCAAAGTGCTAATTTTAGTACTTCAGGAAAAGGTAGGTCTTTAGGACATTGTTTGAAGATGGTCAGTGACTCAGCTGTTCAGACACCTCGGGGAATTTCATTCCACCATCGCGGTGCCAGAATGCAGAAGAGCCATGATGCTTGTACCCTGAGAGTTGGTGGGACCAGTCATGCAGTGCTCGAGGATTGGAAGGAGCATGGTCAGTGTGGCAAGCATAAGTGTTTTAAATCTGATGTGGGAGAACTGAGGAACGTTGAGAACAAGTCGTGCAGCTGGATCATGGAAATCATGGAAACCCTATATTTCACTGAAAATAGTACAAAGAGAACATATCAAATGCTGAAACTGAGAAATTGTATTGTTTTTTGAAAAATATATGCTCATTTTGACTTAGATGTCAGCAACTCGTTTCAAAAAAGTTGGGACAGGAGCATGTTTACAACTGTGTTGCATCACCTCTACTTTTAACAACACTCTGTAAACACTTGGGAACTGAGGAGACCAGTTGTTGTAGTTTTAAAAGTGAAATGTCCGATTTTTACCTGATATAGGATTTCAGCTGTCTAACAATTTGGGGTCTGCTTTGTCATATTTTTTATTTCATAATGCACCAAATGTTTTCAATGAGAGACAGATCTGATCTGCAGGCAGGCCAGTTTAGCACCCAGACGCTTTTAATACAAAGCCATGCAGTTGTAAAAAAAAAAAAGCACAACTTTATTCATCACACACTTGTGAAATTTCCTCTCTGCATTTAACCCATCTGAAGCAGCGAACACACACACATACCCAGAGCAGTGGGCAGCCATGCTAACAGCACCCAGGGAGCAGCCAGGAGTTAGGTGCCTCGCTCAAGGGCACCTCAGCCCAAGGCCATCCCATATTAATCTAACCACATGTATTTGGACTGTAGGGGAAACCAGAGCATCCGGAGGAAACTCACGCAGACACAGGGAGAACATGCAAACTCCACGCAGAAAGTCCCTCGCCGGCCGCTGGGTTCGAACCTAGAATCTTCTTACTGTGAGGCGACCGTGCTAACCACTACACCATCGTGCCTTAATACGTGCAGAATGCAGTTTGGTGTTGTTTTGCTGAAATAAGCAAGACCTTCTCTGAAAAAGACATCATCTGGATGGCAGCATGTTGCTCCAAAACATGTATATATCATTCAGCATTAATGATGCCTTCCCAGATGTACAAGGTACCCATGTCATGTACACTAATGCATCTTCATACCATCACAGATGCTGGCTTTTGAACTGTGCACTGATTACAACCCAGATGGTCCCTCTCCTCTTTAGCCTGGAGAACATGCTGTCCATGATTTCTAAAAAGAGTTTCAGATTTCGATTCATCATACCACAGGACAATTTTCCGCTTCGCCTCAGTCCATCGTAAAAGAGCTCAGGCCCAGAGAAGGTGGCGGTGTTTCTGGATATTGTTTATATCTGGTTTTAACTTGCATTTGTGAATGCAGTAATGAACTGTTTTCACAGACGATGGTTTTCTGAAGTGTTCCTGAGCCCATACAGTGATTTCCACTACAGACACGTGTCTGCTTTTAATGCAGTGTCTCCTGAGGGCCTGAAGATCACAGGCATCCAATGTCAGTTTTCAGCCTTGTCTCTTGCATACAGAGATTTCTCCAGATTCTCTGAATCTTTTAATGATATTATGTACCGTAGATGATGTGATCCACAAATTCTTTGCAGTTTTACATTGAGAATGTTTCGTTATTCTTAAATTGTTGCACTGTTTGCCCACACAGTCTTTCACAGAGCGGTGAACCCCTCCCCATCTTTACTTCTGAGAGACTCCGCCTCTCTGGGATGCTCTTTTTATACCCAATCATCTTACTGACCTGTTGACAATTAAGCAAATTAGTTGTAAGATCTTCCACCAAGTGTTTTTTGTTTTGTTTTTTAGGTTGTATGTAGTCTTTTGTTGCCCTGCCCCAACTTATTTGAAACATGTCGCAGGCATTGAATTCAAAATGAGCATATACTGTATTTTTCAAAAATCAATAAAATTTCTGTTTCAACATCTGATATGTTGTCTTTGTATGATTTTCAATGAATTATAGACTTTCCATGATTTGCAAATGATCACATTCTGTTCTGATGTACATTTTGCACAGCATCCCAATGTTTTTTGTTGTTTTTTTTTTTTTTTGAAACAGTGTTTACCTTGTGTCTTTACTGACCTTGGCTTGTCTACTTGTTATTCAGTTTTGGATTATCTTTTCTCCATTTTATGCCTCTGAACACTGGTCTATAAGAGTTGAAATGTTTACTGACTGCAGAATTGAGTTTGTGCTTGGAATGTTTGCATAAATTTCTGTCCATGCTACTGGATTCTGCCCCACCTGTGTTACAAAAACAAAGAGCTTTTTTTCTCAGTATGGTCTCAGATGAGTCGTATTAAAAATGCAGATCATACTTAAAAAGAGCTGTCCAAACAGGAAGAAAGTTGAATCAATCCCATGATTCATTATGATAACTGAGGTAATACAACATCGGTGCGAGTGAAACTCATAATGATTATTATTCTCGAGGAGCATCATTACAAATAAGCATGTCAAAAGGCATAGATCTGCTGACTTAAGCAAAACTCATACATGCATTTTGTGTGTGTGTGTGTGAGAGAGAGAGAGAGAGAGAGAGAGAGAGAGAATATCTACAACCCCGATTCCAAAAAAGTTGGGACAAAGTACAAATTGTAAATAAAAACGGAATGCAATAATTTACAAATCTCAAAAACTGATATTGTATTCACAATAGAACATAGACAACATATCAAATGTCGAAAGTGAGACATTTTGAAATTTCATGCCAAATATTGGCTCATTTGAAATTTCATGACAGCAACACATCTCAGAAAAGTTGGGACAGGGGCAATAAGAGGCTGGAAAAGTTAAAGGTACAAAAAAGGAACAGCTGGAGGACCAAATTGCAACTCATTAGGTCAACTGGCAATAGGTCATTAACATGACTGGGTATAAAAAGAGCATCTTGGAGTGGCAGCGGCTCTCAGAAGTAAAGATGGGAAGAGGATCACCAACCCCCCTAATTCTGCGCCGACAAATAGTGGAGCAATATCAGAAAGGAGTTCGACAGTGTAAAATTGCAAAGAGTTTGAACATATCATCATCTACAGTGCATAATATCATCAAAAGATTCAGAGAATCTGGAAGAATCTCTGTGCGTAAGGGTCAAGGCCGGAAAACCATACTGGATGCCCGAGATCTTCGGGCCCTTAGACGGCACTGCATCACATACAGGCATGCTTCTGTATTGGAAATCACAAAATGGGCTCAGGAATATTTCCAGAGAACATTATCTGTGAACACAATTCACCGTGCCATCCGCCGTTGCCAGCTAAAACTCTATAGTTCAAAGAAAAAGCCGTGTCTAAACATGATCCAGAAGCGCAGACGTCTTCTCTGGGCCAAGGCTCATTTAAAATGGACTGTGGCAAAGTGGAAAACTGTTCTGTGGTCAGACGAATCAAAATGTGAAGTTCTTTATGGAAATCAGGGACGCCGTGTCATTCGGTCTAAAGAGGAGAAGGACGACCCAAGTTGCTATCAGCGCTCAGTTCAGAAGCCTGCATCTCTGATGGTATGGGGTTGCATTAGTGCATGTGGCATGGGCAGCTTACACATCTGGAAAGACACCATCAATGCTGAAAGGTATATCCAGGTTCTAGAGCAACATATGCTCCCATCCAGATGACGTCTCTTTCAGGGAAGACCTTGCATTTTCCAACATGACAATGCCAAACCACATACTGCATCAATTACAGCATCATGGCTGCGTAGAAGAAGGGTCCGGGTACTGAACTGGCCAGCTTGCAGTCCAGATCTTTCACCCATAGAAAACATTTGGCGCATCATAAAACGGAAGATACGACAAAAAAGACCTAAGACAGTTGAGCAACTAGAATCCTACATTAGACAAGAATGGGTTAACATTCCTATCCCTAAACTTGAGCAACTTGTCTCCTCAGTCTCCAGACGTTTACAGAGTGTTGTAAAGAGAAAAGGGGATGTCTCACAGTGGTAAACATGGCCTTGTCCCAACTTTTTTGAGATGTGTTGTTGTCATGAAATTTAAAATCACCTAATTTTTCTCTTTAAATGATACATTTTCTCAGTTTAAACATTTGATATGTCATCTATGTTCTATACTGAATAAAATATGGAATTTTGAAACTTCCACATCATTGCATTCCGTTTTTATTTACAATTTGTACTTTGTCCCAACTTTTTTGGAATCGGGGTTGTAGATGAGACGAGTGCTACAGCACTACACATTGCAAGGCAATATGATTAGAAATAAATATAGCAGTTTCAGATAATGGGTCCCTTAAAAGCAACAAGAAGCATTGCCTGCAAACAATAATCAACAAAAGCCTTGTATGTTTCAGAAAATAACTTGATGAAATTGTGCATCAAGAGAATCATGCAGGTTTACAACAATTCTTTGTAATATGTTTTGCTGACAGGTAGCACTCTCTCGTGTATGTTCTGCAGTGATTCATAAAAAAAACTTTTATGGAAATAAAGGGGTCACTAAAATCTGACCCAGAATGAAGAGAAATGGTCCCATCTGCTGTTTTCATAATATCTTGGAAGAATGCCTCATTCACTGATGGATCACAACCGAGATTCGAATCCACAGGTGGTCAATATTTAGATTATTTCCTTCGTGTGTCATGAAGGATGATTAAACTAAAGGCTTGGGGTTTTTTTTTAATTATTATTATTATTATTATTATTAATCTGGGGGCGGCACGGTGGTGTAGTGGTTAGCGCTGTCGCCTCACAGCAAGAAGGTCCTGGGTTCGAGCCCCGGGGCCGGCGAGGGCCTTTCTGTGTGGAGTTTGCATGTTCTCCCCGTGTCCGCGTGGGTTTCCTCCGGGTGCTCCGGTTTCCCCCACAGTCCAAAGACATGCAGGTTAGGTTAACTGGTGACTCTAAATTGACCGTAGGTGTGAATGGTTGTCTGTGTCTATGTGTCAGCCCTGTGATGACCTGGCGACTTGTCCAGGGTGTACCCCGCCTTTCGCCCGTAGTCAGCTGGGATAGGCTCCAGCTTGCCTGCGACCCTGTAGAAGGATAAAGCGGCTAGAGATGATGAGATTATTAATCTGAAGTGCTACACCAATGTAGCAGTTATATCACAACTACAAGGGTTTAAATATTTTATTAGTTCATAGTATGACTTTAATAAGATCATTTTAATAAATAGAGAATGGCATTAAAAAACCTCAAGAGCACAATATAACCGAAAGAATTATATTGAATAACAATTTTCCTTTTTGTCTTTTTCTTTGGCATCACTTCCACACCAGATTCTGATGTACTTTGATCTCTAGGTTTCACTTAGTATCTCAATTTTTTTTTTAAAGATATTTTTTGGGCTTTTTTCACCTTTATTGGATAGGACAGTGTAGAGACAGGAAATGAGCAGGAGAGAGAGACAGCTCAGGAAATGACCTTGGGTCAGAATCGAACCCAGATCCCCAGATTTATGGTGTGGCACCTTATCCACCTGAGCCGCAACACCCCCCTAATGCAAGTTTTTTTGAAATAGATAGATAGATAGATAGATATACTTTTATAATCCCAAGGGAAATTGAGGTGTCCAAGTCCAAACATATTTGAGAAGACAAATTTCAAAATAATGAGTCAAATTTTTGAGATAAGAAGTCAGACTTGGAAAATAAGTCAAAAATTTTGAGATAATACACCAGGATTTTAGGTAATAAGTAAAACTTTTGATGTCAGAATGTCAAGATAAGTCAGTTTATGAGATAATAAGTCAAAATGTCCAGATAAGGAATCTGATTTTTGAAATAGTCTGTGATTTTTTTTTAGATAAGTCAATTCTAAGACAAGAATCAGTCACAATTTTGAGATAATACATCAGAATTTGGATGTCCAGATTCTGAGGAAATAGTTCAAAACTTTGTGTCAGAATGTTTTGAGATAAGTCCAACTTCTGAGTTAATAAGCCAGAGGTCTGAGATAATAAATCAGAATACTGAGATACAAAGTCAGAATTTTGAAATTTTAAATAAATCCAAATTCTGAGACTATAAATCAGAAGTTTGAGATAATGTCAATATCTTGAAATAAGCCCAAATTTTAAGAAGTTATAATTTTGAGATATTGTGTCAGAATATTTGGGGAAGTCAAAATTTTGATAGAATAAGTCAGAATTCTGAGAGAATACATCAGATTCTTGAAATAAATAAGATATTTGGGATAAGAAGTCAGAATTTTGGAATAAATACAGATTTCAAGAAAATACATCAGAATTGTTAGACATTTTGTCAGAATTTTTTTAGATGAGTCAAAATTTTGAGATACTGTATAAGTCACAATTTGAGATGTCAGAATTTTTCGACAATAAGTAGGACTTGTGAAATAAAAAGACAGAAATAAGTCCAAATGCTGAGGTAATTCATCAAAACCTTGACATTAAAAATTTTAAAAAGAATTCAGATTTTTTAAAAAAAATCAGTCAGAATATTGTTAAAATTTAAAATTTTTCAATACATCAGATTTTTTTTTAGATAATAGATAGGTCAGTATTCTGAGATAATAAGTCAGAATTTTGAGATAGTAAATAAAAATTTTGAGACAAGTCATATGATAAGATTATAAGGTAAAAAAAAGTCAAAACTCTGGTATACTGTTGACGCCAAACAAAGAGAAATGTTATGCGTTTTCTTTTCTTTCCTACCTGGCAAAAATGGGCTTCCATAGAGCTTCCATACAATCTGAAAGTGTTTGCTGTTTTATTTTAGGCAAATCTGATAGTTTGAGTTTGGATTTTTTGTTTGTTTGTTTTTTGGTTTTTTAATGAAGGAGAAAAAAGTTCTGTGAAATTCATCATCTCTCAACATATAAATCTTGTGGCATGGCCAAGGCAAGTGAGATTGTTAGCAGTTCTTTGGGCGGTGATTCCTTAAAGAGCATTATGAGTTTGAACAGGACAACATTCAGGACACCAAAGTGAAGCAAGTAAGATGGTTAAATGGTTAAAAAAGTGGTGTGATAGTGGTACTTTGTTGCATAAATGTGGTCTGCGGATTGTTAAATAAAAAGTATACGTGGCAGGAAGTGAGTGTAGAGCTAAGGCAGATCTATCATGAAGAATTCCATCTTAGAAATACAAATAAAAGGCACAAAGTGACAATCACTGTGTCTGATTATGACACTCTACACCATTTGAACATTAGGCTCCATTGGACATTGGACATACTGCCTGGTGTTTTTCTGATCTCCAACAGTCCAGTTTTGGTCAACCGATGCCCACTGTAGCCTGCGTTCTGGGTTGACAAGAAGGGAACCTGGTTTTGTTTCATTTTTTGAGTTACCATAGACTTCCTGACTGATCACTTGAATTGAATGGGTTTAACCAAAACCTCAATAACTCAAAAAATAATGTTAACTTGGACCTCATGTGTAGCTGACTGTTGGCCAAACGTTCAAAAATTAAAAAAAAAACTGTATGGTGCTAAAATGTTGACAAAATCTTACTGCACGCATCTAATTAACATACATGAAATAAATTGATATTGAGGCTCTTTGCAGAATTTATTTCACAATTAGACCACAAGAAGCTTGAGAACTTCACTCACACCCCTTTTTAACCAAAAGGGAACGGGTTCTTGAACTGGTTCTGTTCGATATTTTTCAAACCTTGGTGCCAGCTAGCGAGCCAGCCCACATTTTCACCAGTTTTAAGCGGAACCATTGTAATCAAGGATGTGTTATGAATGGAGAGCATTCTACAATGCACAACAGGAGTAAACAGAAGTTGCAAGATGGCGGCATGCATTGATTACCTGTGAGCTTTTGTTCTGTCATTGGAAATATTTGTTTCTGGTTCGTTTTTTGGGGGGTTTTTTTAGCTCATCCGGCCATAGGCAAGGCCGGATGATCTTATGTGATCACACATCGTCCGTCCATCATCCATCCACAATTTACAAAAATCGCTAATCCTCCTACAGGATTGAAAGAATTTTGATCAAACTCTTATACAATGTTCCCCAGGTGGGTGTGCATAAAATTTGTCAAGACAGTGGCACCACTGGTCATATTTATGATTTTATGGGCGTCTGAAATTTTTGGGTGACTCGTCACATTAAACGCTACTCTTCATAAACTGCTGGAATGTTTTCACTCTAAAGACATATTCCAACAAGAATTGTTCACCAGGTGGTGCCACCTACCATGGCTGGGGCTACAGAGGGGTCATGTGCAATTTCACACAAATCTCTACTCCTCCGACAGGAGTGATCAGATTTTGATCAAACTCATATGAAATGTTCCCCAGGTTCCTATGTATAAAAGTTGTCAAGATAGTGGCGCCACCTATCATATTTAACATTTTATGGGCATTTGAAAATTTTGGGTGGCTCATCAGACCAAACATTACTGTTCGTAAACTGCTAGAAGGTTTTCACTGAAATTCACCCAGAAGACTCGAAAGACATATTCCAATGAGAGTTGTTCACCAGGTGGCACCACCTACCATGGATAAGGCTACAGAGGGGTCACATGCAGTTTCACAAAAATCGCTACTCCTGCCACAGGATTGATCGGATTTCAAACTCACATAGCAACAGTAGCCGGTATGAGCTACAGCCTTGTTGAGGCTATTTTTTCTGAAGATGTATCCTTTTGTGTTGCATTCTCCATTGTGTTGCTCTGCTTCCTCTCATCTCATCTCATTATCTCTAGCCGCTTTATCCTGTTCTACAGTGTCGCAGGCAAGCCGGAGCCTATCCCAGCTGACTACGGGCGAAAGGCGGGGTACACCCTGGACAAGTCGCCAGGTCATCACAGGGCTGACACATAGACACAGACAACCATTCATACTCACATTCACACCTACGGTCAATTTAGAGCCACCAGTTAACCTAACCTGCATGTCTTTGGACTGTGGGGGAAACCGGAGCACCCGGAGGAAACCCACGCGGACACGGGGAGAACATGCAAACTCCACACAGAAAGGCCCTAGCTGGCCACAGGGCTCGAACCCGGACCTTCTTGCTGTGAGGAGACAGCGCTAACCACTACATCACCGTGCCGCCTGCTCTGCTTCCTCTCCAAACTAATGACACGCCCACTGATGTCATCAGTTTGTGTTGAACCCCCCCCAGCTATATTTACCTCACCTGCGACAGAGTAAGCAGGGCGAAGTATTGTAATCAGTGCGATTTGTTTGTTTGTTTGTGTCTGTCTGTCTGTCTGTCTGTCTGTCTGTTTGCCTGTTAACAATCTAGGGTCTAGACAGTTGCACCGATTAGCTTCAAATTTTCAGAGTAGGTGGGCAATGGTTCGTAGATTACCTGATTAAATTTTGGGGGTAATCGGGTCATGTGAAGGTCACTGGAAGGGTCAACCTTTCGGTCAAAATACAACCCTGATTCCAAAAAAGTTGGGACAAAGTACAAATTGTAAATAAAAACGGAATGCAATGATGTGGAAGTTTCAAAATTCCATATTTTATTCAGAATAGAAAATAGATGACATATCAAATGTTTAAACTGAGAAAATATATCATTTAAAGAGAAAAATTAGGTGATTTTAAATTTCATGACAACAACACATCTCAAAAAAGTTGGGACAAGGCCATGTTTACCACTGTGAGACATCCCCTTTTCTCTTTACAACAGTCTGTAAACGTCTGGGGACTGAGGAGACAAGTTGCTCAAGTTTAGGGATAGGAATGTTAACCCATTCTTGTCTAATGTAGGATTCTAGTTGCTCAACTGTCTTAGGTCTTTTTTGTCATATCTTCCGTTTTATGATGCGCCAAATGTTTTCTATGGGTGAAAGATCTGGACTGCAGGCTGGCCAGTTCAGTACCCAGACCCTTCTTCTACACAGCCATGATGCTGTAATTGATGCAGTATGTGGTTTGGCATTGTCATGTTGGAAAATGCAAGGTCTTCCCTGAAAGAGACGTCGCCTGAATGGGAGCATATGTTGCTCTAGAACCTGGATATACCTTTCAGCATCGATGGTGTCTTTCCAGATGTGTAAGCTGCCCATGCCACACGCACTAATGCAACCCCATACCATCAGAGATGCAGGCTTCTGAACTGAGCGCTGATAACAACTTGGGTCGTCCTTTTCCTCTTTAGTCTGAATGACATGGCGTTCCTGATTTCCATAAAGAACTTCAAATTTTGATTCGTCTGACCACAGAACAGTTTTCCACTTTACCACAGTCCATTTTAAATGAGCCTTGGCCCAGAGAAGACGTCTGCGCCTCTGGATCATGTTTAGATACGCCTTCTTCTTTGAACTATAGAGTTTTAGCTGGCAATGGCGGATGGCACGGTGAATTGTGTTCACAGATAACGTTCTCTGGAAATATTCCTGAGCCCATTTTGTGATATCCAATACAGAAGCATGCCTGTATGTGATGCAGTGCCGTCTAAGGGCCCGAAGATCACGGGCACCCAGTATGGTTTTCCGGCCGTGACCCTTACGCACAGAGATTCTTCCAGATTCTCTGAATCTTTTGATGATATTATGCACTGTAGATGATGATATGTTCAAACTCATTGCAGTTTTACACTGTCGAACTCCTTTCTGATATTGCTCCACTATTTGTCGGCGCAGAATTAGGGGGATTGGTGATCCTCTTCCCATCTTTACTTCTGAGAACCGCTGCCACTCCAAGATGCTCTTTTTATACCCAGTCATGTTAATGACCTATTGCCAATTGACCTAATGAGTTGCAATTTGGTCCTCCAGCTGTTCCTTTTTTGTACCTTTAACTTTTCCAGCCTCTTATTGGCCCTGTCCCAACTTTTTTGAGATGTGTTGCTGTCATGAAATTTCAAATGAGCCAATATTTGGCATGAAATTTCAAAATGTCTCACTTTCGACATTTGATATGTTGTCTATGTTCTATTGTGAATACAATATCAGTTTTTGAGATTTGTAAATTATTGCATTCCGTTTTTATTTACAATTTGTACTTTGTCCCAACTTTTTTGGAATCAGGGTTGTACATTTTAGTGCCATATCACATATATGACACTCCTAAGACTTGATACGGGTAAATACAATTTACAAAAGGGAATCGGGGTTGTAACATATTTTCCATTATAACTCAAAAACTGTTGCCGATAGACAGATGAGCATATAAGAACTCCCATATGGCCTTTCATTTGGCAAGATGATCTTTGACCTTGAGTGACCTTGAAAGGTCAAACTCAAGGTTATGGATTTTCAGAGGGCTGTAACTTGAAAACGGTTGATGGTAGACAGATATTTACCGTTATCAACTTATAGGAAGTGCCATACGGGCTTTTGTTTGGCACCATGACCTTGAGTGACCTTGAAAGGTCAAACTGAAGGTCATGGGTTTTCAAAGGGCTATAACTTTAAAATGGTTCATGTAGGCAGATGTTTACCATTATCAACATATAAGTCCCATATGAGCTTTCCGTTGCCGTCATGACTTGGCCTTGAATGACTTTGAAGTGTCAAGCTCAAGGTCATGGATTTTCATAGGACTATAACCTGACGGCTGATGATTGAGAAATATTACCATTATCAACGTAGAGGTATAAAAAAAAAGTGCTGCCGGGCGAGGTTTGTTTTGCCTGGCAACATTTGTTTGGCTCCAGTTGGGATACAACTTTTCAGGTTCCAAACCAATTTATTTTTGGTCGAAATGCTCAGGAACGGTTCAAAATTTGGTGCGTGAGCAAGAACGAAACTTGTTCCCTGTTGATCGAAAAGTTATGTTACCCCAGTAGTGGGTTGGGAAGTGCTGGGGTAGCAGCTGTAGATTTGGTAGACTTGAAGCTGGCTACTATTTACTGCAGATGCTATTTATCATACATGGTGCACATACAGTATAACATCATTGATGTGAAAAAGTAAACATTCATTATTTATCCATTCACTTTAAAGTCCCAGGCAATGCATTAGCAGGCAAGCCATATAGTAAATACTTTCCTCTTGATTGCATCAGACTGGCTGCTTCATTTGGTTCTGTAATCATGTCTTGACAGTTCTGCAAGTCTGTAAAAGGATGCTGGTGTTTTCTCAGCAAGCATCCTATCCTAATACTCATTAAATTTACTGAAGAAATCTCTTGTGGTAATGAATTTCTGTCAGTCTTAATGAATTATTTAGAATAATGAGCTGGATTAAATGCCACCTGTTTTATCTCTTTCATTGTACTGAAATTCCTTTGATTTCATTTGGAACTGGCACAGTTCAGAGAGCACATTATTCAGAACGGTGCCTGTGAAAGGAGATGCATATGTTACTGGGTTGACCCCACTGCCTCGAATCTGTGAAGTTAATGATCTCATTGCACTCAGCCAGCTTGTAATCTTCCAGACAAGTTCACTTTAAGGTGCATAGATGTGTTGAGCAGCTACATAAAATGTCTCAATGGCAGCAACAGCTAACTTTTAATTCTTAACTGTTTATTGTTAGTTGACGGTGATAAATAAGATTATTTGAAGTGAGAGTTATTTGAGGTTAGAGTTTATTCTATAGTAATGCTTCATGTTGTCACTTTTGACCAGAGGTGGACAAAGTACCCAACTTCATTACTTAAGTCAAAGTACAGATCCTACTGGTCAAATGTTACTCCGATACAAGTGAAAGATGTCCAGTCAAATTTTTACTTAAGTTAAAATGCTGAAGTACTTGCTTTTAAAAATACTTCAGCATTAAAAGTACATTTTCTGTCAACGCATTGCTGTATTATTGCCACAACGCTTACAAAACCTAATGGCATTACCAAAAACAGAAATGTGAATTCACAAAATGAACGCATGCTGTGCCGTCATGGTGGTTTAACATTAAGCGAGCTAGTCAGTGAAGCTCCACCTGACATGCTAGTGTAGCCGTTACAGGTTGGAATAATTGACCCTTGAAATACACAACAACACAAGGACGTGAGCTCATACTATATTTATTTATTTATTTATTTATTTATTTATTTTTCAATTGACAATATCTAAAACAAAAAAAAACACACTGCTGAAGGCTTAACACTAATAATAAAAAACAAACAATAAGAACAAAAACTACTATCAAATGTAAATAAGTGGCACTAATTTAAAAAAGAAAAACAGTTAGAGCAAATCAAAAAAAGGTCAAAATTGAGTAATGGCTGATTTGCCCTACAAAACCAATTCACATGGGCTATGCAGCAAGTGCAAGTTGCAAGTAAAATCCATTGGCAACACAGTACACACAGGCATGCAAAAGCCTAAGCATCAAAAGCAACTTGGGAAAGAAACAGTACAAGCAACATGCGAACGAAATAGATGCCACCACTACAAAAAAAAAAACTCAGTATGTACAAATTACAAACATGTAGACAATAAGTGTAATAATGCAATTACACATCACAGTCATGAGGGCAGATCAAACCACTGCAATAGAAGCCCATAGGCCGACCAAATTAGCAGGTAGGAGATACTATAATCCAAGGACAAGCCCAGTGAACACTGATAATAGTAAAACTTGTACATTCGTTTTCACACCAATTTCAAAGGTCCACACGCCACACAAAGAAAGCCACTACAAACGAAACACCACGCTATAATTCGTCAGTGGACTAGGCTTATCACTTAGACAGGGTAATACTCCTACACAAACAATTAAAAGAGTTGCCACTATAAAGCCTCAAAGTACAGATCAAAAAAAGGAAAGAAAACTACACTTAACACTCGTTGAGAAGAAAGGGACGGCTCCAAGAGCCCATCACAGTCCACATTTACTCACGGCCCCACCCACAGTCTCCTTCGGCAGTCCAAGGGGAGACGTTGCACTGAACGTGCAGGTCGCTTGACTATGCCTACGCGCCCTCTCGGTAACGTTGGCCACTGCGTCCAAACTTTATAAGATGAATTGAATGCGTTAAAAAATTATCTGCCGGGTTGCCCGTCACAGAAGTGTCCACTTCTTCCGGGGCTGCGAAGTGCAGGAGGGGAAGAACACAATCAGCACCAGTCAGCTACAGCGGTTAGAGAAACCATACTCACACGCGCGCACAGTAAAAACACAATTACTTCCCTTTAGTAGAAGGCTCGAGTGCGTTGTATACTCGCTCTAGCAGGTTGCAACTGGGGTGAAAAAAGGACATCGACTCTGCTCAGCTCCTTTCTCTTCTCTTCTCAGGCATCAGTAGTCAGGTGCGCCTCAGTGAATCTCCAGAGCTTCCTTTTAAAGAGGCTTTCCACCAATCCCTGCTGGCGGCTGATCAACGCCGATATCTGGAACACCTAAAGAGAAAATATACCTCAAGCACAATACCAACATACCCCACGAACATACACAGGCTGCCCCGCCTCCCCATTGTCTCATGTATAACATTTCCCCCGTTACACTAGCAAACTCTTTTCAAACTCAAAATCATATTGGGTAGCTAACGCTACTAGAAAAGAAAGATTTCTACATTCTGTTTATTTGGCAAGATTGTGCTAAAACATATTTCTGAAAGGACTTCAGATAAGTTAACGTTATTCATGTTAGCGTAACTCCATTTTTACATGCTAACTAACTAGCTATGTGTTAACTAGCTATGTGTTAACGTTAGCCGTGGACAAGGCTACGGCAACTTGGCGGGCAAATCCATAGAAAGTCATTTGACTAACCAGACTGCATAGCTACATTTGCAACGTTATCGCTAGCTCTAAAAGCACAGACAACTTCATTGCAAGCTTTCTCTTGGAATAAAACGTTTAAATACCTCAATATGCTTCCGCAGGTTGGATGGCGAGTTTTTGTAGGCTGTGATGCAGTTCATTTTTGGCAAACAAACAGTTAAAATTAAATGAATCTTTATTCCTTTCAGAAAACTGAAACATGGGTTCTAGGTATGGCCATGAGTGCGTGCATTCCCCAGAAGAACCGTCTCCTTCCATTCTACCATCAACTGATCGTGTTCAAATAAAGCTGCTGAGAAATAATCGAACTTGATTTTATACAGTCTATGGACGTGACGTGACCCTAGTGATTACTGATCGTCCGTCTCAGTGTCACCTGGGAAAAAATCAATCATGTTTTAGAAAAGAAAAGAAAAGAAAAGAAAAGAAAAGAAAAGAAAAAAACATCCACTTTCAAAATCGCTTCATAGTAACGAGTAACGAGGACCTTGACAGAAATGTAGTGGAGTGAAAAGCACGATATTTGCCTTTCAAATGTAGTGAAGTTAAAGTCATAAGTTTCCAAAAAAATAATACTCAAGTAAAGTACAAATACTCAAAAAGTGTACTTAAGTACAGTACTCAAGTAAATGTACTTCATTACTGTCCACCTCTGCTTTTAACTCTGAAAATATGAGAAATATCAGTTGTGAATTTGATCTGGGGAGAATAAACACATACAGGACTTCTTCATCCTGTAGTGTTTAACAATCTGTTTTTGTAGATGATGTTTTATTTTACTTTTAAAGAAGCCACATTGTCAAGTCTTCTAATCAGATCTGAGACGTTAAATAAAATGAAAAGTGTTTGAAAACTCTCTCCTTTCTCATGTAATGCGTGCTTCCAGTAAATGTAGGATATTACATGGTTGGGTAAAGATCTCATCTCATCTCATTATCTCTAGCCGCTTTATCCTGTTCTACAGGGTCACAGGCAAGCTGGAGCCTATCCCAGCTGACTACGGGCGAAAGGCGGGGTACACCCTGGACAAGTCGCCAGGTCATCACAGGGCTCATACATAGACAACCATTCACACCTACGGTCAATTTAGAGTCACCAGTTAACCTAACCTGCATGTCTTTGGGGGAAACCGGAGCACCCGGAGGAAACCCACGTGGAGAACATGCAAACTCCACACAGAAAGGCCCTCGCTGGCCACGGGGCTCAAACCCGGACCTTCTTGCTGTGAGGCGACAGCGCTAACCACTACACCACCGTGCCGCCTGGGGGGGAATATATATATATATATATATATATATATATATATATATATATATATATATATATATATATATATATATATATGAACCAAACGAGTGAAAATATTTTCAACACGAGAAGATAAAAATTATATTTTCGCCCCACCGTGTAACATTCTTTATATTATATGGACACATTCACACACAAAAATATGTAAGTTAATCAAAACAGTTTTAATTTAGAACCGGTTCGCCATTTTGACAACACAGTCAGCGGGAAAACACTGCGAGTGACATCATCGGAGTGAAATATCGGGAAATATTATCCATACAGGACACTTTTTCGATGGAATAAAAACGTGTTCTGTTCCCTTCTAGCGGGTTTCATTCATTTGGTTTGATAACATGCAATATTGTTAGCATATCGCTTATCCTACGTGTATTATGTCACTCTACCCAATGAAGAATGAGCGTTGAATATAGTTTACGAAATTGCATGGTTGTCAAGATGACATGATGTCACACATTGGAGATGTAAAACTTCCATGCTAGCGAGCGACTGTGACAATTTGTCAACAAACATGGCCGCCAGGTTTGCTTCATTAAGTATGGAAGAGTTTGAGAGAATTTTGAAAGAGAAAGATGTGTTGAACACCCGAAAGGAATGTGTATGTATAATAATAATAATAATAATGGCTGGATTTTTTTCATGGTATATCAGCTATATTACATTCAGCTACTCATCTTCGACTTGTTCAGTATTATGCTAGCTGAATGGAATATATCTGATATACCACTCAACGCCAGCCAATATTATTTAAATACGTCATTCAGATCCGCGATGTATTTCATATGAAAAATGCGAGTTTTTCAACACGAGAAGATAAACTTCATATCGTCAAGTCAACATGTTATTTTCTTTTTTATTATATCGACACATTCACAAACAAAAAGGACCCAAATTTATCAAAACAATTCATCAATTTCCTCATGAATGACATAGAATTTTTCATGGTTTTGGTTCTCCATGTCCTGAATGTATCGTGTATGAAAAATACGAGTGATGTATTTCCCAGTAAAACACTCATGTCGATATTACATAATAATTTACGTAATAATTTCCTTCATTGGGATCGTGGTCCAGCCACTGACAAGCCCTGCTCTGCACTGTCAAAAATATTTAACAATTTATTTATTTGGCTTCTGAGTGGTGCAACAGAGAGGCATTTGACCCTGATGATGAGTGGGAGGAATGTCATACTCTCTCATGTCTTTCAATCACAGCAACATTAGCCAATCATAAACATCTGTGAGCTCATGTATGTGGAAGAGGGTAGATAGCGCTTTCATTTAAGTGTATTAAGTTGCTCTGTGTTGCACAAGATGAACATCAGTTTAAAAAATATGTGTTTAGCTGTCTTTTATCTTCACATGTCTGGGAGGAAGCATGTGTTAGCCTTCAGCCTAGTTGCTATTTGATAGGGGGAGCTGGCTGGTGGTAAAAATTGGCAGAAAATAGGGGAAATCGCATTTGAAGAGTGGTTGTGGAAGTGTAAAAATTGGCCAGAACTCTAGGCTGTTGTTATGAGCAGCTTCTGATTTGCCCGAGATACCAAGGGTCATTGTAGACTCTTAGCTAGGAGTTGTAGAATATGAGGGAGGAAATGGGCAATTAGTATGTGTGGATATTCTGTCATTAGTGGTGAAAGAGAAACTGGGAATTTCTATGAAGCTGTAGTCCTTCCAGAGGGGAACTGTTAGGGCCTTTGAGGCCTTCAAAGAAGCCCAAACATATCAGCATTTCAAATGTTATATGTAATTTCTTTCATTCTTTCATAATTTCATTATAATTATTTTTTTATTAAACCTTTATTTTACCAGGAAAAAAGACCCATTGAGATTAATAATCTCTTTTACAAGGGCGTCCTGGCCAAGAGGCAGCACAGGTTACAAAATTAAAATTACAATTTACAGGAGTCTAATTAAAAGAAAAAAAGGAAAAAAATCATTTAAAACAGTTACAAAACAGGGACGCCGTCTCAAATCGCTCAATGGAATAAGTTCTTTTATTTTTAAGTCCTTTTGCAGCTTGTTCCAGGTGGTAGGGGCAGAGAAAACAAAAGCTCTTTTTCCCTGCTCTGTGCGGACGGATGGGACAGAGAGCAGCAAATGATCATTGGAGCGCAGGCCATAAGAGTCAAGGTTCCTCAGTGTGATTAGGTTACTGATGTAGGGTGGCAGTAGTCCAAGTATTGCCTTGTATATAAAGGTATACCAGTGAGTCAGCCTCCTGGTAGACAGTGACGGCCATCCGACTCAGGAAAATAGTTCGCAGTGATGGATCAAGGCCCTACAATTAGTGATGAACCTCAGGGCAGCATGATACACATAGTCAAAAAAAATAAAAATAAATAAAAAATAATTTAAAAATAATTATTCTGTTCTACAACCCCAATTCCAAAAAAGTTGGGACAAAGTACAAATTGTAAATAAAAACAGAATGCAATGATGTGGAAGTTTCAAAATTCCATATTTTATTCAGAATAGAACATAGATGACATATCAAATGTTTAAACTGAGAAAATGTATCATTTAAAGAGAAAAATTAGGTGATTTTACACTTCATGACAACAACACATCTCAAAAAAGTTGGGACAAGGCCATGTTTACCACTGTGAGACATCCCCTTTTCTCTTTATAACAGTCTGTAAACGTCTGGGGACTGAGGAGACAAGTTGCTCAAGTTTAGGGATAGGAATGTTAACCCATTCTTGTCTAATGTGGGATTCTAGTTGTTCAACTGCCTTAGGTCTTTTTTGTCGTATCTTCTGTTTTATGATGCGCCAAATGTTTTCTGTGGGTGAAAGATCTGGACTGCAGGCTGGCCAGTTCAGTACCCGGACCCTTCTTCTACGCAGCCATGATGCTGTAATTGATGCAGTATGTGGTTTGGCATTGTCATGTTGGAAAACGCAAGGTCTTCCCTGAAAGAGACGTCGTCTGGATGGGAGCATATGTTGCTCTAGAACCTGGATATACCTTTCAGCATCGATGGTGTCTTTCCAGATGTGTAAGCTGCCCATGCCACACGCACTAATGCAACCCCATACCATCAGAGATGCAGGCTTCTGAACTGAGCGCTGATAACAACTTGGGTCGTCCTTCTCCTCTTTAGTCCGAATGACACGGCGTCCCTGATTTCCATAAAGAACTTCAAATTTTGATTCGTCTGACCACAGAACAGTTTTCCACTTTGCCACAGTCCATTTTAAATGAGCCTTGGCCCAGAGAAGACGTCTGCGCTTCTGGATCATGTTTAGATACGGCTTCTTCTTTGAACTATAGAGTTTTAGCTGGCAACGGCGGATGGCACGGTGAATTGTGTTCACAGATAATGTTCTCTGGCAATATTCCTGAGCCCATTTTGTGATTTCCAATACAGAAGCATGCCTGTATGTGATGCAGTGCCGTCTAAGGGCCCGAAGATCACGGGCACCCAATATGGTTTTCCGGCCTTGACCCTTATGCACAGGGATTCTTCCAGATTCTCTGAATCTTTTGATGATATTATGCACTGTAGATGATGATATGTTCAAACTCTTTGCAATTTTACACTGTCGAACTCCTTTCTGATATTGCTCCACTATTTGTCGGCGCAGAATTAGGGGGATTGGTGATCCTCTTCCTCTTCTTCTGAGAGCTGCTGCCACTCCAAGATGCTCTTTTTATACCCAGTCATGTTAATGACCTATTGCCAATTGACCTAATGAGTTGCAATTTGGTCCTCCAGCTGTTCCTTTTTTGTACCTTTAACTTTTCCAGCCTCTTATTGCCCCTGTCCCAACTTTTTTGAGGTGTGTTGCTGTCATGAAATTTCAAATGAGCCAATATTTGGCATGAAATTTCAAAATATCTCACTTTCGACATTTGATATGTTGTCTATGTTCTATTGTGAATACAATATCAGTTTTTGAGATTTGTAAATTATTGCATTCCGTTTTTATTTACAATTTGTATTTTGTCCCAACTTTTTTGGAATCAGGGTTGTAATTTAGCCTCATTTTCTATTAAATGTGCTTCAGAAATTAAAGAGTTACTATCCTGAAAACATTAAAATCGAGTTATCCGATGAGATTGTTTTGTTTGTTGTCTCTAGGCTGAGAAGAGTTTAGAGCTGCTCACTCATTGGTTAGGACTTCATTGCCGGGACAGAAGGCCATGACAGTGTATGTTTATGTAGGAAGTGACAGATGAATTAACCAATCAGATTTTGATTTATAGTGGGAGGGAACAAAAATGTATCGCCCTCAGCCTCCTCAAAGACCAATGCTAGCTTAACCGTGAGTCGGCGCCATCAGCGCAGCAGTGAAGTCACCTTCCAGCCGGTGTAGCGTTCATCAGTAGTGTTAGCAAATGCTAATAAAGCGGTCAAGCCAGTGCTATCTATAAAGAGCAAGTAGCACAGGCTAACAACCGAGAAACTAAGATTTCTGTCTCCAGACTGCTCTTCCACACCACTCGTGACAGTATTTTTCACTCAGACTTAAGTATTCATTTCCCTGTGTAATTTATTTAGTTACTTTTAAAATCAACATCAATAGCTACACACAACGGAGCCACCTGGCAGCCTGCCGCTAATCCCTTACAAAATCCTTTGCCTTGTTGCTTTTTTGGTGTCTGGCTCAGTTTTGGCTGAGCTCAAGTCCCAGCTCTAATAGTAACGGTTCACCATGGAGTCCTTCTCTTGAACATCAGTTACTTCAGAACTGAGAACTTAACCACTGTTTTTCTCACTCAACCCATCCAAGTGTAATATCGAACTGACAGGAATGATTGACATCCCTACAGGTTTCTGACTTGCCTGCTGTCATTCTTTCCACTTCCCAGTGACAGGAGCTTTTAGTGTGTGTGTATATATATATATATATATATATATATATATATATATATAATATGAAATTTGTGAGAATTGACAGCCTATCAGCCTTCACAGCTCCACTCACCTCCTGGAGGAGCCTCCAACTGCTCGTCTTGAACTGGTGCTGGGATAATCCAATACAAATCAATAATTCTTCATGATGGCCCATTGCAATGGACCATGGGGTGTGTCAAGCATTAAACACGCAACAAGACAACATTGGCGACATGTAACAGCTCCATAATTCATCATTTCTTTTCTAAAGCATTGTTCAAATATATATAATTTTTTTTTTAAATTAACAAAGGTTTGTGATATAATGCTTTATTGATCATGACAAGCACAGATTTTATGAGGTTTGCATCGCAAACAGACATTTGATACAATCCAGCAATTATTGTTTACTCATCATTATAAATAAATAAATAAATAAATAAATAAATAAAATCCACGGTTCATGGCAACAATAATTTTACACGAGGGCTCGGATTTGTGTTGGAAAAAAATCCCTTTAAACCTCTTTTATTGTTTTGCAACAGAGTTATGAGATGCTTCATTCTTTTGACTGATTCATGAATAATACATGTGGAATATACATCTCATGGCAGAAGATATGGTCTTACATACAGTGGTGTAAACAAGATGTATTTTGTGGTTTTATGTAAATTTGCTGAAAAGCCCAGCCTGTGATGCCATTACTTTAGCTCCTCGGATGCAGCACTAAGCTCCTCTGCGTCTGCCTACAAGACAGATGTATCATTAGCCCCAAAGCACACAGAGACGAAGAGCAGACAGACACAAGGCTCAGAATAAATCAGGTCCAGGCTAAGACTGAGAATGCTGAAGGCACGTGTACAGAGAACATGCACAAGAGCAAGAACAGCATGTATCTATGAGATTTTTTTTATTGCTATTATTTTTATTTTCTGAGAAGTGCCAGAAATCCATAAATGTGTGATGGCTTACCTCCAGCTTCTCCGTCTTTGGCTTAGCTGGAAGAGACTTCTGTGGTGTGTGAAAGGCCTGAGGCAAGAGGCAGACGATTAATAAGAAGAATGAATAAGAGGAATTTTAGATGCATGCTCTGTTGTAGTCTCTCTCTCTCTCTCTCTCTCTCTCTCTCTCACACACACACACACACACACACCAAGGGAGGTTTAACATAATACACTAGGTGGTGCTGGATAGCTATTGAAATTATTTACACACACACACACACACACACACACACACACACACACACTTACTTGTCTCACTATCCTTGTGAGGACCTTCCATTGACATAATTATTATTGCAGTTTCTTTTTCTTTTCTTTTATTGAGATTTGCCACAATAAATACATAAATACATAAATAGCAAAAAGTGGCAGGAGAAGAATACAGGGCAAAGCCCCAATTAACATTCAACCCCTTAACAAAATACAAAACATTACAAAACATATTTAGATGATTAAAAACAAGAAAAACAATAAATATAAAAAATAATTATCAATTGACTAAGTAACAAAAATATCCAAGTTAAATAAATATAGGTCATGGTGCCCAGTATGAGTACAATCTTGAATTATAATGGCTACGAAGTAGTTTTTTGAACTCAGGAACTGACGTAGACTTCTTTATATAACTAGGGAGACTCATCTCATCTCATTATCTCTAGCCGCTTTATCCTGTTCTACAGGGTCGCAGGCAAGCTGGAGCCTATCCCAGCTGACTACGGGTGAAAGGCGGGGTACACCCTGGACAAGTCGCCAGGTCATCACAGGGCTGACACATAGACACAGACAACCATTCACACTCACATTCACACCTACGGTCAATTTAGAGTCACCAGTTAACCTAACCTGCATGTCTTTGGACTGTGGGGGAAACCGGAGCACCTGGAGGAAACCCACGCGGACACGGGGAGAACATGCAAACTCCGCACAGAAAGGCCCTCGCCGGCCCCGGGGCTCGAACCCGGACCTTCTTGCTGTGAGGCGACAGCGCTAACCACTACACCACCGTGCCGCCCACTAGGGAGACTGTTCCATAATTTTATTGTTCGAGGAAAATATGAGTTAGTGAAATAATCTTGCTTATGCGACGTAAGAGGACAAAAGTTGTTAGAATCATAGTTACGAGTTCTATAATGGCTGGTTGCAGGTGACAAAAAATTGACAAAATTTGCTGTTATTATCCCAACCTTGAATTTGAATAGGAGGACTAAGTCATGTTAATCAATGTTAGCAAGTTAATTAATGCTGTGCCTGCACCTAAACCTAACCCGAACCTTAACCTCAGTAATGAAAAGGAAACTTTTTGTCCCTTTCATTCATTCATTCATTCGTTTGTTTGTTTTTAATTTTTTGTTTAAAAAAAACAAAAACACAAGAGCAATTTCCTTATGGGGACCATCCAAATGTCCTCACAAGGTCAAAATTGTCAGATTTTACTATCCTTGTGGGGACATTTGATCTTCAGTAGTATATAAAAACACGTGCACATGTGCACATGCATGTACGCGCGCACACACACACACACACTTGTTTGACTATCTTTGTGAGGAACCTCCATTGGCACGAATATTAATGCCACTAATTAATTCTATGCTACACCTAAACCTGACCTTAACCACAGTAATGAAAAAGGAAACTTTCTATCTATCTATCTATCTATCTATCTATCTATCTATCTATCTATCTATCTATCTATCTATCTATCTATCTTATTCAATTGTTATTTAAAAAAAAACACACACAACAGCAATTTCCTTATGGGGACCATCCAAATGTCCTCACAAGGTCGAAATTGTCAGATTTTACTATCCTTGTGGGGACATTTGGTCCTCAGTAGTACAACCCCGATTCCAAAAAAGTTGGGACAAAGTACAAATTGTAAATAAAAATGGAATGCAATGATGTGGAAGTTTCAAAATTCCATATTTTATTCACAATAGAACATAGATGACATATCAAATGTTTAAACTGAGAAAATGTATCATTTAAAGAGAAAAATTAGGTGATTTTAAATTTCATGACAACAACACATCTCAAAAAAGTTGGGACAAGGCCATGTTTCCCACTGTGAGACATCCCCTTTTCTCTTTACAACAGTCTGTAAACGTCTGGGGACTGAGGAGACAAGTTGCTCAAGTTTAGGGATAGGAATGTTAACCCATTCTTGTCTAATGTAGGATTCTAGTTGCTCAACTGTCTTAGGTCTTTTTTGTCGTATCTTCCGTTTTATGATGCGCCAAATGTTTTCTGTGGGTGAAAGATCTGGACTGCAGGCTGGCCAGTTCAGTACCCGGACCCTTCTTCTACGCAGCCATGATGCTGTAATTGATGCAGTATGTGGTTTGGCATTGTCATGTTGGAAAATGCAAGGTCTTCCCTGAAAGAGACGTCGTCTGGATGGGAGCATATGTTGCTCTAGAACCTGGATATACCTTTCAGCATTGATGGTGTCTTTCCAGATGTGTAAGCTGCCCATGCCACACGCACTAATGCAACCCCATACCATCAGAGATGCAGGCTTCTGAACTGAGCGCTGATAACAACTTGGGTCGTCCTTCTCCTCTTTAGTCCGAATGACACGGCGTCCCTGATTTCCATAAAGAACTTCAAATTTTGATTCGTCTGATCACAGAACAGTTTTCCACTTTGCCACAGTCCATTTTAAATGAGCCTTGGCCCAGAGAAGACGTCTGCACTTCTGGATCGTGTTTAGATACGGCTTCTTCTTTGAACTATAGAGTTTTAGCTGGCAACGGAGGATGGCACGGTGAATTGTGTTCACAGATAATGTTCTCTGGAAATATTCCTGAGCCCATTTTGTGATTTCCAATACAGAAGCATGCCTGTATGTGATGCAGTGCCGTCTAAGGACCCGAAGATCACGGGCACCCAGTATGGTTTTCCGGCCTTGACCCTTACGCACAGAGATTCTTCCAGATTCTCTGAATCTTTTGATGATATTATGCATTGTAGATGATGATATGTTCAAACTCTTTGCAATTTTACACTGTCGAACTCCTTTCTGATATTGCTCCACTATTTGTCGGCGCAGAATTAGGGGGATTGGTGATCCTCTTCCCATCTTTACTTCTGAGAGCCGCTGCCACTCCAAGATGCTCTTTTTATACCCAGTCATGTTAATGACCTATTGCCAATTGACCTAATGAGTTGCAATTTGGTCCTCCAGCTGTTCCTTTTTTGTACCTTTAACTTTTCCAGCCTCTTATTGCCCCTGTCCCAACTTTTTTGAGATGTGTTGTTGTCATGAAATTTCAAATGAGCCAATATTTGGCATGAAATTTCAAAATGTCTCACTTTCGACATTTGATATGTTGTCTATGTTCTATTGTGAATACAATATCAGTTTTTGAGATTTGTAAATTATTGCATTCCGTTTTTATTTACAATTTGTACTTTGTCCCAACTTTTTTGGAATCGGGGTTGTATATAAAAACACATGCATGCAGAACCTCCATTGACATGAATATTAATGCTGCTAATTAATTCTATGCTACACCTAAACCTAAACCTAACCTTAACCTCAGTAATGAAAAAGAAACTTTTTGGCTCTTTTTTTTTAATACACAACAGCAGTTTCCTTATGGGGACCATCCGGATGTTCCCACAAGGTTGAAACTGTCAGATCTTACTATCCTTGTAGTACATTTGGTCCTCAGTAGTATATATAAACACACATACACACACACACACACACACACACGGTGTGACATTCAAGTTTGATGTTTGATATCAGGTGGAATTGAGAGCAAATATCAATAGTGTCTGTGATGTAAGAGTGGGCGTCCTTACCTTTTTCGCTTGCTGCACCTCATCTGTCGATTTGGACCGATTTTTGACCGTGTGCTTTTGTGGCGAGGTGGACTGTTACAGAAGAA
The DNA here is from genome assembly GCF_027579695.1 of Neoarius graeffei. Classification (NCBI taxonomy): domain Eukaryota; kingdom Metazoa; phylum Chordata; class Actinopteri; order Siluriformes; family Ariidae; genus Neoarius; species Neoarius graeffei. The sequence continues at coordinate 73,613,610 of NC_083580.1, forward strand.
ACGAAGCCACAAATACAGTACCAGTCAAAAAACTGGACACACCTTCAATGTTCTTTAATTCAAATGTTTTTTGTTTATTTTTATAAATTAAAAGTCACTTCATGTCAAGTAATGATAGATGTCATTTCTCTTTACTTGGTTGAGCGGTTCATGACATAATTAATAGTTATTCCATGAAATCAAGTCGTACATGAGCTGATAGCTGACGAGGCACGTAGCACCGAGTTGGATATAATCCATGTACGACGAAATTGAGTGGAATAACTGTTTTATTCTAGCCAGATTCACTGGATTTTGAGAAACAGAGCATTTTTTTTATTTTTTGCAAATTCGATAAATAAAAACTTTATAAAAAACAGCCGACAAAATCATTTCTACTTAGAATGTAAACAAACCGGCAAAATGACAATAGCAATTTGTGAAAAACGCTATAATAATAATAATAATAATAATAATAATTCTTGAAAAATAAAAAAGATACATTCTGACTATCAAATACTTTTATTCCATATTTTGCTGCTTTTTTGGATTTTTTGGTGTTTTGTTTTCAAGTCAAATTTTTATTTTGTCCTCGGTTGGTTCAGCAACACACTCTGCAATTTTTTTTCTCTACTTAGTAGTGTAGCCAATCAGAGCATTCGATTACTCATATCCAGTGAATGTGGATAGAATAACATGGATTACTACAGTTGTGGTGTGGAATAGGGCTATTTACTGTTTTTTCCCCCGTTTGATCTCAAACGCATTAAGAAGGCACGAAACTTGTCCACTAATCACCGGCGCGGGAACCGGGGGTGCGGGGGGTGCGGCAGCACCCCCTGGTGGTGGACCCTCAAAACTGACATGAACATAAAACTTACGTGAAAATATATTTGTTTATTTATTTCTTTTCATTTGGCTCTGCTGATTTTATATGTCATGTTTTAGATGTAGGATGATGAGGGCTACATTTTAGTTATTTAAAAAAGGATTTAATTAAAACTTATAACTTAATATGTAGCCTAGTGGACCATCAGAATTTTTTTTGTCGTGACGTTGACGCTCAGCTTTTCAGCGCGCAAAATTACAACAGGAAGCGAGTACGAGTCGACCGTCTGTAGAGAAGAGTTAGTTAGTTAGTTAGTTAGTTAGTTAGTTAGTTAGTTAGTTAGTTAGTTAGTTAGTTAGTTAGTTGATACTTAATAGTTACTATGTCTCAGAAGAGAATTACATCCTTTTTTCAATCCCCCCCTCCCAAACACCTGAGGATTGATACTAGCCCTCACGATCAGGCCTATAAGTAGTAGGCAGTTTAACGAAATATTGCAATTGCAAGCTTAAAAGGATTTCGGACGCCTGATTGGTTAAAATGCAGGAAATTGCATCTAAGAAATACAAAATTTTCTGGGGGAAGACCCCCAGACCCCCCTTCAAAAAATGTCCCAGGTCACGTCACAGCACCCCCTGCCGACAATGTCTTCCCGCGCCGCTGCCACTAATTAGCCTTTGGCAAGGCACACCTGTTAATTGAAAAGCATTCCAGGTGACTACCTCATGAAGCTGGTGAAGTTAACGCCAATAGTGTGTAAAGCGTCATCAAGGTAAATGCTGGACACTTCAAAGAATCAAAAATATTAAATATTTTGTTTTCTTAGCACATTTTTAAATTCCATATGTGTTCCAGATGTGAGTTCATATTTTTGATGTCTTCAGTGTTGTTCTACATTGTAGAAAATGTAAAATACAGAAAACCTATAAATGAGTAGACTAGGGGTGTACAAACTTTTGACTGGTACTGTATATACAGTAACTTTGATTTAAACAAATGTAACACTTCATCATAGATGACACTCTCAGAAACCCAACCACTGACTTTATTCTCTGCTTGTTCCATGGCTTCTCTCAATTATACAGTAATCAAGTGAGGCTCTGGTGCTTGTCACGTTCCAGCAGGCAGTTTTCTGAAAAGAAAAGGGGGGAAAAGCATTATTTGGGATTTATTCATCTAAAAAGTGGAACTCTGGGTTGCCCAGGTCCTCACATGTCATTGTTGAATATCACTAAGCAAACTTATTCACGACATTTACATGTATACTGATATAGTGGTGCTTCAAAGTTTGTGAACCCTTTAGAATTTTCTGTTTCTGCATAAATATGACCTAAAACATCATCAGATTTTCACACACGTCCTAAAAGTAGATAAAGAGAACCCAGTTAAACAAATGAGACAAAAATATTATACTTGGTCATTTATTTATTGAGGAAAATGATCCAAGATTACATATCTGTGAGTGGCAAAAGTATGTGAACCTCTCGGATTAGCAGTTAATTTGAAGGTGAAATTAGAGTCAGGTGTTTTCAATCAATGGGATGACAATCGGGTGTGAGTGGGCACCCTGTTTTATTTAAAGAACAGGGATCTATCAAAGTCTGGTCTTCACAACACATGTTTGTGGAAGTGTATCATGGCACGAACAAAGGAGATTTCTGAGGACCTCAGAAAAAGTGTTGTTGATGCTCATCAGGCTGGAAAAGGTTACAAAACCATCTCTAAAGAGTTTGGACTCCAGCAATCCACAGTCAGACAGATTGTGTACAAAGGGAGGAAATTCAAGACCATTGTTACCCTCCCCAGGAGTGGTTGACCAACAAAGATCACTCCAAGAGTAAGGCGTGTAATAGTCGGCGAGGTCACAAAGGACCCCAGGGTAACTTCTAAGCAACTGAAGGCCTCTCTCAGATTGGTTAATGTTCATGAGTCCACCATCAGGAGAACACTGAACAACAATAGTGTGCGTGGCAGGGTTGCAAGGAGAAAGACACTGCTCTCCAAAAAGAACATTGCTACTCGTCTGCAGTTTGCTAAAGATCACGTGGACAAGCCAGAAGGCTATTGGAAAAATGTTTTGTTGACAGATGAGACCAAAATAGAACTTTTGGTTTAAATGAGAAGCGTTATGTTTGGAGAAAGGAAAACACTGCATTCCAGCATAACAACCTTATCCCATCTGTGAAACATGGTGGTGGTAGTATCATGGTTTGGGCCTGTTTTGCTGCATCTGGGCCAGGATGGCTTGCATGATTGATGGAACAATGAATTCTGAATTATACCAGCAAATTCTAAAGGAAAATGTCAGGACATCTGTCCATGAACTGAATCTCAAGAGAAGGTGGGTCATGCAGCAAGACAATGACCCTAAGCACACAAATCATTCTACCAAAGAATGGTTAAAGAAGAATAAAGTTAATGTTTTGGAATGGCCAAGTCAAAGCCCTGACCTTAATCCAATCGAAATGTTGTGGAAGGACCTGAAGCGAGCAGTTCATGTGAGGAAACCCACCAACATCCCAGAGTTGAAGCTGTTCTGTATGGAGGAACGGGCCAAAATTCCTCCAAGCCGGTGTGCAGGACTGATCAACAGTTACCGCAAACGTTTAGTTGCAGTTATTGCTGCACAAGGGGGTCACACCAGATACTGAAAGCAAAGGTTCACATACTTTTGCCACTCACAGATATATAATATTGGATCATTTCCCTCAATAAATAAATGACCAAGTATAATATATTTGTCTCATTTGTTTAACTGGGTTCTCTTTATCTATTTTTAGGACTTGTGTGAAAATCTGATGATGTTTTAGGTCATATTTATGCAGAAATATAGAACATTCTAAAGGGTTCGCAAACTTTCAAGCACCACTGTATTCCACAATTATTATATTCAGAATTTGATACGGTCCACACATGTAAACAACATATTCCATTTGGATATTCCAAATTTGGCCTTATTCCAAATTTAGCATTTTTGCAATTGAGATATGTAGGATATGCAGATATTATTCGGGTTTTCGGAGCATTGTTTGGACAGGTATACAGCTTCCCTTACAAAAAAGAAGTTTATTCAAGTGTGCTTCTAGTATACTTCTTTCAAACTAAAAATAAGAGATGATGCTTTCAGTTTACTTGTTATTTACTTATCAGAGATATACTTAATAAAGTAATACATAAGTATACTTGGCTTATACTGAAAAGTATATCGAAAAGTCTAAGTATCTCATCTCATCTCATTATCTCTAGCCGCTTTATCCTTCTACAGGGTCGCAGGCAAGCTGGAGCCTATCCCAGCTGACTACGGGCGAAAGGCGGGGTACACCCTGGACAAGTCGCCAGGTCATCACAGGGCTGACACATAGACACAGACAACCACTCACACTCACATTCACACCTACGGTCAATTTAGAGCCACCAGTTAACCTAACCTGCATGTCTTTGGACTGTGGGGGAAACCGGAGCACCCGGAGGAAACCCACGCGGACACGGGGAGAACATGCAAACTCCACACAGAAAGGCCCTCGCCGGCCACGGGGCTCGAACCCAGGACCTTCTTGCTGTGAGGCGACAGCGCTAACCACTACACCACCGTGCCGCCCAAGTCTAAGTATATTAAGCTTATACTTAAACTTTTGATCAAGATATACTTAACAAAAGTGGAATAAAGTATTAAAATATTTGTGCCTTATGTTTGTGTACTGGCCCTGTAGTTGTGCTTATCCTTTTGATAGTAGCCTACAAAATACTTCTTTTTCACACATATTGGCGTCTTTGTGATATACGGCAGCATGTTTTAAAGCCCATCTTTTAAACCTTCATGTACCATAAGTTTGTGCTCAGCTCTGGGGTGGAATAGCTTAAGGTATAAAACACTTAAGTTGTCTCCTGGTAGTGTGCATGAGGTAAGGGTTCGGGCTAGAAAACTAATAGTATACCTAGAAGGGTAATTGCAGTATACTTCAAAACTAAAAAGTGGACTAGATGTATATAACCAGTAACTAATAGTATATTTCCAATATGCGATAAAGTATACTTTTATAAACTAAAAAGTGGACTAGAAGTGTGTAATGAGTAAACCAATAGTATATTTCCTGTATACTATGAAGTATGCTTTTGTAAACTAAAGAGTGGACTACAGGTATAGAACAAGTAAACTATTAGTATATAAGTTTACTTGTGGTATACTTGCAGTACAAAATAAAAATTGCTCATTGTATAGTCATAGTTTACTTCTCTTAGACTTAAAGTATACTTTTTATAAACTAAATGTGGGCCAATTTAGTCCCAAGAAGTATTAGATTAGTTTACTTACAAGTATACTGTAAGTACATTGATATCAGTAAACTTGGTACAACCCCGATTCCAAAAAAGTTGGGACAAAGTACAAATTGTCAATAAAAACGGAATGCAATGATGTGGAAGTTTCAAAATTCCGTATTTGATTCAGAATAGAACATAGTCAACATATCAAATGTCGAAAGTGAGACATTTTGAAATTTCATGCCAAATATTGGCTCATTTGAAATTTCATGACAGCAACACATCTCAAAAAAGTTGGGACAGGGGCAATAAGAGGCTGGAAAAGTTAAAGGTACAAAAAAGGAACAGCTGGAGGACCAAACTGCAACTCATTAGGTCAATTGGCAATAGGTCATTAACCTGATCGGGTATAAAAAGAGCATCTTGGAGTGGCAGTGGCTCTCAGAAGTAAAGATGGGAAGAGGATCACCCATCCCCCTAATTCTGCGCCGACAAATAGTGGAGCAATATCAGAATGGAGTTCGACAGTGTAAAATTGCAAAGAGTTTGAACATATCATCATCTACAGTGCATAATATCATCAAAAGATTCAGAGAATCTGGAAGAATCTCTGTGCGTAAGGGTCAAGTCCGGAAAACCATACTGGGTGCCCGTGATCTTCGGGCCCTTAGACGGCACTGCGTCATATACAGGCAAGCTTCTGTATTGGAAATCACAAAATGGGCTCAGGAATATTTCCAGAGAACATTATCTGTGAACACAATTCACCGTGCCATCCGCCATCGCCAGCTAAAACTCTATAGTTCAAAGAAGAAGCCGTATCTAAACATGATCCAGAAGCGCAGACGTCTTCTCTGGGCCAAGGCTCATTTAAAATGGACTGTGGCAAAGTGGAAAACTGTTCTGTGGTCAGACGAATCAAAATTTGAAGTTCTTTATGGAAATCAGGGACGCCGTGTCATTCGAACTAAAGAGGAGAAGGATGACCCAAGTTGTTATCAGCCCTCAGTTCAGAAGCCTGCATCTCTGATGGTATGGGGTTGCATTAGTGCATGTGGCATGGGCAGCTTACACATCTGGAAAGACACCATCAATGCTGAAAGGTATATCCAGGTTCTAGAGCAACATATGCTCCCATCCAGATGACGTCTCTTTCAGGGAAGACCTTGCATTTTCCAACATGACAATGCCAAACCACATACTGCATCAATTACAGCATCATGGCTGCGTAGAAGAAGGGTCCGGGTACTGAACTGGCCAGCTTGCAGTCCAGATCTTTCACCCATAGAAAACATTTGGCGCATCATAAAACAGAAGATATGACAAAAAAGACCTAAGACAGTTGAGCAACTAGAATCCTACATTAGACAAGAATGGGTTAACATTCCTATCCCTAAACTTGAGTAAACTTGTCTCCTCAGTCCCCAGACGTTTACAGACTGTTGTAAAGAGAAAAGGGGATGTCTCACAGTGGTAAACATGGCCTTGTCCCAACTTTTTTGAGATGTGTTGTTGTCATGAAATTTAAAATCACCTACTTTTTCTCTTTAAATGACACATTTTCTCAGTTTAAACATTTGATATGTCATCTATGTTCTATTCTGAATAAAATATGGAATTTTGAAACTTCCACATCATTGCATTCCGTTTTTATTTACAATTTGTACTTTGTCCCAACTTTTTTGGAATCCGGGTTGTACACAAAAGTATACTTAAGGAAATATACTTTAACTTTACTTAAGTATACTTAATCAAATGAACTTGAAGTATACTTCTTTTTGATAAGGGTTGTTCGGAATATGTGTCTCAATAAACGGCAATATTAGTGCTGTGAAATATTCATTTCCTTTAGCCATGTTGGAATATGGCCTTTTTCAGAATAAAAGTAAAAGCTGGAATATTTTGTGCATGTGAACCTAGTGAATATGAAACACTCCTGTATCATATCCCCTGAAAGATTTTGTTGACAGGAAGATTGCACAAGTGTTCCCTGGATATCCTTGTATTGCAGTTCAAGAGCTTTGAATTTGTGTCACGGATATACAGCGCAAAACCTTCATTCATGTTGCATATCAGAATAATATCGTTTTATAACCCAGGGGAAGTTTTTAAACTGGGACTCAAGCGTATTCTGTATTTGGGTGAATTTGGAATGAAATGTTTTGTTGCCTACTTGGATGCAGACTGTGTGAATATAATAAAATGTCTGATTCACATTTTTTTTTTAATGAATACTCCTAAAAAAGCCAACAATCTGCAATGATTTGTCTGTTTATTCAAATAATCATCATAAAAGTCCAGATCGTAGGGTTGGATCCTGATTCAAAACAGTCACACAGAGGTCCAAAGCAAGAAATCCTGGATAAGAAGAAATAATTTAAAAAAAAAGTCAGAACTAGGAACGAGGAGTACCTGTGCTTGATAGCTAAAGTGTAAGAGTACTGGAGCATCTGAGAGCAGAAATGATAAGCAGTGACGACAAACAAATCAGTAACTAGGAGTTGAATATAAGTAATAACATTTACTGTACAAGGTCTGTAGCCGAGGTGTTTATGAATTCTCTATGAGAGAAGATCTGACAGGTGCATGGAAAGTCATAAAATTCTATTAATGCACTAATCTCATTAACTTGAAGCGAGAGACAAACAAGTCGGCTGTTTATAGCTGCCATAACGTAACTTGCCTTGCAGATGTTCCACAATATTAACCGGAACTACAAAGGACCAAAAAAAAAAAAAGCAAAAGTGTTGTTTTTTTTAATAAATTAAAAAATATATAGTACAGACCTTGCTGTATAAGTAAATAAAACACCTTGGGTTGTGATTTATTGGAAAATAATCAACTTTGTAATACCACCAAATAATCTTTGATTATTTAAATAATATTGCCTGGCTTTTTTTCATGGTATGTCAGATATATTCCATTCAGCTAGCATGATACAGAATGAGTTGAAGACGAGTAGCTGAATGGAATATATCTGATAGACCATGAAAAAAAGCCATTATTATTATTATTATTATTATTATTATACACTCTCTTCATATCAGCATTCTCGAAGGACAACACTAGCTTACCCACCACTCGGTGCTGTTAGCGCGGCAGTCCGTTTACCTTCCAGCTGGCACAGCAGTAGCGTTAGCGAAGACCAACGCTAGCTTATCCATGACTCGGTGCTGTTAGCACATCAGTCCAGTTACCTTCCAGCTGGCATAGCAGTAGCGTTAGTGAAGGCCAGTGCTCGCTTACCTGCAACTTGGTGCTGTTAGCACGGCAGTCCAATTACCTTCCAGCCAGTGTAGCAGTCATGTTAGCGAAGGCCAATGCTAGCTTACCTGCAACTCGGTGCTGTTGGCGCAGCAGTCCAGTTACCTTCCAGTCAGCGTATCAGTAGCGTTAGCAAAGGCCAATGCTAGCTTACCCATGACTTGGTGCTGTTAGCACGGCAGTCCAGTTACTTTCCAGCCAGCATAGCAGTAGTGTTAGCGAAAACCAATGCTAGCTTACCTATGACTCTGTGCAGTTAGTGCGGCAGTCCAGTTACCTTCCAGCCAATGTAACAGTAGCATTAGCGAAGGCCAGTGCTAGCTTACCCATGACTCAGTGCTGTTAGCACGGCAGTCCAGTTACTTTCCAGCCAGCATAGCAGTAGTGTTAGCGAAGACCAATGCTAGCTTACCTATGACTCTGTGCAGTTAGCGCGGCAGTCCAGTTACCTTCCAGCCAATGTAACAGTAGCATTAGCGAAGGCCAGTGCTAGCTTACCCACGACTCAGTGCTGTTAGCATGGAAGTCCATTTACCTTCCAGCTGGCATAGCAGTAGCATTAGCGAAGGCCAACGCTAGCTTATCCATGACTCGGTGCTGTTAGCACAGCAGTCCAGTTACCTTCCAGCCAGCATAGCAGTAGTGTTAGCGAAGGCCAACGCTAGCTTACCCATAACTCGGTGCTGTTAGCACAGCAGTCCAGTTACCTTCCAGCTGGCATAGCAGTAGCATTAGTGAAGGCCAATGCTAGCTTACCCGCAACTCTGTGCTGTTAGAGCGGTAGTGCAGTTACCATCCAGCTAGTGTAGTGTTAGCGAAGGCCAATGCTAGCGCAGTCAAGCCAATTATTATTATTATTATTATTATTATTATTATTATTATTATTATTATTATTTTCCCTGTGTAATTTATTTAGTTACTTTTAAAATCAACATTGACAGATACACACAACAGAGCAACCTGACATCCAAAATTCTCTCAAAATCTTCCACTTTTAATGAGGCAAACCTGGCAGCCATGTTTGTTTACAAATTCTTACAGTCGCTTGCTAGCATGGAAGTTTTACATGTCTGACATGTGACACCATGATGTCTTGACAACTATGCAATATCGTAAACCATATTCAACACCCTCCATTGGGTAGAGTGACATAATACATGCAGGATAAGCGATATGCTAACAATATTGCATGCTATCAAATTAAATGAATGAAACTCGCTGGAAGGGAATAGAGCACATAGATGTGTTACGTTCATTATGTCTTCTTATTAAATCAAATCATTAGTTTTCTTTTTTCAGACATGTAAAAGTATTTTCCTTTACCTGACATGTTTCGACGGTGTAACTTCCGGTGGTGACCCTCTGGTGAAGACGGAAGTTACACCGTCGAAACATGTCAGGTAAAGGAAAAAACTTTTACATGTCTGAAAAAAGAAAACTAATGATTTGAATAGAGCACATGTTTTTATTCCATCGAAAAAGTGTCCTGTATGGATAATAATACATTTTAGTGCCATATCACATATATGACACTCCTAAGACTTGATACGGGTAAATACAAATTACAAAAGGGTTTACAAGAGACATATTAAATAATCATGTATGAATGGCTATAAATATGGATGTGAAAATTCCTGATGAAAGTTAATCAATCAGTGATCGACAGGTCATTGATTCACTTAGTGTCCTTTCCTTTCAAAGCTCTCTTCTCTTTTTCTTTTGTTGTCTTCTTTTCTCTCGCTGTCTATCTTTTTGCATATGTCGTAAGTGCACTTCCGCCATTCCGGCATCTCAGTTACAGCGTCCTTCCATGTGTGTAGTGCATCACCACGTTTCGGAATATCCCTGATAGTGTCTTTGTATCTAAGAAATGGACGACCAGTCTTTCTAGAACCTTCTGCCAGTTCACCGTAAAATAGTGCTTTGACTGACCAGTCATCTGGCAAATGTGCAACATGTCCCACCCAGCGCAGTTTGTTTCTGATAAGTACGTTCTCGATGTCTTCAGACTTGGCATGTTCTAGAACTTTATCATTTGTAATGTAGTCATCCCATTTAATCTTGAGAATGGATCTAAGATGCCGTTGTCAGATGGTTCTTCGATTTTTGATTTGACGGCAATCTAAATTCCAAGTCTCATTTCTGCACACCATCATTGGAATAACACACTGGTTGGATGCATTAGGTTTGGTTTCTGTTCTGTTGCCATGCCACACTGATCAGGATAATATAGTGTCTGGATGTGAGATTTGTATGTATTTCAGCATCCAAAAAATGATGACCAGTGACTCATTCATCCATCCTTCCTAATGGAAGGATGGATGGATGAGTCACTGGTCATCATTTTCATACAGCACAAATCAAATGTCTGAGACAGTTGGTATTAATTACTTTTGTCTCCGTGTTGAAACAGCAGGTGCCAACAAACCAATCAGTTGCGATGTCAGGTTGATGACCAATACAAAAGCCAACCAAGGAACAGAGCCAAATGCTACTCCGCCACTCTCCAAACAGTCTGCATCACCAGAAGGTATTGCCATGGCAACAAGAAGGCAATGGGAATTTGACAGATGAAGTGATGCAAGGTGTCAGGCATGGTTTCTTGGTGGCACAGTTAGAAGCCACCTGCCTGATCTGAAAATGTAATTTTCTTGCCTAAATACCTATTATTGTTATCTGTGTAGCAGAAGAACCAGGAGTTTGTGTTTTGGAGAACTTTGGAAAGAAAAGTTAAGGTGGTGCAGGTAGCATAATTCTGAGGTTTGCCTATTATTCTGAATGAAATTACTTTCTACTTTCTAAGTTCCTCCAGAGCTTCTTTAAGAAGTTTGACTTTCCATCTCATACAGTAGAAATACATTCCAGGAAGCTGCAAAAGAACCTGTAAGGGTTCCTCCAGACTGAAACAGATGAACCCTCTACAACTCTTCTCGAAGCCGAGGTGTATATCCACAGTCCAGGTTGCTCCAGGATGCATTTCCTGTCACCACTTCTCAATTAATTTTCTCTGGTAATCTGAAAGTGCTCACTTCATGAGGAATAATTAATTAATTATACAGTATATACCTTCTTGAAGATTACCTGAAAACTATCATGGTGTGACATGATGGCTAATCTTATTAAACCACAATGATTTTTGAGCAAACAGATGAAGACATCTTTATGCAGAGATGAAGCAAGGGCTCATTCTCATTCATTCCACTATCAACAGGTCATCTAAACAAAGTGAAAACAAGTATCGATGAAAGCTTGGCATCAATTCAAAATCTCATTCTAAAATCTGTAGGTGCTAAAGAAGGTAACTGGACTCACTTGAAATCCTTGAAGATGTTTCACCTCTCATTTGAAAGGCTTCTTCAGTTCTGTCTGACAAGTCAGGAGTTCCAGGCATTTATTATTTAGTGGACCAAAAGCAACCCAAAGGAGAATCGTTGAGGACACATGGTTCATTGACCCTCTAGTCATCCTGTAGGTTGCTGGGGTCACTGGGGGCTGGGTGTGAATGGTGTTAGCAGCCTCAAGGGTCGTTAGGGTGATCTGTGGGTCACTGGCTCTCGCTGTCATCATGTGAGTCATTGAAGTCAGCTGAGTCTTGGTGTGGATGTGTATTCAGTTATCTGAGAAGTGTGCCAAGGACTGCATTGTAGACATTCCCAGAAAACTGAATACATATCCATACCAAGGCCTCCACAGACCCTAACAACCTACAGGATGACTAAGAGGATCAATGACCCATGTGACCCCAACAACTCTCCTTTGGTTTGCTTTTGGTCCACTAGAGGATAAATACCTGGAACTCCCCATGAGTCAGACAGAACTGAAGAAGCCTTTCGGATGAGAGGTGAAACATCTTCAAGAATTACAAGCGAGTCCAGTTGCCTTTTTTAGCACCTACAGATTACGATGGCCTGGATGACTAAGAACCTTCACAGACTCATTCAAAAATAAATCTCAAATGCGACTGACCATGTATTAATGATAAATGTTGGTATTTAAGGTTGATATATTCCTTTAAGAGTAACAAAAGAAAAAACTTTTCAACCCAGAGAATTAACCTCTATTTGGATTAATACGCATCCTGTATAAACTGGCTGACATTATACAATATAAAACATTGGTTAGTCCATTTAAACCCAACCAGTGCTGTCTTAAATCTACAGCTTTCACCGAATCCATGTCCAGATTTTCCTCAAAATCATTTGAGCCAGTGAGATAGTGATCTACTCATTTTAAAGTGAGCAATCGTGTGATTCACTAGGAAAGTCTGACTCAATAGTAGTTGTAACGTCAACTGACCAGGAGTTTGTGAATATTTGGTGAAATGAAGCCAAAATGGTTGAACATCTTGTTTAGGAATATAATGAAGATCCAGAAATTAGAAATTGATTTACAAAAACAATCATCAGGTTATATAAAGAAAATGGAGTGGATTTAGTACAATCCAGACACTCAAAGTCCAAAAGCAGTTGAGGATTGACAAATTAGTGATGGGAATAAAGTATCCTATGAGGAGTCTGACAAACAGCAAGTAAAATAGTTCATTTCGATTAAAAAAAAACTTAATATAAAAAAAGATAGATGTAGAAAGCAATCAGTAACAATGACTAGACTCATCTTTTCTGCTCATTTTGCCTGTTTTTTTTTTTATTATATCTCATTCGGGAAGAGACAAACATTTATAAATGGTTATTCATCAGAAAATATCGATGATTGCCAATACACGGAATGTGGCTCTGCGTGAAATATGACCAGAGCTCTTTCTCTCGACTGTCCCTGAACTTTGAAAAAGTGAATTAATGAGGAACGGTACAGAAATCTTCTCATCTCAGTGTGGTTCTGTTCAGAGCAGCAATTACAGATGAGCAATTATCACAAGAACCCCAGTAACCATATTTGCTGGAAAACACTCCTACCTAAATTGCTTCTTACAGCAGGAACAAATAGTGTAATTGCGACACACGACGACTTTAAAATGAACTCTTACCGTGCTGAGCCTGGTGATGCTGGTTAAGTCTAGAAAGCTGCTGGTGGTAAGTAAATGGAGGCAGCACAGGAAACAGGAAAACCCCGCTGAGTTCAGACAAGGCTCGAGAGAAGGATTTATTTTCCACCAAAAGCTGCCTAATGATTAGAAAGCAAACCCTGACCTTATAGACACTCTTTCCTTTCTGTACCTCTTTCTTTCCTTCTCTCTGTCCCCTCTACCGTTTTCCACTTTCCTGCCCCACCTCCTTCTCACACTCCCCCCCAACACACACTCCTTCATGTGATGGCTGATTCTTACTCTGAATTCGATTAAGGCTTACCTCCTCTTCACTGTCTGTTCAGGAGGACATAAATACGTTTCCTGGATGTGACTTTCCAAAAGACTGAGAAAGATGCAGAGAGATGCAGAGAAAGGGATGCGCCTGCCTGCGTATGTGTGTGTGTGTGTGTGTAAGTGGACCTTCCTAAGTGGACTGTGTGTGAGTGTGTTTATGCATTATGAGGTAGGAAAGCGCCACAGGCATCCATCAGCATCAGGAGACCAAACAGATCAAAGACCATCCATTATCTCATCCATTCTCCTTTCCATGTCCTTTAGCCAACACACACATGCACAGCAGGACACTGTGGAGCAACACAATTACATCACACCCTTCTCCAAAGGCTTTACACTCTGGTATCTTTCATAACTGCAGAAAGATCTGCAAAAGTAACCTGCTCGTTACGATTATGATCAGTAAACTTAATTTGATTCATTCTGATCATGCTAGAATTATACAGGCTTGTAGTGCTCGAGTCCGACTCGTGCCCTAATTTTAAGTACTCGAGACTTGACTTGAACTTGAGCACTGATGACTTGGACTCATGCATTCGGATTCAGATTTTTTCTTTTTTTTTGTAACGTGCCATACTAGCTCGGTATAAGATATTTATATCTACGTTAATGTTTATACTAATTTTGTGCAAGAGAATGCACATTCACCTGTTCATGCATCATGTTCAGGAACAAACTAACGTTAATGGCGCTAAAATGCCTGGAGAGAACGCCCCTAGGATTGTCCACTTTGCTTATACGTTCCATATGTAGAAGAACTATCGAGGAGATGATGGGGACAACCTCGAACTTCAGTCGTCATTTGGCAAGACCACACCCAGAGAAGGAAGTGACACACTATGTTCATTGCTCTGTTGATAGCGGGTGGGGCTTGCTTGCTGAGTGATGAACTAGCTAGTGTTAACCCTCTCTCATGTTAGTTGCCCTGTTGATAGTGGGCGGGGCTTGCTGAGCGATGAGCAAGCTTTTTATCTGTAGCCTGTTAACTAAGGCCCTGTCCACACGGCAACGGATTCAGGTGAATCTGATAAAATTGTTTATCGTTTCGGCCTGGCGTCCACACGGCACCGGCGTTTTGGGTGCCCCAAAACGAAATCTTTTGAGAACGGGTTCCATAGTGGAAAGATCTGGAAACGGCGCCGTTGCGAAGTCGTCTGGATGAGTAGAACGGATTTGTTTACGATGACGTCACAACCACATGTGCTTCACGCCGGGTAGAAGTGTAACGAACTCGATGCGAGTTGTCAACAAATCCTATAACTTGGTTCATGAAACGCGCTTACAAAATATTTTCACTGTGAATATTTATTGTGTAATGGTGCAAAGTGAGAGAGAGAGACAGAGAGAGAGTCAATCCCGCCAGCAAAAATAGGGAAAAAAAGGAGCGATCTCACCTCTTCAGATGTTGGTTTAAGTCCTACAATACATTCCTCAAAAAGGGCGTAGAAGAACAAATTAATCCATCAATGTGTAGCATTCAATTTATTCCGGACCATTAAAGACACCGCCTTCCGCGTAGAATCATACGTCATCCTCGCCACCATATTGGATGGGTCAAAGCGGAGAATAAAGATGCCTCATTCATGTGCTGCGTTTAACTGTACCAACAGGTTTGCCGTCCAAACGAGATCACATGGGATTACCTTTCACAGGTGAGACTGGAAAAATACTTTTCATTGTATTTGGTCATTATAACGTAATTTTACGAACAGATTTTACTGACTTTGTGGCTAATATGAAGTCTCGCGCATAATAGTTTATGCGCATGCGTCCTTACTTCTTCTATTGTTGTGGTGTCTCCGATGGGACCGTCTTACAGTGCACCTAGAGGTGTGGCATGTGTATTGCATCGTTTTCAGCAAGCGTTGCGTTGCCATATGTACCTGATATTTTACTGATCCGTTGCCCATGTGGACGCGATATTTTTTTTTAAAAATCTCGTTGCCGTTGTCGTGTGGATGTAGCCTAAAACGGGCAGTCGAGCAGGAATGTTAGTCCAACACAGTAGCAGAGACGCTTTCACATAAAGGCAGCAACAGCCACCGTCAAATGGTGCGGTTGGAGTCTTGTTCTCGGACTCGACTCGAAATTTTCTTTCATGACTTGGACTTGACTCAGACTTGAATACTGGGGACTCGAGACTGGACTCGGACTCGAGGTTTAGTGACTCAACTACAACACTGATATATAAATTCACGTTCACTGTCACCGAGCAAAAAAAATTATTATACATTTAACCCAGGAAGACTTAAAAGTACTAAATGCAAAGTCATCTGAAATTTTCAAAATTTTTTATTGTGCATGGTATATTGCAAAAACAATATCATGTGGAAGAGGTGTGATTATTTTGCTGTCCTGAGGGTCACTTTCCTCCATTTTGAAACCGAATATACTCCCTCTTGAGGTAAAAAGTACAGCCCTACGGAAACAGGAAACAGATGAACGCGAGGAACTTTAAGTAATTAGCATAACTATGGAACTGCGTCACACCAAGATGGCGACGTGCGGAAAACATCATGACTGCATCGACCTCTGAGAGTTTTGAGTCACAGGGATGTAATTTATGGTTGAATAGATCCACGACACAAAAGACGAATATATCTTTTCTCTATTACTGCTTTTGTGTTATCATTTCTTTCTCTGTAAGATCAAAACATTCGGCGTATAACTCCATACTCGCTACTATAGAGTCAAGCCCATGCATTCTAAGGCTAAGATAACTAAGCGCTAGCTACAATAATTTAATTATCTGTCCAGAAAAATGGCACGTCATCTAGCCTTGCTCTATCTTGCAGTTGCACTCACTAGGCAGGCTTTCCTTTTCTTTTCCGCTGGCTTTTAGCTGGCGGGAGAGCCGAGTCCGCCAGGTTTATCCATGCTGACTTGTTTTGGTTAAAAATAGGTCAAACAGACACGACCCATGGTGGTCATGTGATATCGTTGCTCACTTGCTTCAGCAATCTCCAGAATCATAAAATGCGGGACTCATTTTATTTCAGCAAAACATTTACACATAGGATACACGGAGTGTGTGTGTGTGCGTGCGTGCAGCGAAACATCTCGAAACTCCAACACTAAGGCCAAGTTTACATTAGACCGTATCTGTCTCGTTTTCTTCGCGGATGCACTGTCCATTTACATTAAACCGCCTGGAAACGCCGGGAAACGGGAATCCGCCAGGGTCCACGTATTCAATCCAGATCGTGTGTGGTCCAGTGCTGTGTAAACATTGAGAATACGCGGATACGCTGTGCTGAGCTCTAGCTGGCGTCGTCATTGGACAACGTCACTGTGACATCCACCTTCCTGATTCGCTGGCGTTGGTCATGTGACGCGACTGCTGAAAAACGGCGCAGACTTCCGCCTTGTATCACCTTTCATTAAAGAGTATAAAAGTATGAAAATACTGCAAATACTGATGCAAATACTGCCCATTGTGTAGTTATGATTGTCTTTAGGCTTGCCATCCTTCCACTTGCAAGTGGTAAGTGATATGCACTGAGATCACACACACAGCGGCTCAGTCCCGAATCACTGCTCGTGCGCTATACTCGCGCGCTCTGTGAGCTGCGCAGGGCCGGAGTGCGCACCCTCCAGAGGGCACTCGCTGTTCAGGGCGGAGTGATTTGGAGCGCAGGATGCCTGCGGAGCCGAGCGTATCCGTGTATTGGTGTTGCTGTGTGCACGCAAATCGTGTATTGGTGTTGCTGTGTGCACGCTAATCGTTTTAAAAACGTTAATCTGATGATCCGCTGATACGGTCTAATGTAAACCCCACCTAACAGAAATAGAACAGCATGAGGGAGGTCTAGGAAGGTGTGAAAACCATCACAGGCCACAATACAAAGACCAGAGTCGTTGAAGGGACAGTGGAGAGGGCGAACGAGTTGAATGACTTCTTCAACCGGTTCAACCAGCCCACGTCCCCCCCACCCTTCCCCTCACTGCAGCCATCTCTGGTGGTGTTTACATTAGACCGTATCCGTCTCGTTTTCGTCGCGGATGCACTGTCCGTGCACATTAAAACGCCGGGAAACGACTCCACAGGTGGAACAACTTGAATCCGCCAGGGCCCACGTATTCAACCCAGTTCGTATCTGATCCGGTGCTGTGTAAACATTGAGGAACAAGGAAACGCAGTGCTGAGCTCTAGCTGACGACGTCATTGGACAACGTCACTGTGACATCCACCTTCCTGATTCGCTGGCGTTGGGATCACACACACAGCGGCTCAGTCCCGAATCACTGCTCGTGCGCTTCACTCGCGCCCTCTGTGAGCTGCGCAGGGCCGGAGTGCGCACCCTCCAGAGGGCACTCGCTGTTCAGGGCGGAATGATTTGGAGCGCAGGAGGAAGCGCTGAGCCGCACTGAGGTTTATTTACACATTTCAACTTATTTACCTCCTTCAGGCGCTTAAACTCGGTGAGAACATGAACATCACAGCCAGGTGTGTTTATCTGCTGGAGAAGGTGTTCGCTTGCCATCCTTCCACTTGCAAGTGATGAGTGACTTGCGCATGCCCGATATTCACTGGGATCATGTGATGTGCCGTCTAATTAGTCATGTGATTAGCGTATCCGTGTATTGGCGTTGCTGTGTGCACGCGAATCGTGTATTGGCGTTGCTGTGTGCACGCGAATCGTTTTAAAAACGTTAATCTGATGATCCGCTGATACGGTCTAACGTAAACACCACCTCTCCTTCTTCCCTCAACACACCTCCCCCCAGTCATTGCAGCAGCCCCCTCCTCCCCCCCTCCCCCACCTCAACACAGACTCCTCCATGCATTACTGCAGACCAGGTCAGAGGTCAACTGAGGAAGCTTCACCCCAGGAAAGCAGCAGGCCCGGACAAGGTGTGTCCCTGACTACTGAAGACCTGCGCTGCTGAACTGGGTGAACCACTCCAACGCATCTTCAACCTCAGCCTGCAGCTGGGGAGAGTGCCCACCCTCTGGAAGACATCATGTATCATTCCAATTCCCAAAAAGAATCGGCCCAGCGAGCTGAACGACTTCCGACTGGTGGCACTCACTTCACATCTGATGAAGACGTTGGAGTGGCTCTTCCTCAGCCTCCTCAGACCCCAGGTACAACATGCCCAGGACTGTCTGTAGTTTGCGTACTGGGCAGGTGTTGGTGTGGAAGATGCCATCCTCTGCCTGCTGCACCGAGCCCACTCGCATCTGGATAACGGAAATGGCACAGTGAGGATACTCTTCTTGGACTTCTTGAGTGCCTTCAACACCATCCAGCCCCTTTTGCTTCAGGACAAACTGAACAGGATGCGAGTGGACCCCTGCCTGGTCACCTGGATCTCCAGCTACCTCACTGACAGGTCGCAGTACGTCAGGCTGAAGGACATCACGTCTGACACTGTGATTAGCAGCACCGGAGCACCCCAGGGCACGGTGCTGGCCCCTCTTCTCTTCACCCTGTACACCGCGGACTTCTGCTACAACTCGGAGCTGTGTCACATTCAGAAGTTCGCCGATGACACAGCTATCGTTGGGTGTATCAGTGACAACAGAGAGGAAGAGTATAGGAGCCTGGTGAGGGACTTTGCTGTGTGATGCAACAGGAACCATCTGCAGCTCAACACCTCGAAGACCAAGGAGCTGGTCATTGACTTTGGGAGGTCCAGACCAAGGTCACGACCAGTTCTGATCGAGGAAGTCAAGGTGGAGGCTGTGGATTCCTACAAGTACCTCGGGCTGTGGCTGGACAGCAAGCTGGAATGGACTTGCAAAACCAATCACTTATACAGGAAGGGACAGAGCAGGCTATACTTCCTTAGGAGGCTGCTGTCCTTTAACATCTGCAGGAAACTCCTGTGGATGTTCTATCAGTCTGTGGTCACCAGTGTCCTGTTTTACACCGTGGTGTGCTGGGGGGGCAGCACATCTAAGAAGGGCACATCCAGGCTGGACAAACTGATCAGGCGGGCCGGCTCTGTGGTCGGCATGAAGCTGGACTCTCTGGTGATGGTGGCAGAGAAGAGGACTATGGACAAACTATTGAACATCATGGACGATGCCAGTCACCCTCTGCACACCATCATCAGCAACCAGAGGAGCCTGTTCAGTGACAGAATGCTCCTTCCCAAGTGCAGGACTAACAGATTTAAAAACTCCTTTGTCCCTCACGCCATCAGACTGTACAACTCCTCTCTGGGGGGGAGGAGGGGTAACAGGAGGACAGAGGACGGGAAGGAGCAGTAGCCTAGCCTAACAATAAGCAATACCGGACAATGTGCAATATAATGTGCAATATTAAATGCAATATCTCTCCTGCTGCCCTCCCCCTTTTCCTTTCCCCCCTTCCTTTCCCCCTTTCTCTCTTCCCCATATCTTATTCTTTTTATATTTGTATATGTAAATACTTAATTTAATTTATCTAGAAGTTTTTCTCTATTTCTATTTTCTGTTTATTCTGTAATGATGTTGCTGGAATCTTAATTTCCCTGAGGGAACCCTCCCAAAGGGATCAATAAAGTTCTGTCTAATCTAATCTAATTTTGCCCAGAGTTCAACTTTGCAGTCAGCACCTTTAAGCTACATTTTGTTGCCACACCACAAAAAGAAAAACAGATCAGTATCACGCTATAACCTGAAAAGGTTATTGTGAGAAAGATGTTTCTCACAGTTTAAGAAGATATTTTTACGTTATAACCTGAAATTTTCACTTTGTTACGACATACAAACATGACGCTATAAAAAGAAACTTTTCTTGTCATAACAACGTACTATGTATCAGAAGAATCTCGCCGTGTCTCAACCCAGGCATAAAGGAGAACTTCGTCAAATGGTGTAAATGAGCCACGTTATCAGATTACAAGAGATGTTATCACGTTATAACATGAAACATTTTATGTTCTAACAATAATTTATCACATTATAACAAGATGAATAGTATATTGTTATAACAAGAAAAGTATTTTGTTTAAACGTGATAACTTTGTATGTTGTAATATTGTGAAAATCTCATGTTCAAACCTGAAAAAACAACTTATTACAACAATAAATGTCACGTTATAACATGATACTGATCTATTTTTCTTTTTCTGGCATGGCAGCGATACATTTCCGTATTAAACCAATTAAAACCCAGTACAGTATGGGTAAATTTTACATAATTACATTTCAAAGCCCTGATTGAAATAAAGCAGTTTTCCGCTCAATGTCTGAGACAGTAGAAACACAATAAGCATCCCTAGCTCAATTTATTAGGATTATAATGCTTCAAATGAAACCGTGTGATAATGATTTTCAAATTGTTTGAAGCAATGTAAGTACCAGAAACACCTGTAAGCTGGAAAGAAATTCCTTGTTTATGCAAACGTCTTTTCTTTCTGATTCTGATTTCAAAACCCATCGAGATATTCATATTTCATAGTGAGCTATCTAGATCTTTTTATAATTTACAGAATGAGATCTCTGTATTAAACTTAAGATGTCACATTGGTGCTTTATCTTTGCTAGATAGCTACAGTAACTAAGAGCAGCAGATCAATAAGATGCGGTTGTCTGGCGTCGTGTGTCTGAGAGGAAGCGCATTAGACTTCATCTCCTTCAACTGCAACTGGTCGCTGTCGTAGGATAGTGGAGAGCTGGCTGGTGGATGGGAATGGGCAAAAATAAAAAAAATTATGGAGAAAAAGGGGAAATAAAAATAAAACTAGATCGAGACTGGGACTAAAGTCACAGTAATTTGCGCTAGCTGTTACAAACTGGGATGTCTGGTCATCGTACCCTATACAACCCCAATTCCAAAAAAGTTGGGACAAAGTACAAATTGCAAATCAAAACGGAATGCAATAATTTACAAATCTCAGAAACTGATATTGTATTCACAATAGAACATAGACAACATATCAAATGTCGAAAGTGAGACATTTTGAAATTTCATGCCAAATACTGGCTCATTTGAAATTTCATGACAGCAACACATCTCAAAAAAGTTGGGACAGGGGCAATAAGAGGCTGGAAAAGTTAAAGGTACAAAAAAAGAACAGCTGGAGGACCAAATTGCAACTCATTAGGTCAATTGGCAATAGGTCATTAACATGACTGGGTATAAAAAGAGCATCTTGGAGTGGCAGCGGCTCTCAGAAGTAAAGATGGGAAGAGGATCACCAATCCCCCTAATTCTGCGCCGACAAACAGTGGAGCAATATCAGAAAGGAGTTCGACAGTGTAAAATTGCAAAGAGTTTGAACATATCTTCTACAGTGCATAATATCATCAAAAGATTCAGAGAATCTGGAAGAATCTCTGTGCGTAAGGGTCAAGGCCGGAAAACCATACCGGGTGCCCGTGATCTTCGGGCCCTTAGACGGCACTGCATCACATACAGGCATGCTTCTGTAATGGAAATCACAAAATGGGCTCAGGAATATTTCCAGAGAACATTATCTGTGAACACAATTCACCGTGCCATCTGCCGTTGCCAGCTAAAACTCTATAGTTCAAAGAAGAAGCCATATCTAAACGTGATCCAGAAGCGCAGACGTCTTCTCTGGGCCAAGGCTCATTTAAAATGGACTTTGGCAAAGTGGAAAACTGTTCTGTGGTCAGACGAATCAAAATTTGAAGTTCTTTATGGAAATCAGGGACGCCGTGTCATTCGGACTAAAGAGGAGAAGGACGACCCAAGTTGTTATCAGCGCTCAGTTCAGAAGCCTGCATCTCTGATGGTATGGGGTTGCATTAGTGCGTGTGGCATGGGCAACTTACACATCTGGAAAGACACCATCAATGCTGAAAGGTATATCCAGGTTCTAGAGCAACATATGCTCCCATCCAGACGACGTCTCTTTCAGGGAAGACCTTGCATTTTCCAACATGACAATGCCAAACCACATACTGCATCAATTACAGCATCATGGCTGCGTAGAAGAAGGGTCCGGGTACTGAACTGGCCAGCCTGCAGTCCAGATCTTTCACCCATAGAAAACATTTGGCGCATCATAAAACGGAAGATACGACAAAAAAGACCTAAGACAGTTGAGCAACTAGAATCCTACATTAGACAAGAATGGGTTAACATTCCTATCCCTAAACTTGAGCAACTTGTCTCCTCAGTCCCCAGACGTTTACAGACTGTTGTAAAGAGAAAAGGGGATATCTCACAGTGGTAAACATGGCCTTGTCCCAACTTTTTTGAGATGTGTTGTTGTCATGAAATTTAAAATCACCAAATTTTTCTCTTTAAATGATACATTTTCTCAGTTTAAACATTTGATATGTCATCTATGTTCTATTCTGAATAAAATATGGAATTTTGAAACTTCCACATCATTGCATTCCGTTTTTATTTACAATTTGTACTTTGTCCCAACTTTTTTGGAATCGGGGTTGTAGATCTGGAACGGTAAGAAATAGAGAATGATGCTTAGTGAAGGAAAGTAGTGAGGAACTTATGGCCCTTTTCCACTACCCTTTTTCAGCTCACTTCAGCTTGCTTCAGCCCGACACGGCGCGCGTTTCGACTACCAAAAAACAGCACGACTCAGCTCGCTTCAGCCCTGCTTAGCCCCTAAAACTCGCACCGTTTTGGAGTGGGCTGAAGCGAGCCAAACCGTGCCGAGTGAGGCTGGGGGCGTGAGCAGACACTCCCCTGTGCACTGATTGGTGAGGAGGAGTGTCCCCACATGCCCACACACGCCCCGCGAGCACGCTGGGATCTGTAAACACCGCAAACCCGGAAGAAGGAGAATTACGAATTACGAGAATTTCTGAAGCCTTATGCGCCTCGCCTCATCTATACGCTCTTGCCAGTATCTGTTCGCGTTGTCGGTGACAACAAGCCACAGCACCAAGACCAGCAACACTAACGACTCCATGTCCTCCATGTTTATTGTTTACTATCTGGGTCGTGAGACTACCGCTTAAAAGGTCACTGATGTCACTGTTTGCGCTGCTTAACGACATCACGTGACGTCCACCCACTTTCGCTAACTCCACCCAATGTGTCCACCCACTTCCAGCCAGCACGGTTCAGCGCGGTTGTAGTCGAAATGCAACTTCAATAGCCCCGCTCAGCTCGACTCAGCCCAACTCAGCACGGCACGGCTCAGCCGCATTTGTAGTGGAAAAGCGGCATTAGTGAGGAAAATAAAATGATTGGGAAAAAATCATGAAAATTGACAGAGTTATAAGTGATTGAAAAAAAATCCCGTTTTTCAGGGATCATTCCAGATCAGTGATCCAGATCAGCACCAAAAGTCATAGCAAGTCATTAATTCTGCCCAGAGGTATTCTTCATATGAAATTTGGTGATGATTGGTTGAAAAGTGAGGGAGAAATAGCGTCCTAAAAAATGTTAGGAGAAGAATAAGAATAAGAATAATAAAGTAGAAAGATCCTGAGTGAGAGTAACAATTTGCGCCAGCGCTGCTAGAGCAAATTAATAAAATAGAGGAAAAGAAGAAAATGTGCAATTTAAATACATTAAAGAAATACAGGATCTTTCTTTCAGGGTCAATCAATACAGTATATATTTGACATTTGACAATCATTTTCAAATAAATACATTTAACTGAACATATTAACGCTGTGCTGATCCACAAGAACTGTAAACATCTTATTCCATCCTCCAACCTTATTAAGTCCAAAAAGGTCTTTGAGCCGAGTGTCTTCCATCACCGAAGCAGCCTTCATGTTCAGTGCAAGCACTCTTAAAATGGAAACACATCCATTATCCAGTTTTAAAGTAGTCCCTTGAGACATACTGTTGCATAATTTATGACACATTGCTCTTTTTGTTCCTCAGTGCTCGGTTTACATTGCGCTAACACTTTAAACTGGCACAAAGTCACTTTACACTTTCCATTGCATAATGGACATGACCACTGCATTACTCATTGCTTATTTTGCACTGCCTGTTTGTCCTTTTGACTTGCACTGGTTTATGTTTGTCTTTTGTCTTATGTTTTGTCTTTCAGGTTGCACCACAAGTCTTAGAGCAACGTTATTTCAACCTCACTGAATATTATGTGGACCAGCTGACAATAAGCATCTCTTGAATCTTGAATCTCATGGCAGAGCTCCATCTCATACCACTGTTTCCCGAGCTGGATTCGAACACTCTTTAGCTAGCTTCCTGTCTACAGGCTCTGCAGAACCTGATGTGGAAGAATCTGCCACGTCTACTTTCGTGTTTGAATTGGGTTCTGCTAGATCCTCTGTAGACCCGAATGTCAGGGGAGCTTCGCCCATTTGCTCCTCCTGCTGTTCCTCTTCTTCTTCTGCCTCGTCATGTTCCTCCAGAGGCAGCTGGAGGAAATTAGGCAGGATAAGGTCCTCTTTTTTCAGGAGGCCACGCTGGTCATCAGCACTGCAGCACTGAGCTCGGTTCAACAGCTCCACCAGACCTGGAACAGTTTCATCCAAAAGGAGAACTTAAACATTCAAACCTGAAGAGTCCTACTGATGAGGCAATGCTTCACAAGGCAGTTCATGAAGATTAAACCTTACCTTCCATATCATAGGCTCTTCTCATCGCAGGGTTTTTCTGTTTGGGATTTGATCGATAAAAACTTGCAGCACTCACATCAATATCCACAGCACCTCGGCGTGCCTGGAGAAATATCATCAGTAGACAATCCTTATTATTCTATTCACATTCACTGGATATGAGCAATCGCATGCTCTGATTGGTTACTCTACTACTAAGATATCAGCTCATGTACCATGAGTAGAGAAAAACAAAATGGTGGAGTGTGTTGCTGAACCAACCAAGGACGAAATAAAAATTACTCGAAAACAAAACCCCAAAAATTGTTCTCAAGTATTTAAAAGAAACAGAAATAGCTAAAAAATATAGGGTTTTTTTTTCTTGGTTTTTGTTTTTTCCCCAATATCTCCTTTTCCACATTCCAGCCCAGTTGGTGGAAGTAATGCACCTTTAAGTTGGTTTGCCAACCACAAAAAAACCCTATAGAAGAAGAAGAAGACCTCCAAAAATACCAAAAAAGCAACAAAATATGAAATAAAAGTATTTGATGGTAAAAACATATCTTTTTTTCAATAATTATTATTATAGCATTTTTCACAAATTGCTGCCGTCATTTCGCCGGTTTGTTTACATTCTAAGTGGAAATTATTTCGTTGGACGTTTTCTATAAAGTTTTTATTTATCGAATTTGTAAAAAATAAAAATGCTCTGTTTCTTAAAATCCAGTGAATGTGTGTAGAATAAAACAGTTATTCCACTCAATCTCGTCATACATGGCTTATAGTCATGTACGACTTGATTTCGTGAAATAACTGTTAATTATTCCAAGATGGAGAAAGTGTGTTTATAATATCGAAGAAACAAAACGGCTGCTGGTGCCTTGGGGAAAAAAAGAAACCAGCAAATTGAAATTTGGAAATAAGCATCAACAAATGATTGGCTGATCAGAGGGTCTGAACATTTGGCAATTCATTTTCCTTTTCAGATGAGAGTCATTGGTATTTTTCCATCGAGTTACCTGTAAAGCTGGAATTGGAGTTGTCTTGGCGCCAAGACCCTGGTCCATACCTGATCATAACAGATAAATCCATTAAGATATGTACTATAATGAGCAATGATGTACTATAATGAGCATGTGCAAATCACCAAGGTTTTCTTAACTTTTATAAAATTCACATTAAAATGTGTCTGAATTTTTAAAGCATTTATTAAAAGGAGTATTTTTTTTTTACAAGAGTGTACAATAGAGTCTACAAGAGTGTGTTTAAAGCTGGAGTTCAAAACAGTGGCAGAGCTCCACATAACACAAATTCATTGAGACGTGATCTACACAGGCATTGGCCCCCTTGCGCCTTGCGTGGTGGGGACAATCCGACCATCGTGTTATTGAGCCACTCAAGCAAGAGATGAACAGAAAATGTTAAGAGACAATGCAGTCCAAGTAAGTGTGCATAATCTGACAATGGCTATCTCAAAAGATTCACGCTATTAGGCAAGACCAGGGCCGTAACCAAGATCTAAAAGAGACCTTAGTGAGATCTACATTCCAGACATTTTGTATATTCTAGATTGTTTACATTTATAGACTGTTTTCCTTGAACAAACTCGTATGCAAAATGAACAGTCTATTCTAAGAAAAAGATGTTATATGCAACAGTTAATTAGAATGTTTGCATGTAATATTTTCTAGTATCTACATCTTAATGAGAACAGATGATTTGCAGATAGTGATTACTTTGAAGCCCTATATATATATGGGATGTATCATTATGGCTGGACTGCAAGTTGGCCTAGTGGTTCGCATGTTCACCTCTCGATCAGGAGATCGTGAGTTCTACTTGCAGTCGGGTATTGCATGCTACAATACAGATGTGAGTGGGAAGTCAAACTCTCATGATTACCAGAGGACTGACCCTCCACTGTAACCCTAGCTGTACAGGCGAGAGGCTGAGGGCTACAGAAGCAGAGATTGGCACCACGCAATGTGCCTTAAGGGCCTGGTTAGTACTGGGACAGGAGACTGCCTGGGAAGACCAGGTCCTGGCACAGGAAGGACCTTGATTTTTATCATCGTGGCTGGCATCAAGAAGTCCTACTAGTGGCTTGAGAAAGCTGGCCTGAAGGACAGCACAGAGGCTCTGATCATGGCAGCACAAGGACAAGACCTAAGCACTAGGTCCACAGAGGCAGGTATCTACCATAATAGACAGGCCCCAAGGTGCAGGCTGTGCAAAGATGCCCCTGAGACAGTCCAGCACATAGGAGCAGGGTACAAACCTCAAGAAAGTCAAACAGAAGAGTTGCTGTAATGTCAGCAAGAGGTTCCATGTTCAGCATCTGAGCCAACCAGCGCCAATCATGATTTGGTCTCTGAGGACCAGCCCCTTGTTTGTTAGTGTAAGGCCATCTTAGGTGTATTATAGCTGCATAAAGTCAGATCATTCCAGACATCCTTTTCAAGAAACTGTCCTGACCTTCCACCACTGATTCATGCAAGCTGGGACAGCGTACACTGAAAGGCATAACTAAGTGGCTGGGAAAGTGTACAGGAACATCTGTGCTGAGTACGGACTAGAAGTCCCCAAGTTCCAATGGAACATACCAACAAAAGTGGTTCTGAACAGCAGAGCCAAGATCCTGTGGGACTCCAAGTTCCAGACTGGCTAACCAACCAGACATAGTGGTGGTAGACAAGGAGCAGAATAGTGTAGTTGTGATAGATGTGGCACTTCCAGCTGACCAGTAACACCAGGGAGAAGGAGCACGAGAAGATCAAGTAGTACCAGCGACTGAAGGAACAACTGGAACACATGTGGAAGGTCAAGTCCAAAGTGGTTCCAGTGGTGATAGGAGCATTAAGGGCTGCAACCCCCAAACTGGGAGAGAGTGGCTCCAGCACATTCCAGGTACAACATCTGAGGTCTTTGTCCAGAAGAGTGCAGTCCTAGAAACAGCTAAGATACTGCACAGAACCCTCAAACTCCCAGGCCTCTGGTAGAAGACCTGAGCTTCAGGAAGACACAAACCACAACCCCACCAAATGCATCTTCATCGCTAGTCTAAAACTAATGTGAAAACTCGTCTATTTTCATGATCTCAAGTTGCAGTCATAAGGCAGATTCTGTAGCCTGGAACAGATACCTTTTACTTTGTCCAGGGTTAGTGTCTTGTTGGCCAGGCTGGTGACGATTGTGGTCATGTTTATCGGCTCTTGGCTTTCTTTCTGAGAAAACAGAGATGACAGAATGAGATGAAAATGGAGTGGTTTCTACAAATCACTTCACATATCTCTGTAATGTCATATTTTAAGTTACAAGTGAAATACATACATTTCTATATGTTTCATAAAGAAGCTCTGATATCCAATGAACAAAAAATATACCCAATCACAGCATAGTCTCTTTGAGCTGTATTCAGTTTGACATACATGTATTTCAGAGTTAATGCGAAATTTAGATCCTCATTAGATGTAACTACAGAGTTGAACAAGGAAAGCAAAGAAACAAAGTTGGGTCTCAGTTATGCGTAATTTTCTTGTGCAATATCATCTACAGCGAGGTCGATCTGACAGTTTGTTGTAACCACAATATTTAAATAATTAAATATATTTTGGACAGTATAAAAATGTGAATGTGAAAAGTGTGGATTGTATTTAAGGGTAATATTTATTATTCTATCCACATTCTTTGGATATGAGCAATCGCATGCTCTGATTGGCTACTCTACTACTAGGATATCAGCTCATATACCATGAGTAGGGAAAAATAAAATGGCAGAGCGTGTTGCTGAGCCAACCGAGAATTAAATAAAAAATCTACTCGAAAACAAAACCACAAAAATTTAAAAAAAGCAACAAAATATGGAATTAAAGTATTTGATAGTAAGAACATATCTTTTTTTTTCAAGAATTATTATTATCGCATTTTTCACAAATTGCTGCTGTCATTTCGCCGGTTTGTTTACATTCTAAGCGGAAATGATTTTGTCGGACGCTTTGTATAAAGTTTTTATTTATCGAATTTGCAAAAAATAAAAATAAAAATGCTCTGTTTCTCAAAATCCAGTGAATGTGGATAGAATAAAACAGTTATTCCACTCAATCTCGTCATACATGGCTGATAGCTATCAGCTCATGTACGACTCAATTTTATGGAATAATTGTTAAATATATAGATGGCTTAATATATAGATTATGAATTATTTATTTATTTATTTATTTATTTATTTGAATCATCCATTTAGAGGCCAAAGGGTTTTGCTTGCTTGCTTGCTTGGGTGGTAATTGTCGTGTCCACAGGAAATCAGAGTAGATCGGATCTTAATTAGACTATCTCAATAATCTCAAGGCCCAATGATAATTACAATAAATTCAGGGAGTCTATTTAGGCCTTCTTTAAACTAAACTATCGCTTGATTAGTCAAAACTAAAGTAAGCTCTGTTTTGATTCCTGCCTAAGGGCTTCTCTACTGCTGGCCGTACAAAATATTCAGATACTTCTAGTTCATTGTGCCAAAAATCTGATATACTGCATCAAGTGCTATTTTATAAAGTGTCAGCCATTGAATGAGACCTGATTTTGTTAAATTAAGAAATTTGAAGTGATTGTATGATTAACATGTTCATGACGATCAGCTTTTATGCTATATCTTATTGCGATTGACAGAAAAACTATGCGGTAGAATAGACACACGCACATGAAAAAAAACCCTCCAACAGTTCATAAGAAAAGATCTGATGACCTTGGAACTGTAAACTGGTCATATTAGCCATCAATTCAGTTTAAGCATAAAGCCCAGTATGAATATGGATAACTTCTACATGTAAAATATTAACCTAACTTTTGAACTTAAGCTGATATATCCAAATACAACCTTTCAAAAAGTTCTGTTGTGTGATGGAAAAGGAAAACTGCTTCTTTTTCGAAAAACTATTAAATAAAAATCCTGAGCAAAGTGGTTAATTCCCGTCATTGGAAGGCTGTGCTCACCATGGTGACAAAGACATCCTGGGGCCGGAGACGGTGTTTTTGGAGAAGTGAAGCCAATGCCTCCTGGAGGGTCTTGTTGGATTTCACCACCATAGCCATAGTCTTACCTGTGAACACTACCTCCAGACTGGAGAAGACATAATGGGTAACATTAATCCATGAAAATCATCAGTGTACATAGTTAAAGCTATACAGCCTTTCAATTTCATAAAATCGGTGAAATTTAGTTCCCTCTGAAATGTGGTCATTGTGATCTGTGTTCTCATCTCATCTCATTATCTCTAGCCGCTTTATCCTGTTCTACAGGGTCGCAGGCAAGCTGGAGCCTATCCCAGCTGACTACAGGCGAAAGGCGGGGTACACCCTGGACAAGTCGCCAGGTCATCACAGGGCTGACACATAGACACAGACAACCATTCACACTCACATTCACACCTACGGTCAATTTAGAGTCACCAGTTAACCTAACCTGCATGTCTTTGGACTGTGGGGGAAACCGGAGCACCCGGAGGAAACCCACGCGGACACAAGGAGAACATGCAAACTCCACACAGAAAGGCCCTCGCCGGCCACGGGACTCGAACCCGGACCCTCTTGCTGTGAGGCGACAGCGCTAACCACTACACCACCGTGCCACCGTGATCTGTGTTTATTTCTGTAATATCTCACAAAATATCAGGCCATTCTGTGGCTGGGAAGTTATTAAATTTGAGGGGATTAAAGCAAATAATGTGCATGAAATCGCTTGCTTTGTGCAGTCAAGCAGACAGAGGAAGTCCGTGTGCGCATGCATAGGTTTACTTTCTTCTTCTTCTTCTTTTGGGTTTTACAGCAGCTGGCATCCACAGTGTTGCATCACTGCCATCTACAGTTTTACCTTTGAGCGTGCACTGACAGTTCCATCATTCGGTCACTAAACGAACAGCTGATCACACCGAGGTGCTCGCTGATCACCGATATTTATTAGTTTGATATTTCCTGCATTTCCTTTCCTTCGCCTATAACATAAGGTCTTTTTTTTTTTCGCGGTCCAAATCCTGTGCTCTGATTGGCTGGCAAGCGGGTCCGTATCCTATGGTACGGACCCCGGTTACGGACCTCTGGCGACTTACTCGTTCACAACAACAACAAACATAGTAGCATTTTTTGTCAACATTTATCTTTTTTTATAAGATTTATTTATAAGATTATCAAAAATCTTATAAATTTTTGCCAGCATTTCTCAGGAGAATAGCATTAATTTTACAGCATGGATAGCGATAACGACAGTGTTCACAGCAAAAGCGAGTTTTACTACCCTGAGGAAGAAGAAATAAAAGAAAACATTTCAAGAGAAAGCTAAAAACCTCTAACTTGCTAACGCCGAGCAAAAACATGGCTGAATCCTGAATGACTCCTACTTGTATAAATAGGGGACTACATAGGCGGCAAAATGTAGTTTTTTTCCTGCCATGGAAGTGCACTTGTATACCGAGGAGAAAGCAATTTGCATTACAGCCGTGAATGAGGATTCAAAATGGCGGCTCGGCTCGGTTTTCCCTTTCAGGCGCTCTTGTTTTCTGTTAGAATTTGGTAAAGAAAAAAATAAATATATTATTTACCAGCTTAAGGTCGGTCCGTAAGGTGAAATACCGTGACCTCGGCCTTGAATACTGACCTCAGCCCAGAGGGTCTCGCTCAGTACTTTCAAGACCTCGGTAACGGTATTTCACGATATGGACCTCCCAGCTGGTAAATAACATATATTTCTTCTCGCTTTCTGTTTTCGGTCTTTCACATTTCATTCGCACACTCACATCCTCCACTTTTCTCTCCTGTTTTAAATTTGTATCCCACAATGCCTTGCACAAACGGGGAAAGCCCACCATGTGATGCATGACGTAGTATCTTGAATTGAATCATGGTGAAGCAGGAAAAAATAGTGGAGAATTTAGGGCTGTGTTACACTGCCCTGTGACACAACACAAGCATCTGTTTGAAAAGATGCAAATGGCTGGCTTTTCACGTGTCTCAGAAGAAGCAAGCGTTCATCTTCACCCTCTCTGATTGGTTGCTATAATAAGACAGGGAAGAACTGGCTGTGTCAAGCAGCAGGAAGTGTGTGTACCACCAAGACTTATCTCTTCATCTCGCTTTGCTAACTGTTGAATTTGGCATTTTCATCATGACCTGGCATTTATTTGCACTTTGAATTAAACTAAAAACTGCAGGTGGTTTTTTGCTCTTTTATTTCTTGTAGGTGGATATTTGGAGACAGAGGCTTTTTATCTAGCTTACTTGCTAGCAGGTTTCATTTCGCATTTGCCGTCAGTGCCTTTTGCTGGTCGGTTTCACAGTAACTGTTTTTCGAGTTGTCTGCTCTTGTACTTTCACAAGTGCAATCGTCACAATTGCACTTTGGCCCATCTTAGTTCTAATCAACAATCAAGTGAGTCAAGTAAACATTAAGGTAACACAGCGCTGGTATTTTTCGAACACAACCATAGAGATTAATGTGCAGTAAATGTGCTGTGCATGTGGGCACAAATAAGAGGGTGTTAAAAGGAGCCTGAAGTGTTTAAGGAGCATTTTAAGATTAGCAAAGGCTGTGATGAGATTGATAATACGTATCTGGCCCACAGTGTGAGCAAACGGTTTGGGTGTTGGGTTTGGGGTGTTGTTTTTTTTTTCCTTTCACTGCACACATGGCTGAAAGTCTGGCACTTCTATTACAGAATCTGCCATTCAGATTTACAGTTTTAATGTGCTTTGGCAGGATTTCATGCATTCACTGAAGATGTTAACTTCTGATGCTCTGTCGTGCAGTTTGATGATAAGTAGTCGTTAAGGTTGATATTTTTGGCTTAGAGCTTATGAAATTGGTCAAAAATCCAATTTCCGACTAAATGTTGGAGAAATAATGATCTTGCCAATGTACCTCAGAGGTGGACAAAGTACCCAACTTCATTACTTAAGTCAAAGTACAGATCCCGCTGGTCAAATGTTACTCCGATACAAGTGAAAGTTGTCCAGTCAAATTTTTATTTCAGTTAAAGTCCTGAAGTACTTGCTTTTAAAAATACTTAAGTATTAAAAGTACATTTTCTGTCAACACAGTGTTGTATTATTCCCACAGCGCTTGCAAAACCTAATGCCGTTACCAAAGACAGAAATGTGAATTCACAAAATGAACGCATGCTGTGCCGTCATGATGGTTTAACGTTAAGCTAGCTAGTCAGTGACGCGCTACCTGACATGCTAGCAAACTCTTTTCAAACTCATATTGGGTAGCTAACGCTATTAGAAAAGAAAGATTTCTACATTCTGTTTATTTGGCAAGATTGTGCTGAAACATATTTCTGAAAGGACTTCAGATAAGTTAACATTATTCATGTTAGTGTAACTCTGTTTTTACATGCTAACTAACAGTGTCCAAGTTAACTAGCTATGTGTCAACGTTAGCCGTGGACAAGGCTACGGCAACTCGGCGGGCAAATCCATAGAAAGTCCTTTGACTAACCAGACTGCATAGCTACGTTTGCAACATTATCGCTAGCTCTAAAAGCACAGACAACTTCGTTGCAAGCTTTCTCTTGGAATAAAATATTTATATACCTCAATATGCTTCCACAGGTTGGATGGCGAGTTTTTGTAGGCCGTGATGTGGTTTATTTTCAGCAAACAAAGCAAACATTTAAAATGAAATAAACATTTAATCCTTTTAGAAAACTGAAACATGGGTTCTAGGTATGGCCATGAGTGCGTGCGTTCCCCAAAAGAACCACCTCCTTTCATTCTGCCATCAACTGATCGTGTTAAATAATTCTGCTGAGAAATCACTGAACTTGATTTTATACAGTCTATGGACGTGACGTGAACTGACCCTAGTGATTACTGATCGGCTGTCTCAGTGTCACCTGGGAAAAAAACAAGAATGTTTTAGAAAAGAAAAAACATCCACTTTCAAAGCTGCTTCATAGGAACGAGTAACGAGGACCTTGATAGAAATGTAGTGGAGTGAAAAGTACGATATTTGTCTTTCAAATGTAGTGAAGTTAAAGTCATAAGTTTCCAAAAAGAAAATACTCAAGTAAAGTACAGATACTCAAAAAGTGTACTTAAGTACAGTACTCAAGTAAATGTACTTCATTACTGTCCACCTCTCATGTACCTTGCAGTAAAAATACTGCTTGTTGTGTAATCACTGCCCTATAGAGAATATTAGAAACACTGTATATATATATATATATATATATATATATATATATATATATATATATATATATATATATATATCTCAAGAAGACAGAAATGTGAATTCACAAAATGAACGCATGCTGTGCCATCATGGTGGTTTAACGTTAACGTTATAGCAAGAAGGTCCGGGTTTGAGCCCCGTGGCCGACGAGGGCCTTTCTGTGCGGAGTTTGCATGTTCTCCCCGTGTCCGTGTGGGTTTCCTCCGGGTGCTCCGGTTTCCCCCACAGTCCAAAGACATGCAGGTTAGGTTAACTGGTGGCTCTAAATTGGCCGTAGGTGTGAATGTGAGTGTGAATGGTTGTCTGTGTCTATGTGTCGGCCCTGTGATGACCTGGCGACTTGTCCAGGGTGTACCCCGCCTTTCACCCGTAGTCAGCTGGGATAGGCTCCAGCTTGCCTGCGACCCTGTAGAAGGATAAAGCGGCTAGAGATAATGAGATGAGATGAGATATATATATATAAAGCATTTCAGTGAGTATGCTCAATGAGTGAAATATTTAATTACAACTGTTTTAAACGAAATAATATATTAAATGTCCTGCATTGCACGGACACTGACAAATCTCTTATCCCTGGTGGCTACATCTTGCAGTTTCATTAATAATTACACCTTTAATGCAACATAATGTCAGAGTACTGCCATTTCATAAAAATAATCTGAATAATTATCAGCCAATGTCAACACTTTTCTGTTTGGCAAAATATCAAGTCCTCATTAAGTGTGTACTTGTGCTCCATTTCTAACATCTAATCAGTCTGAGAGCTGGATAGTTTTACTGAGGAGACACAATGTTCCCCTGATGGAACATTTCTGCCCTAAAGCATTTGACTTGAGTGAATGCTCACTATCGTTGAAAAGGTTGCCCTGAATTAGACTGGATGACGAAGTGTGTCGCTGGATCCAGACACACACAACTTAATATGTGGTTGTGGACAGAACTTTAGTCTTAGTTACATGGAGTACCACAAGGTTCAAATTTAGGGCAACTGTAATTTACATGAGACATTGATGATATCTTGAAAGACTATCAAATATATATCTATCCTGATGGTACAACATTTTATAACACTAAAATCTTTCGATACTTTTTCACTCACTGAATTATATTAATATAAAAATAAGTACTACATTAATATAAGCAGACGCTATGAGTATATATTGTATGGTGGTTTAAAAAAGACATTTAACAGTTATTCCATGAAATCGAGTCGTACGTGAGCTGATAGCCACTATAAGCCATGTACGGCGAGATTGAGTGGAATAACTGTTTTATTCTATCCACATTCACTGGATTTTGAGAAACGGAGCATTTTTATTTTTTGCAAATTCAATAAATAAAAACTTTATACAAAATGTCTGACAAAATCATTTCTGCTTAGAATGTAAACAAACCGGCGAAATGACAGGAGCAATTTGTGAAAAATGCGATAATAATAATTCTTGAAAACTTCTCATCTCATTATCTCTAGCTGCTTTATCCTGTTCTACAGGGTCGCAGGCAAGCTGGAGCCTATCCCAGCTGACTACGGGCGAAAGGCGGGGTACACCCTGGACAAGTCGCCAGGTCATCACAGGGCTGACACATAGACAACCATTCACACTCACGGTCAATTTAGAGTCACCAGTTAACCTAACCTGCATGTCTTTGGACTGTGGGGGAAACCGGAGCACCCGGAGGAAACCCACGTGGACATGGGGAGAACATGCAAACTCCGCACAGAAAGGCCCTCGCCGGCCATGGGGCTCGAACCCGGACCTTCTTGCTGTGAGGCGACAGCGCTAACCACTACACCACCGTGCCGCCCTCTTGAAAACTTAAAAAAAAAAACATTCTTACCATGCAATACTTTTTTTTCCATATTTTATTGCTTTTTTTGCATTTTTGGGGGTTTTGTTTTTGAGTAGAGTTTTTATTTCCTCCTCGGTTGGTTCAGTAACACGGTCCACCATTTTCTTCTCCTTCTTTAGGGATTTTTGGCGGTTGGCAAACCAACTTAAAGGTGCATTATTGCCACCGACTGGCAATAACCAATCACGGGCATGTATGTGGAAGAGGGTAGATAGCACGTTCTTCTGAGTGTATTCTACTGTAATGTAATGGAACATGAGCAGTAGTTGAAAAAGATGAGTTTGGTTAAACAGAAAGGTGCATTTGGTTGCTAGCTGTGTAGAGATATGTGGTTAAAAAAAAAAATCCAAAAAGCCATTGCCAGGCTGTTTCATTATTGGAAAACCAGAAGGTTGAACTCACAATGATCTTCTTCCAGAGATTCCTCTGTAGGAATGGCACTATATTACATTACGTTAAAGACATTTAGCGGATGCTCTTATCCAGAGCAACTTAGAAAATATTCAGAGCAGCCAGGGGGGCAGTTGGGGGCTAGGTGCCTTGCTCAATGGCATTTCAGCCATTCCTGTTGGTCCAGGGAATCTAACCAATAACCTTTTGGTCCAAAGCTGCTTCTCTAACCATTAGGCCACGGCTTCTCCATGGCACCAGAACTTGGATCAACTTTACAGAAGCAGCTGTCTGTCTTCTCTGGTAGAGCTATTTGTTATCCTATTAGCTCAAGAAATCACTAATTAAAGTTAAGGTAGGGTGCGAAACACTCACGCAAACGTGACCCGTAGCTCCAGAAGAACCTGCTGGTCCTTTAACACCGAGCTATCTTGGTCGAGAGAAAGTGGTTGCTGTGGAATTTTAGATCATGTTAGCCAGGTAAGACGTGAGCAAAACAAATAGGCAATCAAAAGACAGCACCTGAAGATGAGGAGTGGAAAGGACCCACCTTATCTTTCCCCTGGAGGTAGATGATGATGTC
Source organism: Neoarius graeffei (assembly GCF_027579695.1). Classification (NCBI taxonomy): domain Eukaryota; kingdom Metazoa; phylum Chordata; class Actinopteri; order Siluriformes; family Ariidae; genus Neoarius; species Neoarius graeffei. Next base: position 73,650,767 of record NC_083580.1, read on the forward strand.
AGACAGAGGAAGCCCTCTTTTCTCACAGAGGCCTGTGAGCATGCGGCGAATAGTGATACCAGGTCGGGCAGGGGTCAGTGAGGCCGTGCCATCAGGCAAAAACACACAGCAGTACTTATCAGCCGTGGTCTTTAATTCACTTGCAGAGTCAGCTGAACGAGCAACTAACCCTTCCATCTGTACCAATACACACACGAACACACACACAGATGTCACAGCGTACGAAATCTCTCTCAACAAAGAGTTGTGATTTTTAGAATGTCTGATGAAGGAAGTTCATGTCAGGTCACCTCTGCACCGTGAAAAGATCCAGGTCTCCCAGTCATTTGTGATTCTGTAATGAAATATAGACGAACAAATCATTTAATCTCACCTTGATTCTCGAGCATGTCATGTGGCCTTTTACACGTCTTTTATAACTCACCTCCCCAGGATTCTCTCTTCTCTTTACGCCTCTCCCAGCTCATTTTCCCTTGCAGAGTGATTTTTCTCCTCTCTATCACATCATCTGTCTCTCCTCCTACAGTCTTGCTTAATTTGACCTTTGCCTTCTATAAAAATAGGTAAATTTGCTAATCAGGGCAACAAAACAAAAGGACCACAGGACCAGATTCAGCAGAGCACAACATATATACTAACATTCGACAAATTTTAATCCTTATAAAATCCACATTCACAACTCCATCCCAGGTAGCGCACCTACGTCGGTCCATTGTCGGCTGCACCAACGGTCCATCAGAGGTATGACCAGCGGGCCTTCGTCGGGCCGACGTCGGCAAGCCAATAAAGGAAAAAAAAGGATGCGGATTTTCACTTTAACTGCTCTCGTAATTTTATTCTAAAGATTATTCAACTATAACAATAGCAGGGTAGTATTGTAACTTTTTATTTTAAGAACCTGAAGAATGTTTTCAGAATCTGGCGGCCCGCTAGTGGCAAACACATCTGGTGGTCCGTTATCAAACCACCAGCGGCTCGCAGGTAGCAGGACATGCGAGAGTAACGAGATCTCGTAATTATAATAGCCATAGTAATCTACGGCTGTTTGGCACTGCGTGGTTTACCGTTACGCACAGCAGGGTTCTAGGCACCAATCTGTTTGTGCAGATTCTGAAAATAAAAAGTTACAATACTACCCTGCTGTTGTTATACACTACTGTTCAAAAGTTTGGGGTCACCCAGACAATTTAATGTTTTCCATGAAAATTCACACTTTTATTTACCACCATAAGTTGTAAAATGAATAGAAAATATAGTCGAGACATTTTTCTGGCCATTTTGAGCATTTAATCGACCCCACAAATGTGATGCTCCAGAAACTCAATCTGCTCAAAGGAAGGTCAGTTTTATAGCTTCGCTAAAGAGCTAAACTGTTTTCAGCTGTGCTAACATGATTGTACAAGGGTTTTCTAATCATCCATTAGCCTTCTGAGGCAATGAGCAAACACATTGTACCATTAGAACACTGGAGTGAGAGTTGCTGGAAATGGGCCTCTATACATCTATGGAGATATTGCACCAAAAACCAGACATTTGCAGCTAGAATAGTCATTTACCACATTAGCAATGTATAGAGTGGATTTCTGATTAGTTTAAAGTGATCTTCATCGAAAAGAACAGTGCTTTTCTTTCAAAAATAAGGACATTTCAAAGTGACCCCAAACTTTTGAACGGTAGTGTAATTTAATAATCTTTAGAATTAAAATATTAGAGCAGTTAAAGTGAATATCTTCAGCCTTTTTTTTTCCCTTTATCAGCTTGCCGACATCGGCCCGACGAAGGCCCGCTGGTCATACCTCTGATGGACCGACGTTGGGCCGATGTAGGTGTGCTATCTGGGATACGCTGTAAATTCCATTGAAAGACTGACTACCTGTTTTGAGTGCACAAAGATGAAAAAGAAGTTTCTATTTGACTGATATTTAACAGTTATTCCACAAAATCGAGTCGTACATGAGCTGATAGCCGATGAGGCGCGTAGCACCAAGTCAACTATAAACCATGTACGATGAGATTGAGTGGAATAACTGTTTTATTCTATCAACATTCACTGGATTTTGAGAAACGGAGCATTTTTATTTTTGTTTTTTGCAAATTCGATAAATAAAAACTTCATACAAAACATCCGACACAACAATTTCCGCTTAGAATGTAAACAAACCGGCGAAATGACAGGAGCAATTTGTGAAAAATGCGATAGGAATAATTCTTGAAAAATAAAAAAGATACGTTCTTACCATCAGAATACTTTCATTCCATAGTTTGTTGCTTTTATTTTTGGGAGTTTTGTTTTCGAGTAGACTTTTTATTTCACCCTCGGTTGGTTCAGCAACACGCTCTGCCATTTTGTTTTTCTCTACTCATGGTATATGAGCTGATAGCTGAGTAGTAGAGTAGCCAATCAGAGCACATGATTGCTTATATCCAGTGAACGTGGATTGATTAAAAGCTGATGTTTCGTTGATTTGGAAATGCAACAAGCAGTAATAGAGGTCCGTTGCATGTCCTGATCTCATAGCTCATTGCTTTATCTTATACCTCTTTCATTTTCTGCTGCTCTCTGGTTGCAGGGCTGCTGTGTCTAGCGGTCAGGGGAAGTTTAAAGCTGAGCTCTGGCAGGGATCTGCCCTCCACGTTAGCCAGCATGCATTTCTGATAGAGCTGTGAGCGGACGAAGCGAGTGTAGCTGTCAAACTTCATCAGCTTAAAGATCTGTGTGTGTGTGTAAGGAGAGAGAGAGAGAAGAAAAAAGTTACCTCACAGTATGTCTAACACAGTTTTATTATACTTATTATCTTATATATATCATAGACACTGAATTTTTGCACTGTCTGAAGGAATTCAACATTAAAACAAAGCATTGTAAAAGGCTTCTGTAAATGTATAGTATTTATTTATTTATAGTATAAAATACCATTTTGGTATGTTGCAGGATTGTACGGTGAAAAGTATAACAGTGCATTGGTTTACAGTAAAATACCAGACAACGCAATTCACACTAGGACACGCCGTTATACTGTATGCCTGCTTGCTCAATTTGCACAATCATAAGGGAAGTGGTGGCTCCATGGTTAAGGTTTTCAGGTAAAGATAACAATGTCATGAATGTCAAGCTACCAAAATTGGGTCTTCAATCAACACATTTAATCTTCAACTACTTACAGGACCAGTCAAAAGTTTGGACACAACTTCTAATTGAATGTTTATTTTTATTCATTAAAAGACACTTCATGTCTTAAAGTAACGATGTTCTGTCGTTTGTTTTTACTTACAGTGGTGCTTGAAAGTTTGTGAACCCTTTAGAATTTTCTATATTTCTGCATAAATATGACCTAAAACATCATCAGATTTTCACACAAGTCCTAAAAGTAGATAAAGAGAACCCAGTTAAACAAACGAGACAAAAATATAATACTTGGTCATTTATTTATTGAGGAAAATCATCCAGTGTTACATATCTGTGAGTGGCAAAAGTATGTGAACCTCTAGGATTAGCAGTTAATTTGAAGGTGAAATTAAAGTCAGGTGTTTTCAATCAATGGGATGACAATCAGGTGTGAGTGGGCACCCTGTTTTATTTAAAGAACAGGGATCTATCAAAGTCTGATCTTCACAACACATGTTTGTGGAAGTGTATTATGGCACGAACAAAGGAGATTTCTGAGGACCTCAGAAAAAAGTGTTGTTGATGCTCATCAGGCTGAAAAAGGTTATAAAAGCATCTCTAAAGAGTTTGGACTCCACCAATCCACAGTCAGAGAGACTGTGTACAAATGGAGGAAATTCAAGACCATTGTTATCCTCCCCAGGAGTGGTAGACCAACAAAGATCACTCCAAGAACAAGGCGTGTAATAGTCGGTGAGGTCACAAAGGACCCCAGGGTAACTCCTAAGCAACTGAAGGCCTCTCTCACATTGGCTAATGTTAATGTTCATGTGCCCACCATCAGGAGAACACTGAACAACAATGGTGTGCATGGCAGGGTTGCAAGGAGAAAGCCACTGCTCCCCAAAAAGAACATTGCTGCTCGTCTGCAGTTTGCTAAAGATCATGTGGACAAGCCAGAAGGCTACTGGAAAAATGTTTTGTGGATGGATGAGACCAAAACAGAACTTTTTGGTTTAAATGAGAAGTGTTATGTTTGGAGAAAGGAAAACACTGCATTCCAGCAGAAGAACCTTATCCCATCTGTGAAACATGGTGGTGGTAGTATCATGGTTTGGGCCTGTTTTGCTGCAGCTGAGCCAGGACGTCATGCCATCATTGATGGAACAATGAATTCTGAATTATACCAGTGAATTCTAAAGGAAAATGTCAGGACATCTGTCCATGAACTGAATCTCAAGAGAAGGTGGGTCATGCAGCAAGACAACGACCCTAAGCACACAAGTCGTTCTACCAAAGAATGGTTAAAGAAGAATAAAGTTAATGTTTTGGAATGGCCAAGTCAAAGTCCTGACCTTAATCCAATCGAAATGTTGTGGAAGGACCTGAAGCGAGCAGTTCATGTGAGGAAACCCACCAACATCCCAGAGTTGAAGCTGTTCTGTACGGAGGAATGGGCTAAAATTCCTCCAAGCCGGTGTGCAGGACTGATCAGCAGTTACCGGAAATGTTTAGTTGCAGTTATTGCTGCACAAGGGGGTCACACCAGATACTGAAAGCAAAGGTTCACATACTTTTGCCCCTCACAGATATGTAATATTGGCTCATTTTCCTCAATAAATAAATGAACAAGTATAATATTTTTGTCTCATTTATTTAATTGGGTTCTCTTTATCTACTTTTAGGACTTGTGTGAAAATCTGATGATGTTTTAGGTCATATTTATACAGAAATATAGAAAATTCTAAAGGGTTCACAAACTTTCAAGCACCACTGTAGTTGAGCAGTTCTTGACATAATATGGATTACTACAGTTGTGGTGTGGAATAGGGTTATTATTTACTGTTTATTCTGTCCACATTCACTGGATATGAGCAATCGTGCGCTCTGATTGGCTACTCTACTACAAGGATATCAGCTCATATATCGTGAGTAGAGAAAAACAAAATGGCAGAGCATGTTGCTGAACCAACTGAGGATGAAATAAAAACTGTACTCGAAAACAAAACCCCAAAAATTATCAAGTATTTAAAAGAAACAGAAATGGCGAAAAGAATATAGTTGTTTGTTTATTTGTTTGTTTCCCCAATATCTCCTGTTCCACACTCCAGCCCAGTCAGTGGGAGTAACGGACCTTTAAGTTGGTTTGCCAACTACCAAAAACCCCAAAGAAGAAGAAGAAGAAACCCCCCCAAAACTAAAATTATATATATATATATATATATATATATATATATATATATATATATATATATATATATAAAGTATTTGATGGTAAGAATGTATCTTTTTTTATTTTTTCAAGAATTATTATTATTATTATCGCATTTTTCACAAACTACTCCTGTCATCTCGCCGGTTTGTTTACATTCTAAGCAGAAATGATTTTGTCGGACATTTTGTACAAAGTTTTTATTTATCGAATTTGCAAAAAATAAAAATAACTAGATGGAACTCGCCGCCAACGGCGTCGATGGGGATGCCTCCGCCTGGTAGACCACATGCCTTATTAAGTTGTGATTTGGGGATGGACATTTGACCTCTCAGTAATCTTGACCTGTGACCTTTTAACCTCAAAATCTAATCAGTTCAGGTTTGTCCCAAAGCGCACAAATGATGAATGTTTGGTGAAATTCCTTTCATTTGCCTTGGAGATATTGTGTTCACAAGGTTTTTGGACAGACATTTGACCTCACAGTGACCTTGACCTTAGACCTTTTGATCTCAAAATCTAATCATTTCATCTTTGTCCCAAAGTGCACAAATGGTGAAAGTTTGGTGAAATTCCTTTCATTAGTCTTTGAGATATGGTGTTCACAAAGTTTGGAATTTGACCTCACAGTGACCTTGACCTTAGACCTTTTGATCTCAAAATCTAATCATTTCATCTTTGTCCCAAAACGCACAAATGGTGAAAGTTTGGTGAAATTCCTTTCATTAGCCTTTGAGATATCGTGTTCACAAGGTTTCGGGACGGACGCACGCACTCACGGACGGACGCACGGACAACCCGAAAACATAATGCCTCCTGCACCTTAAGGTGGCAGAGGCATAAAAATGCTCCTTTTCTCAAAATCCAGTGAATGTGGATAGAATAAAACAGTTATTCCACTCAATCTCATCATACATGGCTTATAGACAACTCGGTGCTACGCGCCTCGTCTGCTATCAGCTCATGTACGACTCAATTCATGGAATAACTGTTAAATATTTATTATTTCCTATTCACTGTTTGATCTCAAACATATTAAGAAGGCAAGAAATCCGTCCACTAATTACCTTTTGACGAGGCACAGCTGTTAACTGAAAAGCATTCCAGGTAACTACCTCATGAAGCTGGTTAAGATAATGCCAATAGTTGTGTCATATTTTCACGTATGTTGTGTCAACTATGTTATTTCATAGGTTTGATGTCTTCAGTATTGTTCTACAATGTAGAAAATACAAAATACAGAAAAACCTATGAATGAGTAGATATGTCCAAACTTTTGACTGGTACTACAGTGTCATCAGAAGTTTACATACAGTGACATGAATGTCATCTTGGATATGAAGGTCATGGCAATATTTGTGCTTTCAGTAATTTCTTTGAACTGTTCTTTTTCTGTGGCAGAATGATTGTACAGCATACAGCTTTAATTAAAAAAAAATAACCACTAGAATTTGGTGCAGAAGTTTTAATTTTCTTTGGGTTTTCTGAAATCAACACCAGATCAAAATTATACCTACAGGGTCAAAAATTTACATACGCTCACTTAGATTAAAGGTGCTGAAACTTCCAAAATGTCTCTTATCTTGCCAAGGCCGAGGTCTCTTAACTTCCTGTTAGTGATCATATTGACTACAGCTGGTAGCTTCTCTGTGCCTTCATAAAAAGAGTTTGTTTACAGCACTCATTGGATTGACCAACACACAGTAAAATGGGAAAGTCCAAGGAGCTCAGTGCAGATCTGAGAAAGAGGATTGCAGATATAAACAACTCCAGAATGTCTCTTGGAGCCATTTCTAAACAACTGCAAATTCCAAGATCAGTTCAAACAATTGTATCCAAGTTATTGTGAGGTGTAGTCACTTTGCCAAGCCACTTTGCTTCAAGAAAACCCAAACCGTCACCCTCAGCTGAAAGGAAATTGGTTTGGATGGTCAGGAACAACCTGGGAACCACCATGGCACAGCCCTGCCATGAACTGGAAGCTGATGGATCACTGTCTACAGTTCAGATCACCATGGACTAAGAGGCTGCTATCCAAGAAATAACCTCCTGCTCCAAAATTGACACCTTCAAGCTTAACTAAAGTTTGAAGCTGACCACACAGACAAAGAAAAAGCCTTCTGGAGGAAAGCTGTATGGTCAGATGAGACAAAGATTGAGTTGCTTGGCCACAATAACCACCATGTACAGAGGGACACTGTCCCAGCTGGTGGTGGTGGTAGGATCATCATGCTCTGGGGCTGTCTTGCTGCCAGTGGAACTGGTTCATTGCACAAAGTAGATGGAATAATGAAGAAGGAGGACTACCTCAGAATTCTTCAGCATAAATCATCAGAAACTTGAACACAACTTGGGACTTGGGAGTTACAACAGGATAATGAACCCAAACACGCATCAGAGCTGGTTGTGGAGGATAAAGCAGGCTAACATTAAGCTGAAAACAAGTCCTGACTTCAACCCTATTGAAAATATATGGACCGGGCTTATAAGTCAAGTCCATGCCAAGAAAAAAAAATTAATTGAACTCTACCAATTCTACCACGAAGAGTCGTGAAATATCCAACCAGAATTCTGCCAGAAGCTTGTTCATGGTAAACAAAAATGTTTGGTCAAGGTGAATCTTGTGAAGAGACATTTTACCCAAATATTAAGTGTTCTGTATGTATGTTTTTGACCCTGTATGTATAATTTTTACCCTGTGTTGACTTCAGAAACCCAAAGAAATTTAAATTTGTGCACCAAATTCTAGTGTTTTTTTTTTATTAAAGATGTATGCTGTACATTCTACCACAGAAAAAGAACAGTTCAAACAAATTACTGAAAGCCCAAATATTGGCACGACATTCATATCCAAGATGACATTCATGTCACTGTATGTAAACTTCTGACCACAACTGTATATATGAACATATGTAGTATATAAGTCTAACCATGTTATTTCATCCAAGTGTCCATTACCTGTTGCTGAGCTTTTTGAAAGATATCAGGATTAGGCTGCTGTATATCCTTTTCATCGACTCGGACCTTGTCGTCAATATTGATTGGACTGCATGCACATTTGGACAGGTAACTGCTGTAGATTGAGAGAGCCTCCTTGCTTAGCTAAGATAGCAAAGTCAAGCAAATTAGTCAACTGGAATTAATCTACTGCAGCATTATAATATATGAGAACAATGTAGTTGTTCCAGTATTGCAGGAGGAGTAGAGGGTGAAGGTTATAACATGCATCCTCTGAAACATGTGAAACCAACCAACCACATGACATGATGTCTTTTCAAACTGTTGCCCATGAAGCATTGCAGGGCAGCATAACACCTTTCGAGGAAAGCGCTATCTACCCTTTTCTGCATACATGAGGTTATAGATGCCTGCTCTTGGCTCGTGTCTCTATGATTGACTGGAGAGCGTAAAACCATCTCTCCCAGCAGTGAAGAGCATTGACGTTGTCAAGATTTAAACAATTTTCTGTTCTCACACTTAGGCACAGACAATTTTTCTTACTTATCATTGCATTACACCTTGTAACATACCGTACCTTTTCAGTATTACTGGCTGGTATCTTGCGGAAATTCTCACACGCCTGCCAGAAAAGAATGTTCTCCACACTGACCTCGGACTTCAAAAACTCCTGTAAGTTATAATAAACCATATTTGCATGACAATATACAACCATAATACGTACATGATCTCGAAATAAAGTGTTAAAAAAGCAGCTTCAGTATAAATAGAATTTAACACATTTCACATTTGTTGGCGGAAAAAAATCTTCTTGGTTGTTCTCCAGTTCCAAAACACTTGAACACCAAACATGTTTTCTCCCCAACAGGTGCCCCAGCAATCTGCCCACCTCCACACTCCTCGACAATTAACATGAGTCAGAATGTGGGCTGATTCCTTTTTCTCACCCTTTTGAGAAAAGGCTTCTCATTGAGTACCTAAGGCTGTACAAATGTTCCAAGGCTTGGCGAACAAATACGTATGTAATGTGCGAGCTGAAAGAGTTGCTGATGTGAGTCGATTGCCTCAGCAGGGACGCCAGCTACTCTTACCAGCTCAGTTCAAAACTAACACACTATCAAGTGGTAAAGTATAGAGAAGTGCATCATTTAGAAATCCAGTATTGACTCACTTTGAAGAGGAAGCTTTCTTGGCAAGGGCCCTGTTCACATCGAATGCTCCTTCAAAATGAATTAAACTGATTGATCTCCATTTCCTGCTGGTAAATGTTCTTTTTACAGTCATATAATTGCTCCAGATTAATGCACGGTATACAAGATGCATTTCCTTTCAAATTCATTATATTCAAAGAACCAATACTCAGCTAAACCCACACTAGAAGGGAAACATCGTTGTTTTGCATTACGCATACTTGCATTTGGTTTACTGGGGTTCCTGATAGGGTTATAGGGTTCTGGAAGGTTCCAGTTAGAGAAATAGTTCTCAAAGCAGGGTCTGGGTTACAGTAGTGGGATGCACAAGTCATGATTAATCAATTCTATAATATTTATTCTTTAGTTTTTATAGTTATTAGCTTGTTTGTCTGTTAAATTAACTGTTATTCCATGAAATCGAATCATACGTGAGCTGGAATAACTGTTTTATTCTGTCCACATTCACCAGATTTTGAGAAACAGAGCATTTTTATTTTTTGCAAATTCGATAAATAAAAACCTTATACAAAACATCCGACAAAATAATTTCCGCTTAGAATGTAAACAAACTGGCAAAATGACTAGCAATTTGTGAAAAATGCGATAATAATAATTCTTGAAAAATAAAAGAAGATACGTTCTTACTATCAAATACTTTTATTCCATATTTTGTTGCTTTTTTGTAATTTTTGGAGTTTTGTTTTCAACTAGAGTTTTTATTTATTCGTCCTCGGTTAGTTCAGTGACACGCTCTGCCATTTTGTTTTTCTCTCTTCACAGTATATGAGCTGATATCCTAGTAGTAGAGTAGCCAATCAGAGCGCACGATTGCTCATATCCAGTGAATGTGGATCAAATAATTAGGGATATAAATGAGGAATATAAATGTGTAGGGCTCCAGTAAACAGCCAAAATACTGTATTATTGTACACATTTATACAGTGGTGCTTGAAAGTTTGTGAACCCTTTAGAATTTTCTATATTTCTGTATAAATATGACCTAAAACATCATCAGATTTTCACACAAGTCCTAAAAGTAGATAAAGAGAACCCAATTAAATAAATGAGACAAAAATATTATACTTGTTCATTTATTTATTGAGGAAAATGAGCCAATATTACATATCTGTGAGGGGCAAAAGTATGTGAACCTTTGCTTTCAGTATCCGGTGTGACCCCCTTGTGCAGCAATAACTGCAACTAAACATTTCCGGTAACTGTTGATCAGTCCTGCACACCGGCTTGGAGGAATTTTAGCCCGTTCCTCCATACAGAACAGCTTCAACTCTGGGATGTTGGTGGGTTTCCTCACATGAACTGCTTGCTTCAGGTCCTTCCACAACATTTCCATTGGATTAAGGTCAGGACTTTGACTTGGCCATTCCAAAACATTAACTTTATTCTTCTTTAACCATTCTTTGGTAGAACGACTTGTGTGCTTAGGGTCGTTGTCTTGCTGCATGACCCACCTTCTCTTGAGATTCAGTTCATGGACAGATGTCCTGACATTTTCCTTTAGAATTCGCTGGTATAATTCAGAATTCATTGTTCCATCAATGATGGCAAGCCGTCCTGGCTCAGCTGCAGCAAAACAGGCCCAAACCATGATACTACCACCACCATGTTTCACAGATGGGATAAGGTTCTTCTGCTGGAATGCAGTGTTTTCCTTTCTCCAAACATAACACTTCTCATTTAAACCAAAAAGTTCTGTTTTGGTCTCATCCATCCACAAAACATTTTTCCAGTAGCCTTCTGGCTTGTCCACGTGATCTTTAGCAAACTGCAGACGAGCAGCAATGTTCTTTTTGGGGAGCAGTGGCTTTCTCCTTGCAACCCTGCCATGCACACCATTGTTGTTCAGTGTTCTCCTGATGGTGGACTCATGAACATTAACATTAGCCAATGTGAGAGAGGCCTTCAGTTGCTTAGAAGTTACCCTGGGGTCCTTTGTGACCTCTCCGACTATTACACGCCTTGTTCTTGGAGTGATCTTTGTTGGTCTACCACTCCTGGGGAGGGTAACAATGGTCTTGAATTTCCTCCATTTGTACACAGTCTCTCTGACTGTGGATTGGTGGAGTCCAAACTCTTTAGAGATGCTTTTATAACCTTTTTCAGCCTGATGAGCATCAACAACACTTTTTTCTGAGGTCCTCAGAAATCTCCTTTGTTCGTGCCATAATACACTTCCACAAACATGTGTTGTGAAGATCAGACTTTGATAGATCCCTGTTCTTTAAATAAAACAGGGTGCCCACTCACACCTGATTGTCATCCCATTGATTGAAAACACCTGACTTTAATTTCACCTTCAAATTAACTGCTAATCCTAGAGGTTCACATACTTTTGCCACTCACAGATATGTAACACTGGATGATTTTCCTCAATAAATAAATGACCAAGTATTATATTTTTGTCTCGTTTGTTTAACTGGGTTCTCTTTATCTACTTTTAGGACTTGTGTGAAAATCTGATGATGTTTTAGGTCATATTTATGCAGAAATATAGAAAATTCTAAAGGGTTCACAAACTTTCAAGCACCACTGTATAATATTTCTAATATTTGTGTAATTCTTAAAATAAATCTGTTTGAGATATTAACCCTTTGATGCAAAACATATGCACACCCCTTCTAATTCACAACATGGGTCAAAAATGACCCGCATTCATTTTCCAGGTTATTTCATGCTGAGTTTTTCTTTGCTCTATCTTTTGAAATCAATTTATTTTATGATTGAATATTCCAAGTATTCTTTAAATATCTTGTTTTTAATTACCACAAATCATTAATTTAATTTTTTCTTTCCTACTTTATGAACAAAAATACTTTTTATATTATTACACATGGGTCATCCAAGTGTGATTTAAAATTAAATGTCTTAATACTATAATAATAATAATTTGTTTCAAGCAATTACTTTAGCAGTGAATGGGGCCAGTTATTTATTTATTAACTATGTAGTTAGCTAAGCCAACTACAATAAAATTAGCTAACTAAAGTAGAATTTGTCAACAGCTCGGTAGCTAATGGTAATTACTTGTAACTTTCTGACAAGTAATCTACTCACTCTCAAGGTAACCTAAACATAATCAATTTTTTTCTAAGGTAATGTTAGAACAATTGAAAAACATTACTTCCATGTATTAGATGGGCAAAGGGCGCTGTGCTGAGCTGTGAAATGTCTGACACAAGCACAATTCACAGTTCCCACCAAACGCTGGAGTAAATCCATGCGGGTCGGTTCTGACCCATGTGTGTAAACTTGATGTAGAATTACAAAAGCTGTGCTTGTTCATAACTTAAGAAAGGAAAAATAAAAATGATGATTTGTGCTAAACAAAAACAAGATATTTACTGCATATTTGGAAAAGTAAATGACAAAATGAATTTATTTCAAAAGTATATCATAGAAACACTCAGCCATACATGAAATAACCTGGAAAATGAATGCAGGTTGTTTTTGACCCATGTTGTGCATTAGAAGGGTAGTGATACAAAAAGGGTTTTTATTCAAAAAGTAAGAAAGGAAAAAATAAAATAAGGATGTATGATGATCAAAAACAAGTTAATTGAGGAATACCTTGAATACTGAATGATGGAATTAATTTATTGCAAAGATATAGAAGATAAAAACTCAGCCGGGTCACTTTTGACCCATGTTTTGCATCAAAGAGTTTAAAAAAAAAGTCTCCGGTTGCAACATGATTGAGAATCATTGAATAATGAAATAAAATCTTTTTTTTTTTTTTAAAGATATAAAATTCCTTGGTTCCTTGAGGTTTAATGTAACAAAGCAGGTCACATTTTACTCAAAGGTAGTGTTTCTAGAATTAAATAAGACTTTCATGACAACCAACATTCATTCATTCATTCATTCATTCATCTTCAGTAACCTCTTCATCAGGGTCACAGTGAATCCAGAGACTATCCTAGGAACATCAAATATGTTTTTCCAAATATGTGTTTCTATTTATGAGATTCATTCGTGCAAAGGGAATATTCCTGAGCAGTTTAAGAACTATTTTAAAGCTAATTCACAGTAGGATTGTAGTACTCAAGTCCAAATCATGCCCTAATTTTAAGGACTCATGACTTGACTTGGACTTGAGCACTGATGACTCGGACTCGTGCATTAACTGCATTCAGACTCGTAAATTGGAGACGAGGACTCGGATTTTTTCTTTATTTTTTGTAACTTGCATAATAATATGGCATAAGATATTTATATCTACATGAATTTTTATACTAATTTTGTGCAAGAGAATGCACATTCACCTGTTCAGACGTCATGTTCAGGGACAAACTAACATTAATGGCGCTAAAATGCCTGGAGAGAACGCCGCTAGGATTGTCCGCTTTGCTTCTACAGACTTCTCGTGCAGTGGGAAAAAATGCACTGCTCTGTACAGTACGTGTTCCATATGTCGAAGAACTATCGAGGAGATGACGGGGACAACCTCGAACTTCAATCGTCATTTGGCAAGACCACACCCAGAGAAGGAAGTGACACGCTATGTTCATTGCTCTGTTGATAGTGGGTGGGGCTTGCTTGCTGAGTGATGAACTAGCTAGCGTTAACCCTCTCTCATGTTATTTGCCCTGTTGATAGTGGGCGGGGCTTGTTGAGCGATGAACAAGCTTTTTATCTGTAGCCTGTTAACTAAAACGGGGCAGTCGAGCAGGAACGTTAGTCCAACACAGTAGCAGAGACGCTTTCACATAAAGGCAGCAACAGACACCGTCAAATGGTGCAGATGGAGTCTTGTTCTCGGACTCGACTCGAAATTTTCTTTAATGACTCGGACTTGAACACTAGGAACTCAAGACTGGACTCGGACTCGAGGTTTAGTGACTCGACTACAACACTGATTCACAGATTCATTCTTATTTAACTCAGCAGTCTACAGAGCTTCATCTTCCTAAATTTCTAAGCAGCAGAGGACAATTTTCTATAAGATTTAGGGGTGCCAAGTTACGGAACAACATTTGTCATCTGGCAAAAAAACATTCGTCGATAAAAAGCTTCAAGAAATGTTTAAAAGATCATTTAACTGCTGTTTTGTAATTAATTTTCTTATATATGATTTGTTTATGTATGTATATACATGCATGTTATTCTTTGTGATTGGTTTTTTTGTGACTAATCATTTGCCATCACTATTATGAAGTTTATCTTGGCTATTTTCAACATCTCTCTCTAGCCGCTTTATCCTGTTCTACAGGGTCACAGGCAAGCTGGAGCCTATCCCAGCTGACTACGGGCGAAGGGCGGGGTACACCCTGGACAAGTCGCCAGGTCATCACAGGGCTGACACATAGACACAGACAACCATTCACACTCACATTCACACCTACGGTCAATTTAGAGTCACCAGTTAACCTAACCTGCATGTCTTTGGACTGTGGGGGAAACCGGAGACCCGGAGGAAACCCACGCGGACACGGGGAGAACATGCAAACTCCACACAGAAAGGCCCTCGCCGGCCACGGGGCTCGAACCCAGACCTTCTTGCTGTGAGGCGACAGTGCTAACCACTACACCACCGTGCCGCCCCTATTTTCAACATGTTAAAGTAAAATTTTGTAAAATGTTATGAGATTTTGTTATAGGTGGAGGCTTCAAATAAGCCTATTGGGCTTTCTGCCTCTCCCTGCACTATATTGCTGACTTTTATCTTTTTTGTCCAATATGTGTGTTAGGGTGCATCAGTTGCCCCCTAAAAATGAAAAGTTCCTCCGATCATGATGCATTTTTGTTTTTATGTTCCTTTTGGTAAGAAAAGACACTGGGTGAAATATTTTGACAAAATTCAAAAGTTTAATGGTGGCACCAGGAGCTCAAAGTTATGGAAAAAGCTGCTATTTTATGACTTTTATGACAAAATTTCGATCACTTTTCATGAAACATGATGGCACCTTATAGAGTATACTGTACCAAATATCTTAGATACACATTTTTAGTACATATTCTAAATGTTATCAAGCACAGTTTGAGTTTTAGCTGTTCGTTGAATCATTGTTCAATTACTTTTAAACAATACAAATGTATTATGAATCACATTAATGCTTCTCAATCCCCTGCAAAGGTTCTTAACATGATCTCTGGGTCACAAGAAATCAATAAACGGAGTCCAACATTGTGATTCAAACTTTACACGAAAACATAAAATAAGCATTTTTTAGCAAAAAATGAACCTCATGGTGCCACCATTAGACTTTTGAATATGCTCAAAAAATTTTACAGGATGTCTTTATTGGTGAAAAGGAACACCCAAACAAAAACGCATCAGACTTTATGAAAGTGAGGGCAACTGATGCACCCTAGTGTGTGTGTTTTTTTTGTTTTGTTTTGTTTTAAATTGTGCTAAATTAAAAAAAAAAAAACTGAGTGTGAATATGCCCTGTTTGGGACACCATCCGCACACATACACGATGCCCTTGGGGCACTGTAGTGTCACCAATCCAACTATAGACTTTTTTTTTCCCAGTTATGAGAGGAAACGAGAAACTTAAGGAAGCCGATACAAAATCAAACCTGATAAAACATTCATAAAGCCTTGTTCATAAAACACATAATCAGTTGGCACGCTTTCATCATAGTCAAGTTGATGTAATGTTTTGTTGTTCGAGTTTCCGGGCTGATTTTCACATGAGAAAGTTGTAAAAACTGACTTGCTCAGGAAGTGATAAAATGCTGATAAAGGAATAAAGCTTGTAAAGTGAGAGTTGGATTAGAAATTATAATTTGCTAATATCGGACAACAGCAGCACCATTTCTCTGAGCCTAAAGTAAAGTGCATCACTTCTTCCTGTTTAGAAGCATTTTTATGAATCAAAACTAACACAAATTATAGACAAGTGCATCATTTAGAAAGTCAGTTCTGACTCATTTTGAAGAGGAAAATTTTTTTTTTAGCACAGTAAAAAGATAATGCACAGTTCTTCATCCTGTTTATAAGCTTTTTATGAATATTTAACACATTGTGAAGACGAGTTACGTCTATTTTTTCTAACCCAAATTTAAAGTGTACTCATTTCCTTGTATGATTTTAATCCAATCCAAAATCCAATAGCACAGTAGCTACTGACAGGTTTACGGCCCTAAATTAAACCATGTTCCTATTTTTCTTGCTTTATAAATACCCATAGCAATGCGTTGACTCTGTAATGACGGGGTTAGGGACACAAGTATTTCCTCTGACCCAAAATTGCTTGTGATGTTTGACATCCAAATCATCATCTCATCTCATCTCATCATCTCTAGCCGCTTTAACCTTCTACAGGGTCGCAGGCAAGCTGGAGCCTATCCCAGCTGACTACGGGCGAAAGGCGGGGTACACCCTGGACAAGTCGCCAGGTCATCACAGGGCTGACACATGGACACAGACAACCATTCACACTCACATTCACACCTACGCTCAATTTAGAGTCACCAGTTAACCTAACCTGCATGTCTTTGGACTGTGGGGGAAACCAGAGCACCCGGAGGAAACACATGCGGACACGGGGAGAACATGCAAACTCCGCACAGAAAGGCCCTCGCCGGCCACGGGGCTCGAACCCGGACCTTCTTGCTGTGAGGCGACAGCGCTAACTACGAGACCACCATGCCGCCCAAAGCATCATCATCCATAGAAAACATCCTAACGCAACATCAACATTACATCAGCACCAGGATGAAGTGAGATCTATTTTTGTCATCAGATTCACATTGCTTCGACACAATTGCTAAGAAATCATAAAATAAGCCTTTTGGAAACCGTCCATGTCTCATGGAGCGGTTATGCAGGTGGCCTGTAGCCCTGTGAATATTATTCTTAAGTCTTAGCAGAATGAGCTCTAATTTATTACTGTATTCATCCATGGCACTCCAAAAAAATGCTCTTAACAATACTTTCTAAAGCAGCTCTGAAACAGTTCCAGTCGCGTCACCAAGATAATATAACCATGTTTGGATTTCTTTCTTTCTTTCTTTCTTTCTTTCTTTCTTTCTTTCTTTCTTTCTTTCTTTCTTTCCCCTTCATTCCTTCCTTCTTTCCTTCCCTTCCTTTCTTTCATTCCTTTCTTTCCTTCCTGTCTTCCTTCATTCATTCATTTCTTTCATTCATTCATTCATTCATTCATTCATTCATTTCTTTCTTTCTTTCTTTCTTTCTTTCTTTCCTTCCCTTTCTTTCTTTCTTTCTTTCTTTCATTGCTTTCTTTCTTTCCTTCTTTCCTTTCTTTCTTTCTTTCTTTATTTCTTTTCCCTTCATTTCTTTCTTTCTTTCTTTCTTTCTTTCTTTCTTTCTTTCTTTCTTTCTTTCTTTCTTTCTTTCTTTCTTCCCCCTTCTTTCTTTCTTTCTTTCTTCCCCTTCATTTCTTTCTTTCTTTCCTTCCTTCATTCATTCCTTCCTTCCTTCTTTCCTTCTTTTCTTCCTTATTTCCTTTCTTTCTTTATTTCCTTCATTCATTCCTTTTCTTTCTTTCTTTCTTTTTCTTTCTTTCTTTTCCTTCATTCCTTCTTTCCTTCCTTTCTTCCTTATTTCCTTTCTTTCTTTATTTCCTTTCTTTCTTTATTTCCTTCATTCATTCATTCATTTCTTTCTTTCTTTCTTTCTTTCTTTCTTTCTTTCTTTCTTCAATAGCATCTGTTTGGCAAAGACACCAGTCAGTGGTCTTGGACTCACGGTGAAATAATGCACTCCCAGTGGATCTTCTAGCAGCCTCTCAAAGCTGACAGCCCAGCTGGCCACCCGACCCACCCCGCTGGCCCCGTCGCTCGGCATACTGGGAAGACTGGAGTTACTCTTGGAACACTGTGTGCCTTTCTGCTTCACTGACTCCAACACATTCAGTTCTGGAGAAAAGAGAGCTATGTCAACTTAATGCTTAATTTTCATTGCAGGAAAGATGAAGTCATTTCAAAATGGCTCTTATTAAATTTCTTAAACCCTACAGACCCGGTACCAGGCCCAGTAGAACGCTACTATAATTGACTTCTAGTAAAATGATTTTTAAAAATGCTGTTTTGGTAAGTTCTATACATTTGTAGTATTTCTTTTTTTTTTGTCCATTTGTAGGACCATTCAAGGACTGGCTGAATGAAAAAGGTGGCATCTTGCTGCATGAGACCATTGATATCATGGCGTTATTTATCCACTGTGTAATCTAGAATAAACTTTATAAGCGAGAATAAAAAAATTTAAATTTCTCCTTTGGTTGATCACAATTTACTCAAGTGTAATAGCAATCACAAGCTGCTACAATTTTACTGACAATGGAAATATAGTTTGTGAGGTCTTCCATATCCATCGAGACCAAGATTATTAGCCTGACAATTGTGGAACATTTTTTTTTTAATTAATTTTGGGTAGGCATATCAGATGGTCGCTGGCCATGCTGTGAAAATTGTCCATGCAGACGCTCATCGGAGTTTCCAAACCTGTCATTGCTTAACTCTTGAATATTTTCTATCGTGAATACTATCATTACAAAGCTTATAATCTCTGCTTTTCAAAGAAATGTATCTAGTTAAGATCTGTTCAGTACTTTGGGAGTAACGGCAGGTTGAAGTCGGTACAACAGAGTAAAAACTCTGCTCACGTGACATCAGGAAACTGCCGATACTTTTCTTTTTGAGTCACAGGAAAGTGGTCAGGTTCTCTCTCTCTCTCTCCTGATCAGTTTCTGACTGTATTACTCATCAATATCAATCAGATAACTTTTATTTATAGACATGTTCTCTCGTTCTCACGGTTTCTGATGAAGTACTCAGCAAAATTTTCCGTCTGCTAGTTTTGATGTTATGATTCACGGGAGACTTTGAAGTGAGTTTTCAGAGCTTTACCTACTTATTTTTTCAAATCAAACTGATTCATGTAAATAAATAGCTATTTTAGAGTATTACTTGAGTTGTTTTGATGAAAAATATTGAGATCTTCATGGTTGGAATGATATTTTAAAAAAACGGAAGTCAGAAAAGTGAGTGTCAATTTCAATTTGGTCAATGTGAATTGTTTACTGGATGTGGATCAGATAGTTTTTTCGAGGTTAGCATTGAAAACTGTGAATATTATCATTTATATTCTTTAATATAAACACTAGTAGGCCCTACTTTTGAGAAATACAAAGCCGTACAGAGCACAAAGAGGGTATTAGAAATAATCTTACTTTTCTTACTTTTTTATTGAGTGTACCAATTTAACATTTTACCTAATTAGCATAATTAATACTAATTAAATACTAATTTGCATAATTGGGTTTTTTACTAATTTTTCGAACTTGGTATTCAGTATACAACCATCTATGTTCCTGCCAATTTCCATGTAAATATCTTGAAAAATAAAAAGTTATTAAGGAAAAACATTTGATCTCATTGGTTAATGAGGCCCATTTTGAACCATGTGATCCTCATACAGAATATTACGGACGTTTTCTAAAAATTCAGCCGTTTTTCAATCTTTGATTTGTAATATCTCAAGAACGGATAAATACATTTTAATTCTGTAAAAAGTATGTTGTTCTTCATTCAATTCTGAATTCAAGGAGAGCAGTTTCAAGCAATTGGGATTGAATTTTCACCTGATATGCGTATTTTGGGTATGTGTGTCTAGGCGAGCCACACCTCCCAGCACCCCAGGCCTTAAGAGGTTAACCTTTTAACTCTTAATCCTTTAACCCTGTAACCGTCAGTTGGCTTATTATTCAATTATTCATCAATAAAGTACAATGGCTTTTTCTGCAATTGCACTGAACCTAAACAGAAAGGTAAGTATTTACAAGAAGGAGACGTGCAAACCTATACTGGCTGAGAAATCTTAAAAGGGTTAAGGTTGCGAATTTCAAAATGTCATGTGCAGCTACAGTAGTATTTGGAAGTTTGTGAACCCTTTAGAATTTTCTATATTTCTGCATAAATATAACCTAAAACATCATCAGATTTTCACACAAGTCCTAAAAGTAGATAAAGAGAACCCAGTTAAAGAAATGAGACAAAAATATTACACTTGGTCATTTATTTACTGAGGAAAATCATCCAGTGTTACATATCTGTGAGTGGCAAAAGTATGTGAACCTCTAGGATTAGCAGTTAATTTGAAGGTGAAATTAGAGTCAGGTGTTTTCAATCAATAGGATGACAATCAGGTGTGAGTGGGCACCCTGTTTTATTTAAAGAACAGGGATCTATCAAAGTCTGATCTTCACAACACATGTTTGTGGAAGTGTATCATGGCCCGAACAAAGGAGATTTCTGAGGACCTTGGAAAAAGCGTTGTTGATGCTCATCAGGCTGGAAAAGATTAGAAAACCATCTCTAAAGAGTTTGGACTCCACCAATCCACAATCAGACAGATTGTGTACAAATGGAGGAAATTCAAGACCATTGTTACCCTCCCCAGGAGTGGTCGACCAACAAAGATCACTCCAAGAGCAAGGCATGTAGTAGTCAACAAGGTTACAAAGGACCCCAGGGTAACTTCTAAGCAACTGAAGGCCTCTCTCCCATTGGCTAATGTTAATGTTCATAAGTCCATCATCAGGAGAACACTGAACAACAATGGTGTGCATGGCAGGATTGCAAGGAGAAAGCCACTGCTCTCCAAAAAGAACATTGCTGCTCGTCTGCAGTTTGCTAAAGATCATGTGGACAAGCCAGAAGGCTACTGGAAAAATGTTTTGTTGACGGATGAGACCAAAATAGAACTTTTTGGTTTAAATGAGAAGCATTATGTTTGGAGAAAGGAAAACACTGCATTCCAGCATAAGAACCTTATCTCATCTGTGAAACATGGTGGTGGTAGTATCATGGTTTGGGCCTGTTTTGCTGCAGCTGAGCCAGGACGGCTTGCCATCATTGATGGAACAATGAATTCTGAATTATACCAGTGAATTCTAAAGGAAAATGTCAGGACATCTGTCCATGAACTGAATCTCAAGAGGAGGTGGGTCATGCAGCAAGACAACGACCCTAAGCACACAAGTCGTTCTACCAAAGAATGGTTAAAGAAGAATAAAGTTAATGTTTTGGAACGGCCAAGTCAAAGTCCTGACCTTAATCCAATCGAAATGTTGTGGAAGGACCTGAAGCGAGCAGTTCATGTGAGGAAACCCACCAACATCCCAGAGTTGAAGCTGTTCTGTATGGAGGAACGGGCTAAAATTCCTCCAAGCCGGTGTGCAGGACTGATCAACAGTTACCGCAAACGTTTAGTTGCAGTTATTGCTGCACAAGGGGGTCACACCGGATACTGAAAGCAAAGGTTCACATACTTTTGCCACTCGGAGATATGTAATATTGGATCATTTTCCTCAATAAATAAATGACCAAGTATAATATTTTTGTCTCATTTGTTTAACTGGGTTCTCTTTATCTACTTTTAGGACTTGTGTGAAAATCTGATGATGTTTTAGGTCATATTTATGCAGAAATATAGAAAATTCTAAAGGGTTCACAAACTTTCAAATACTACTGTATATGGTCTGCCTTTTTTTATTATTATTTTATTCCAGTGGTGGGCATCACAACCCAATATGATCAAAACGCAAATAGAATGTAATAAACAGACATAACTATAATAACAAGTGTTGCCAGGCAGAACAAACCTCGCCCGGTAGCACTTATGATGAATATAAAGGAAGATATTGCGAAAAAACAATTTTTACCTTTTTGGTGACCTTGACCTTGATTTTGACCTTGTGTGTGAACATACTTGGCCAATGAACATGGTTGTGGTTCTGATTCTCTGCTGCTCTCAGCCAATCAGAACACACTGTACCACGCGATTCACAGCACGATGATATAGTGGCTACCGCCTCGATATGAAGCAGTAGCCACAAAAACCTTGGCCTTGACCGGATGACCCACAAAATTTTGGAGGTTCTATTTGAGACCGATGCCCATCTACCCTGAAAGTTTTGTGAAGATTGGTCCGTTACTGAGATTATACTCGCAATAACGAGATGTTTTATTTCCCTGAGTGGTGATAAACAGCGATAATTAATGCAGTATGACACATTGACAGAGTATTTCTTGCGCCATTGTGCAAACTGCACCGTGCAGCTTCATTAACCATTTCTCTTCAACACTTTATTTTTTTTCTATTTTGATTTCAGCACACTGAGTAGGGTTGTTCGCGATTTGGTTTGGGGAAGTGATCACTGAAAGTTGACAGCAGTGAAAATGAGCTTTACGCTTTAACACGAGCCTGCTTTTTTCAGGCTGATATTAATAGAGGTCAGTACAGTCCCTGACAAAAGTCTTGTCGCTTATCCATTTTGTAGAAACAACAGCTTATAACCTGACTTTTAATTAATCCATTGGTTTTAGAAATGGCTCATATGAAAGCTAAAACCCTCCCAAATTATGTTTAATATACTAAAATAAATTTGCTTCACTGAAGAAAGATTGATCATTTAATGAACACAGAAAGGTCAGATTTTGGCAAGACAAAAGTTTTGTCGCCTACAGAGAGTAATGTGAAAATTGAACAAATAATTTACTTCAAATACAAAAATATGTTGCATAACATCAGTGAATTAAGTAGTGGTGCTGTGAGATCCATATTTAATATCTTGTATGACTTCCATGAGCTTGAAGGACTGTATCCATGCGGTTCGACAATGATTCATACAATTTATTGATGAAGTCATCAGGAATAGCAAAGAAAGCAGTCTTACATGCCTCCCAGAGTTCATCAAGATTCTTTGGTTTCGTCTTCCATGCTTCCTCTTTCATTCTACCCCAGACATGCTCAATGATGTTCATGTCTGGTGACTGGGCTGGCCAGTCCTGGAGCACCTTGATCTTTTCAGCAGTTTCGTTTGGCACCAAAACATTATTTCAAAAGCTGTTGGGATTGAAATTAGCCATTTCTTGTAAAAAAAAAATTGATTAGACATATATTTGGGGGGGCGGCACGGTGGTGTAGTGGTTAGCGCTGTCGCCTCACAGCAAGAAGGTCCTGGGTTCGAGCCCCGGGGCCAGCGAGGGCCTTTCTGTGCGGAGTTTGCATGTTCTCCCCGTGTCCGCGTGGGTTTCCTCCGGGTGCTCTGGTTTCCCCCACAGTCCAAAGACATGCAGGTTAGGTTAACTGGTGACTCTAAATTGACCGTGAGTGTGAATGGTTGTCTGTGTCTATGTGTCAGCCCTGTGATGACCTGGCGACTTGTCCAGGGTGTACCCCGCCTTTCGCCCGTAGTCAGCTGGGATAGGCTTCAGCTTGCCTGCGACCCTGTAGAAGGATAAAGCGGCTAGAGATAATGAGATGAGATGAGATATATTTGAGGGGCACTTAAGATCAACTTGTACCCAAGCGACAAGACTTTTGTCAGGGACTGTACATCACAGCCACCGCAAATATTGCAGGAGACCTACTGGAGCCCGCATGGATCCGAGATTCACCCAGAAAACAGTTAAGTTTGGTGGCGGAAAAATCATGGTCTTATCATGGTCTCCATCATGGTCAGTATGGGGGTGTGCGAGAGATTTGCAGGGTGGAAGGCAATATCAATAGCCTAAAATATCAAGAAGTATTAGCTACCTCTTACATTCCCAACCATAAAAGGGGTCAAATTTTGCAGCAGGATGGTGCTCCATTGCATACTTCCATCTCTACATCAGAGTTCCTCAAGGCGAAGAAGATCAAGGTGCTCCAGGACTGGCCAGCCCAGTCACCAGACATGAACATCATTGAGCATGTCTGGGGTAGAATGAAAGAGGAAGCGTGGAAGACAAAACCAAAGAATCTTGATGAACTCTGGGAGGCATGTAAGACTGCTTTCTTTGCTATTCCTGATGACTTTATCAATAAATTGTATAAATCATTGTCAAACTGCATGGATGCAGTCCTTCAAGCTCATGGAAGTCATACAAGATATTAAATATGGATCTCACAGCACCACTACTTAATTCACTGATGTTATGCAACATATTTTTGTATTTGAAGTAAATTATTTGTTCAATTTTCACATTACTCTCCGTAGGCGACAAAACTTTTGTCTTGCCAAAATCTGACCTTTCTGTGTTCATTAAATGATCAATCTTTCTTCAGTGAAGCAAATTTATTTTAGTATATTAAACATAATTTGGGAGAGTTTTAGCTTTCATATGAGCCATTTCGGGCGGCACGGTGGTGTAGTGGTTAGCGCCGTCACCTCACAGCAAGAAGGTCCGGGTTCGAGCCCCGTGGCCGGCGAGGGCCTTTCTGTGTGGAGTTTGCATGTTCTCCCTGTGTCGGCGTGGGTTTCCTCCGGGTGCTCCGGTTTCCCCCACAGTCCAAAGACATGCAGGTTAGGTTAACTGGTGACTCTAAATTGACCGTAGGTGTGAATGTGAGTGTGAATGGTTGTCTGTGTCTATGTGTCAGCCCTGTGATGACCTGGCGACTTGTCCAGGGTGTACCCCGCCTTTCGCCCGTAGTCAGCTGGGATAGGCTCCAGCTTGCCTACGACCCTGTAGAACAGGATAAAGCGGCTAGAGATAATGAGATGAGATGAGATGAGATGAGATGAGATGAGATGAGATGAGATGAGATGAGATGAGCCATTTCTAAAACCAGTGGATTAATTAAAAGTCAGGTTATAAGCTGTTGTTTCTACAAAATGGATAAGCGACAAGACTTTTGTCAGGGACTGTATGTTGCAGCCATTACAAAGGAATCATCACACCACCAGTGAATGAGATTCAGCAATGAGATTATGGTTTACATGATAATCTCATAGACGTAGAATGGAAGTGTTACAGTATTGTAGTACAGTAAAATCAGTACATCGACTCGAGCGTACGTGACGTTATGAACCCATTTCTTGGGAGTCACATGGTTTCTTTTAGTTGTATCAGACTTCCAGTCTTTCTGTCATTATCTCCACTACATTCATATTGAACTAACAGAGGAAGTCATTGTGGTAACATCTGCACCCCAAACAGGATGTAAACAGGTCAATGACAGACTAAAAGGCTCATACTGTGAGTTTCAGCATGCGGTGCGGATGTCACACGTGAAACACAAAAACACTGAGTGGTTTTCTAAGCAGTTAAAAAAAAAAAGCTACATGTATTCATGGTCTCATTCAGAACTGACATGCAGCCTCAAACGATAAAGGGTTTACTAATAAAATTATGACAGTTCAAATATATAAAATGTGTTGTTTACTGACGTTCAATTCTCATCATGCGAACATACACCGCTCTCTCGTGAACAATATAAGAGTGAATGATGCACTGATGATTTTCCGAGTGTAGTGGAAGCACAATACAGGGTATTCATGCTGTTTGTTCTCATTGCTGATGCATTATTAATTCATAACTCACCTCTATCTGAGACAGCCAGTGTCTGTAGGTGGGGAGAAAATTACAGTGGATAAAATGAGATGAGATTAGATGAGTCATAGCGATATGTCAATGCAATAATTGTAGGCATCAAACTCTGAACATCACACACTATTGTTGTGCTTAGAAACACCCAGTTTAGTATAGACACACTCCTACGAAAAGAAAAAAAAACACTACATTTCTGCTTTAAAAAAAAACATGACTTTTAGTTTCTGTTAATGTAGCAGCCACAAAGTACAGTGGATATAAAAAGTCTACACACCCCGTTAAAATGATTTTTTTTTTTTTACATCAGAAAAACCTATGAGACCACGATAAATAATTTCAAAACTTTTCCCACCTTGAGT
This sequence comes from Neoarius graeffei, assembly GCF_027579695.1. Taxonomy (NCBI): domain Eukaryota; kingdom Metazoa; phylum Chordata; class Actinopteri; order Siluriformes; family Ariidae; genus Neoarius; species Neoarius graeffei. The sequence continues at coordinate 73,676,900 of NC_083580.1, forward strand.
GTGACCTACAACCTGGGCAATTCAGTTGAAAAACAAACAAATCTGTTAGGGGGGAAACATAAAAAATTTAAAAAAGTACAATAAGCTGGTTTAATTACAGTGTTCAGTCTTTTTGGGTCAGAGTCTATCAGCCTGCTACATCTAGACTTGGCAATATTTGCCCACTCTTCCGTGCAAAAGCGCTCCAAGTCTGTCAGATTGCGAGGGCATCTCTTGTGCACAGCCCTCTTCAGGTCACCCCACAGATTTTCAATTGGATTTAGGTCTGGGCTCTGGCTGGGCCGTTCCAAAACCTCTTTGGGGTCATTTTCATGCTGAAAGATGAAATTCCTCTTCAGCTTCAGCTTTCTAGCAGACACCTGAAGGTTTTGGGCCAAAAGTGACTGGTATTTAGAACTGTTCATAATTCCTTCCACCTTGACTAAAGCCGCTGGTCCAGGTGAAGAAAAACAACCCTAAAACGTGATGCTGCCACCACCATGCTTCACCGTGGGTATGGTGTTCTTTTGGTGATGCGCAGCGTTGTTTTTGCGCCAAATATACCTTTTGGAATTGCGGCCAAAAAGTTCAACCTTGGTTTCATCAGAACATAACACATTTTCCCACATGCTTTTGGGAGAGTTGATGTATTTTTTTTTTTTTGCAAAATTTAGCCGGACCTGGATGTTTTTCTTTGACGCTACCTCATAGTCCAGACATATGGAGAATACGGGAGATTGTTGTCACATATAGTACACAATCAGTACTTGTCAGAAATTCCTGCAGCTCCTTCAGTGTTGCTGTAGGCCTCTCAGCAGCCTCCCTGAACAGTTTTCATCTTGTCTTTTCATCAATTTTGGAGGGACGTCCAGTTCTCGGTAATGTCACTGTTGTCCCATATTTTCTCCACTTCTTGATGACTGTCTTCACTGTGCTCCATGGTTTATCTAATGCTGTGGAAATGTTTTTGTCCCCTTCTCCTGACTGATACCTTTCAACAATGAGATCCCTCTGATGCTTTGTAAGCTCTCTGTGAACCCTGGCTTTTGCTGGAGGATGCAACGGAGTAAATGTCTGAACTTTATTTGGGGTTAATCAGAGTCATTTTAACTGATGGCAGGTGTGAACCCAAAAAGACTGAATGCTGTGATTAAATCAAAACGTGCTTCAACAAAGTATTAGTTTAAGGGTGTGCACATACTTGTGCAACCAGCTTACTGTAGGTTGTTTTATTTTTTATGTTTTTCCCCGAACAGATTTGTTTGTTTTTCAATTGAATTGTACAGGTTATACAGTAGGTGGGAAAATTTTGTAAATATTTATCGTGGTCTCATTTTTTTACATCAGAAAAACCTGTCATTTTAACGCGGGTGTGTACACTTTATATCCACGGTATATGAATGAAGTGACAGAAAGTGAGACAGACAGCAAGAAATTGCCTGTCAAAGTCTGATTCAGAAATAAAAATTGTGCTTTGAAGTTTACATACAAGGACATGAACGTCATCGCAATATAGGGCTTTCATTGATTTCTTTGAACTGATTTTTTTTTCAGTGGCAGAATGATTGAATAACATGCAGTACCAGTCAAATGTTTGGACACACCTTCTAATTCAATGGTTTTGGTTTATTTTTATGAATTAAAAGTCACTTCATGTCTTAAAGTAATGATGGATGTCGTTTCTCTTTATTTAGCTGATCCAGGACATGGAGAACCAAAACCGTGACATCTCATCTCATCTCATCTCATTATCTGTAGCCGCTTTATCCTTCTACAGGGTCGCAGGCAAGCTGGAGCCTATCCCAGCTGACTACGGGCGAAAGGCGGGGTACACCCTGGACAAGTCGCCAGGTCATCACAGGGCCGACACATAGACACAAACAACCATTCACACTCACATTCACACCTACGCTCAATTTAGAGCCACCAGTTAACCTAACCTGCATGTCTTTGGACTGTGGGGGAAACCGGAGCACCCGGAGGAAACCCACGTGGGCATGGGGAGAACATGCAAACTCCGCACAGAAAGGCCCTCGTCGGCCACGGGGCTCGAACCCGGACCTTCTTGCTGTGAGGCAACAGCGCTAACCACTACACCAACGTGCCACCCTATTATTATTATTATTATTATACATTCCTTTCGGGTGTTCAACACATCTTTCTCTTTCAAAATTCTCTCAAACTCTTCCATACTTAATGAAGCAAACCTGGCGACCATGTTTGTTTACAAATTATCACAGTCGCTCATTAGCATGGAAGTTTTACATCTCCGACCTGTGACGTCATGTCGTCTTGACAACCATGCAATATCGTAAACTATATTCAACGCTCATTCTCCATTGGGTAGAGTGACGTAATACACGAAGGATAAGCGATATGCTAACAATATTGCATGCTATCAAACCAAATGAATGAAACCCACTAGAAGGGAACAGAACACATTTTTATTCCATCAAAAAAGTGTCCTGTATGGATAATATTTCCCGATATTTCACTCCGATGACGTCACTCGCAGTGTTTTCCCGCTGACGAGACGTTGTCAAAATGGCAAACCAGTTCAAAATTAAAATTCTTTTGATTAACTTGCATTTTTTTTTGTGGAGGTCTCCATACAGTATAATATAAAGAACATTACATGGTGGCACAAAGATATGAAGTTTATCTTCTTGTGTTAAAAATATTTTCACTCATTTGCTTCACTCACTTGTGATATATATATTCACCACTCAAAGATAAACTTCATATCTTCACGCCATTGTGTAATATCCTCTATATATGTTCCATATGTTATTTCAAAGTGTTGATGTCTTCAGTATTGTTCTACAATGTAGAATTAGTCAAAATACAAAATGAGTAGAGGTGTACAAACTTTTGACTGGTACTGTATATCTTTAAGAGAAAAAAACAACAAGACTTAGGTGTAAAAGTTTGAATTTACAACCCCGATTCCAAAAAAGTTGGGACAAAGTACAAATTGTAAATAAAAACGGAATGCAATAATTTACAAATCTCAAACACTGATATTGTATTCACAATAGAACATAGACAACATATCAAATGTCGAAAGTGAGACATTTTGAAATTTCATGCCAAATATTGGCTCATTTGAAATTTCATGACAGCAACACATCTCAAAAAAGTTGGGACAGGGCAATAAGAGGCTGGAAAAGTTAAAGGTACAAAAAAGGAACAGCTGGAGGACCAAATTGCAACTCATTAGGTCAATTGGCAATAGGTCATTAACATGACTGGGTATAAAAAGAGCATCTTGGAGTGGCAGCAGCTCTCAGAAGTAAAGATGGGAAGAGGATCACCAATCCCCCTAATTCTGCGCCGACAAATAGTGGAGCAATATCAGAAAGGAGTTCGACAGTGTAAAATTGCAAAGAGTTTGAACATATCATCATCTACAGTGCATAATATCATCAAAAGATTCAGAGAATTTGGAAGAATCTCTGTGCGTAAGGGTCAAGGCCAGAAAACCATACTGGGTGCCCGTGATCTTCGGGCCCTTAGACGGCACTGCATCACATACAGGCATGCTTCTGTATTGGAAATCACAAAATGGGCTCAGGAATATTTCCAGAGAACATTATCTGTGAACACAATTCACCGTGCCGTCCGCCGTTGCCAGCTAAAACTCTACAGTTCAAAGAAGAAGCCGTATCTAAACATGATCCAGAACCGCAGACATCTTCTCTGGGCCAAGGCTCATTTAAAATGGACTGTGGCAAAGTGGAAAACTGTTCTGTGGTCAGACGAATCAAAATTTGAAGTTCTTTATGGAAATCAGGGATGCCGTGTCATTCAGACTAAAGAGGAGAAGGACGACCCAAGTTGTTATCAGGGCTCAGTTCAGAAGCCTACATCTCTGATGGTATGGGGTTGCATTAGTGCATGTGGCATGGGCAGCTTACACATCTGGAAAGACGCCATCAATGCTGAAAGGTATATCCAGGTTCTAGAGCAACATATGCTCCCATCCAGACGACGTCTCTTTCAGGGAAGACCTTGCATTTTCCAACATCACAATGCCAAACCACATACTACATCAATTACAGCATCATGGCTGCGTAGAAGAAGGGTCCGGGTACTGAACTGGCCAGCCTGCAGTCCAGATCTTTCACCCATAGAAAACATTTGGCGCATCATAAAACGGAAGATACGACAAAAAAGACCCAAGACAGTTGAGCAACTAGAATCCTACATTAGACAAGAATGGGTTAACATTCCTATCCCTAAACTTGAGCAACTTGTCTCCTCAGTCCCCAGACGTTTACAGACTGTTGTAAAGAGAAAAGGGGATGTCTCACAGTGGTAAACATGGCCTTGTCCCAACTTTTTTGAGATGTGTTGTTGTCATGAAATTTAAAATCACCTAATTTTTCTCTTTAAATGATACATTTTCTCAGTTTAAACATTTGATATGTCATCTATGTTCTATTCTGAATAAAATATGGAATTTTGAAACTTCCACATCATTGCATTCCGTTTTTATTTACAATTTGTACTTTGTCCCAACTTTTTTGGAATCGGGGTTGTATATTTGGTCTTCTGAAATCAGCACAGGGTCAGAAATACACATAGAGCACACCAAATATTTGGTTAAATTTGAATATCAAATTCATATCTTTGAATTATGTACATGTTACATTAAATTAATGTCTTTTTTCCTGCAGTGTATTAAATAAATGTACATTTTTGCCAATTTTTTTTTTAATCTTGCCAGGGTAAGGCTTGGCTTTCCAGTCATATACTTTGAGATTATGAGTTACAGCTCTGAGATTTGAAAATAAATAAATAAATAAATAAATAAAAATCAGATCCCTAAATACAAATCTCAAAAGTTAGAATCATCAAAGTTTTGTGTAAATTAGTCCAAAAATGAAGCATTGTGGACACTTTCAAAGTGGTCAAACTCTGAAAGCATAGAGCCAATCACAGCCATCTGAGACACTCATATCCATGAAGTGAAGTCTGATGACATGCCCTGTGTCCAAAATCACTCACTACTCACTATTTAGTGGACTATATAGTGAGCTCGCCATTTTGTAGTCCTGTCTGAATGTACAGTGAGAATTATTACACCCTATATGGGGGCACTCAAAGTATCCTACAATGCATCATGAAAAGTGGTGTAAAACCAATGGTCACTAGCCATGCAATATATCCCATCATGCATTGCGGTCGCACTGAAAGAAAAAAAATTGTGTTGAGGGTGAATGGACGGAGGAAGAAACACATTATAAACGGGCATTCAAGTACAATTAAAACTAGTAAGAGAATAGAAAAACGCTTAAATAGAATAAGACAGAAAAAATACAAGAATAAAAGTTAGTCAAGCAAGAAAGTCTGCACACCCCTTTCACCTTCTCCACGTTTTATTACGTTACGGACTTATTCTACAATAGACTGAGTTCTTTTTTTTTTTGTCACAAAATTCTCCACAAAATAGCCCATAATGACAAAGTGAAAGCAGGTTTTTAGACATTTGTGCTAATTTATTAAAAATCTAAATTTAAAATATCATATGTACACAATTGTGCACACCCAAAAGTGAGTCATGGTGCATTTTGTTTCCACTGATATTGCTTGAGATGCTTCTACAACTTAATTGGAGTCCACCTGTGGTAAATTCACTTGATTGGACATGACTGGGGATTGCCAAGACCTGCCTATATAAGGTCCCACAGTTGACAGTGCATGTCAGAGCAAACTCCAAGCCATGGGGTCAAAGGAATTATCTGCAGACCTCAGAAACAGGATTGTGTCAAGGCATGGATCTGGAGAAGGGTAGAGAAAAATTGCTGCAGCTTACAGGCCCCAAAGAGCACAGTGGCCACCATCATTTGTAAATGGAAGAAGTTTGGAACCATCAAGAATCTTCCTAGACCTGGCCGTCCGGCCAAACTGAGCGATCAGGGAAGACGGGCCTTGGTCTCACAAATCAGGTCTTTATGGTAGAGTGGCCAGACGGAAGCCACTCCTTAGTAAAAGGCGCATGACAGCCCGCTTGGAGTTTGCCAAAAGGTACCTAGAGGACTCTCAAATCATGAAAAACAAGATTCTCTGGTCTGATGACCAGAACCTTTTGAACCTTTTGGCCTGAATACCAAGCATCACGTCTGGAGGAAACCAGGCACCGCTCATCACCTGGCTAATGCCATCCCTACAGTCAAGCATGGCGGTGGCAGCATCATGATGTGGGGATGTTTTTCAGCAGTGAGAATGGGGCAACTAGTCCTAATAGAGGGAAAGATGAATGCAGCTAAGTACACTGAGATCCTTGAAGAAAACCTGCTTCAGAGCGCTCTGGACCTCAGACTGGGGCAAAGGTTTACCTTCCAACATGACAACAACCCAAAGCACACATCCAAGAGAACAAAGGAGTGGCTTCGGAGAAAGTCTGTGAATGTCCTTGAGTGGCCCAGCCAGAGCCCAGACCTGAATCCAATTGAACATCTTTGGAAGAAGCTGAAAATGGCTGTGTACCGATGCTCCCCATCCAACCTGACGGAGCTTGCACAGATATGCCAAGAGGAATGGGCAAAAATGTCCAGAAACAACTGTGCCAAGCTCGTAGCTCCTTTCCCAAGACGCCTTGAAGCTGTAATTGCTGCCAAAGGTGCATCAACCAAGTATTAGGCTAAGGGTGTGTACAGATATGTAACCCCTAAATAACCTATTTTTGTCAGTAAAATAAAATTGCATATTTTCTAAAAACTTGCTTTCACTTTGTCATTATGGGCTATTTTGTGTAGAGTTTTGTGACAAAAAATGAACTCAATCTAGTGTAGAATGTCTGTAATGTAATAAAACGTGGAGAAGGTGAAAGGGGTGTGCAGACTTTCCGACTTGACTGTAGAGTGCAGAGTGAGAAATTAATCAAAAGCCTCACATTTGGTTTAATAAAATGCAGCTGCAAAGAAGAAAAGTGTTCAGCCTTGATTTAAAAGAACTGAAAGATGCAGCAGACACAAAGTACTTTATATTTATTAATGTGGGAAACACGCTCAGTATAATATGGATTTATCACAAAAATACAAGCATGTATTTATTATTTTGAAAACCCACCAGCCGACTGATCTGGCATGTTTTAATTGTGTGACAGTAATGATGTAAATAACAGCACGGCGGAGTAGTGTCTGAAAGTATTTTTTTTTCTTTCTTCATTTTACCAACGAGCTCACTATATAGTCCTTGATATACAGTGGTGCTTGAAAGTTTGTGAACCCTTTAGAATTTTCTATATTTCTGCATAAATATGACCTAAAACATCATCAGATTTTCACACAAGTCCTAAAAGTAGATAAAGAGAACCCAATTAAACAAATGAGACAAAAATATTATACTTGCTCATTTATTTATTGAGGAAAATGATCCAATATTACATATCTGTGAGTGGCAAAAGTATGTGAACCTTTGCTTTCAGTATCTGGTGTGACCCCCTTGTGCAGCAATAACTGCAACTAAACATTTCTGGTAACTGTTGATCAGTCCTGCACACCGGGTTGGAGGAATTTTAGCCCGTTCCTCCATACAGAACAGCTTCAACTCTGGGATGTTAGTGGGTTTCCTCACATGAACTGCTCACTTCAGGTCCTTCCACAACATTTCAATTGGATTAAGGTCAGGACTTTGACTTGGCCAGTCCAAAACATTAACTTTATTCTTCTTTAACCATTCTTTGGCAGAATGACTTGTGTGCTTGGGTTCGTTGTCTTGCTGCATGACCCACCTTCTCTTGAGATTCAGTTCATGGACAGATGTCCTGACATTTTCCTTTAGAATTCGCTGGTATTATTCAGAATTCATTGTTCCATCAATAATGGCAAGCCGTACTGGCCCAGATGCAGCAAAACAGGCCTAAACCATGATACTACCACCACCATGCTTCACAAATGGGATAAGGTTGTTATGCTGGAATGCAGTGTTTTCCTTTCTCCAAAGATAATGCTTCTCATTTAAACCAAAAAGTTCTATTTTGGTCTCATCCATCCACAGAACATTTTTCCAATAGCCTTCTGGCTTGTCCACGTGATCTTTAGCAAACTGCAGAAGAGCAGCAATGTTCTTTTTGGAGAGCAGTGGCTTTCTCCTTGCAACCCTGCCATGCACACCATTGTTGTTCAATGTTCTCATGATGGTGGACTCATGAACATTAACATTACCCAATGTGAGAGAGGCCTTCAGTTGCTTAGAAGTTACCCTGGGGTCCTTTGTGACCTCACCGACTATTACAGGCCTTGCTCTTGGAGTGATCTTTGTTGGTCGACCACTCCTGGGGAGGGTAACAATGGTCTTGAATTTCCTCCATTTGTACACAATCTGTCTGACTGTGGATTGGTGGAGTCCAAACTCTTTAGAGATGGTTTTGTAACCTTTTCCAGCCTGATGAGCATCAACAACGCTTTTTCCGAGGTCCTCAGAAATCTCCTTTGTTCGGGCCATGATACACTTCCACAAACATGTGTTGTGAAGATCAGACTTTGATAGATCCCTGTTCTTTAAATAAAACAGGGTGCCCACTCACACCTGATTGTCATTCCACTGATTGAAAACACCTGACTCTAATTTCACCTTCAAATTAACTGCTAATCCTAGAGGTTCGCATACTTTTGCCACTCACAGATATGTAATTTTGGATCATTTTCTTCAATAAATAATTGATCAAGTATAATATTTTTGTCTCATTTGTTTAACTGGGTTCTCTTAATCTACTTTTAGGACTTGTGTGAAAATCTGATGATGTTTTAGGTCATATTTGTGCAGAAATATAGAAAGTTCTAAAGGGTTCACAAACTTTCAAGCACCACTGTAGTCATTCCCTATATAGTGAGTAGGGAGTAGTGAATGAGTGAGTGATTTCGGACACAGAGATGGAGGCAGAAAGGGAGATATGAATCGTGATGAAGTAAGTGTATCTAAATTCCTATTACGCAAGTAATTAACTGTTAACTGCTAACAACTCACACCAAGTTAGTTTTAGTGTCGCTTAATGCTCCATTCAAGGCCAAGTTGGAACTTGTAATTTTGGCCTACAACCAGAAAAATCCACAGAAAGCTTGACATTTCAACTCGTCAGTTTGAGATCATCTTCTCAACTCCCAGTTCCTTCCCTTTTTACAGAGTGACATCAATTAACATGGCCAAACACTGTAAACAGTGTAAAGGACTCCTTCTCTACTTTTAAATTAGTTTATAGCAGTCTTGGCTTGAGATCTGGTAATTATATGGATACATTTTTAATTTATTTAGCTAACTCTATAACAGTGACCATAATACTCACTTTTTTTGTGACGGAAATCATCAACATTAGAGTTATAACTAGCATTAGCTTGCTAGATTGCTGTTAATGCTCCATGCTAGAGTCCTAATGTCTCCTGTTCTTACTATACTGCAATTTTTTATTCCAAATGTTGCATGAATGTTTGACGTTCACCATAATAGAACAGTATGAATCACTAGTCAGGCCTGTTACTGTAAAAGTACGGTTAAAGCAGCTTTATGAGCTTTATGTGCTCTGACAAATCTCAAAACTGTAACCTATAATTCTAAATAATATGGTTTTTACAGGCAAATGTGTAACTTTGTTAAATACACAACAGAAAATACAATAATTGTATTTAATGGGAGCTGTACATAATTCAAATAAACTTTCGTCAGCTACCAAGAGCCATATAATGGCACATTTATGTGTTTTAAGTCCAAGACAATCAATCAATCAATCAATCAATCAATAAATAAGCTGAGGGAAGAAATTCAGAACTGGCAATATATATCTCTTGAAACTGAATCTCTTAACTGAATCTCAGTACATCATTGGCCTAACAAATGCACTAAATAAAGCTCACATCTACCAATCCGTTACGAAATTCATCATCCTGAGACTGCTTAGTCTTGGAAATGTATGTAAAATATATGGAAATACATTAGCTAGTGACTAAACTGTGCTCCCTATGAGTGCTATTCCTTATCATAGCAATATTTGTTCACTAATCAAGTTCCTTTCATCCAAATAATTATTCTTTGAGCTGATGTTCACACAGACTAGTTACAATAATATTCTCATGGACGAAAGCACTCTGTATTCACACACACAGAAACAACTGAGACCTCTCGAATCCTACCTGAAGTCTACCAGCATTGGCATCACTCTCTTTCAGAGACATAGTCTTAACACGAGAAGAACTTTAGGTACTTTACAAAAACATGAGCTGTCTCTGGTATGTCTGAAGTCTGTCGTCTATGACTAAAATGAAACTTCCTGGTAGACCAGGAAGTCTTGCTATAGCAACATGCCACAGGAGGAAGTGTGTGTACTTCAGAGAATTTAAAAAAAAAAAAACTTTGCTGTGAAACAACTTTAGTGCTGGTCGTTATTATATAACTATCAAAGGAAATTGTACAATATGTAATTGAGGCTGTCAAAAAGTCTGACTATAGGTTTAATGAATGATTAATAGCTATTAAAAAAGCATCAAGAAATTTTCAGATTCTGGTCCAATACAAGTATAAACACTACAAAAGCTTTGAGGGGGGAAAAAGACCAGAAATAAGAACGGTTCTTTAAAAGGAAAAAGTATTACCAGTACTCGTACTAGCATTGGGACAAAAATAAAGCCTTGAGCTTTTATCTCAACTTTTCAGAAAGTCGTGGAAATTACTACTGCAAGCTTATCTCATGGTGGTATGATAACACTGAATATCTGAATATTTTACAGTCAACAGAAGAGCTGAAGGTTTACATGAAGGTTTCTTTACCTTAGTGAGGATGAGGGGCCTACTCAAAGCCAACGTGTTGTATCTTCCCAGACATCTACGGAAAGAAGCACGCAGGCCAAAGTGAGAAAACTCTCTGGTGAGTTCTTGGAAAGGCATGGCTCTCTGTGGGAAAAGAGCTCAAGGTCAGAATTAAAGTCCATTACAGAATCACGAATTTCAGTTTGGGAACCTTTGTTTGCTCTGTGCAAAGCAATTAATTACTACCAGTGTTGTAGTCGAGTCACTAAACCTCGAGTCCGAGTCCAGTCTCGAGTCCCCAGTGTTCAAGTCCGAGTCATTAAAGAAAATTTCGAGTCGAGTCCGAGAACAAGACTCCATCCGCACCATTTGACGGTGTCTGTTGCTGCCTTTATGTGAAAGCATCTCTGCTACTGTGTTGGACTAACGTTACTGCTCGACTGCCCCGTTTTAGTTAACAGACTACAGATAAAAAGCTTGTTCATCGGTCAGCAAGCCCCGCCCACTATCAACAGGGCAAATAACATGAGAGAGGGTTAACACTAGCTAGTTCATCACTCAGCAAGCAAGCCCCACCCACTATCAACAGAGCAGTGAACATAGCGTGTCACTTCCTTCTCTGGGTGGAGTCTTGCCAAATGATGATTGAAATTCGAGGTTGTCCCCATCGTCTCCTCGATAGTTCTTCTACATATGGAACACATACTGTAGCAGTGCATTTTTTCCCACTGCACGAGAAGTCTGTATAAGCAAAGCGGACAATCCTAGCGGTGTTCTCTCCAGGCATTTTAGCACCATTAACGTCCGTTTGTTCCTGAACATGACGTATGAACAGATGAATGTGCATTCTCTTGCACGAAATTAGTATAAAAATTAATGTAGCTATAAATATCTTATGCCAAATTATTATGGCATGTTACAAAAAATAAAGAAAAAACTCAGAGTCCTCGTCTCCAGTTTACGAGTCTGAATGCAGTTAATGCACGAGTCCGAGTCCAAGTCCGAGTCATCAGTGCTCAAGTCCAAGTCAAGTCATGAGTCCTTAAAATTAGGGCACGAGTCGGACTCGAGTACTATAAGCCTGATTACTACACATGAGGAAAATGGAACCTGGCCATCTCTTGCTTCCCTGAACAAGAAGGTTGAATATCCTATTGTACTCTCTCTCCAGGCGGCACGGTGGTGTAGTGGTTAGCGCTGTCGCCTCACAGCAAGAAGGTCCGGGTTCGAGCCCCGTGGCCGGCGAGGGCCTTTCTGTGCGGAGTTTGCATGTTCTCCCCGTGTCCGCGTGGGTTTCCTCCGGGTGCTCCGGTTTCCCCCACAGTCCAAAGACATGCAGGTTAGGTTAACTGGTGACTCTAAATTGACCGTAGGTGTGAATGTGAGTGTGAATGGTTGTCTGTGTCTATGTGTCAGCCCTGTGATGACCTGGCGACTTGTCCAGGGTGTACCCCGCCTTTCGCCCATAGTCAGCTGGGATAGGCTCCAGCTCGCCTGCGACCCTGTAGAAGGATAAAGCGGCTAGAGATGATGAGATGATGAGATGAGACTCTCTCTCCATCTGTATGGAAGTTTAGACAATTCCAAGTCAGAAAAAATTGGGATAGTATGTTGAAATTGAAATAAAAAATGAAAACAATGATTCGTAAATAATCTTTGACCTGTATTGCACTCGAAACAAAACAACCACACATTATTTGATGTTTTACCCCTTTTTTTTTTCAAAATAAGCACTTATTTCAATTCTGATTAAAAAAATGTTGGGACAGTAAAGCATTTACCACTTTGTAATGATGCCATTCCTTCTCACAACACTTAAAAGATGTTTAAGGACTGAAGACACCAAGTGATGAAGCATCTCATCTCATCTCATCTCATCTCATTATCTGTAGCCACTTTATCCTGTTCTACAGGGTCGCAGGCAAGCTGGAGCCTATCCCAGCTGACTACGGGCGAAAGGCAGAGTACACCCTGGACAAGTCGCCAGGTCATCACAGGGCTGACACATAGACACAGACAACCATTCACACTCACGGTCAATTTAGAGTCACCAGTTAACCTAACCTGCATGTCTTTGGACTGTGGGGGAAACCGGAGCACCCGGAGGAAACCCACGCGGACACGGGGAGAACATGCAAACTCCGCACAGAAAGGCCCTCGCCGGCCACGGGGCTCGAACCCGGACCTTCTTGCTGTGAGGCGACAGCGCTAACCACTACACCACCGTGCCGCCCGTGATGAAGCATTTCAGGTGTTATTTTGTCCCATTCTTCCTGCAAACAGGTCTTAAGGATGACCAGTATATGCAACAATACAGGGTCATCTTTGTCATATTTTTCATTTCAAAATTCTCCACACATTCTCTATTGGGGATAGAGAGGACACACCCTCTTATTCCACAGCCACGCCTTTGTAATATGTGCAGAATGTGGTTTTACATTGTCTTGTTGAAATCTCCCTGGAAAAGATGTCGTCTTGAACGCAGCATATGTTGCCCCAAAATCTCAATGTACTTTTCTGCATTAATGCTCCATCACAGAAGTGTAAGTTACCTTTGCCAAGGGCACTGACACAACCCCATACCATGGCACACCCTGGTTTTTGGACTTGTCGCTGGTACCAGTCTGGATGGTCCTTTTCATCTCTGTTCTGAGACACATGGTGTCCATTTCTTCCAAAAAAAAAAAGACCTGAAATACTGAGTCATCTGACCACAATACATTTCCACAGTGTGATGGTTCATACCAGATGCCTCCGAGCCCAGAGAAGTCGACGGCACTTCTGGACACAGTTAACATAAGGCTTCCTTTTTGCACAGTAAAGTTTTAACTGGGGTTTGTGGATGTAACTCTGTATTGTAGAGCTTGACAAAGGTTTGCCAAAGTAATCCCGAGCCCATGTGGTTATACCAGCTATAGATGAATGACGGTTTTTGATGCATTGCCGTCTGAGGGATTGGAGATCACGGGGGTTCAGATTAGGCTTGAGCCCTTTACACACCAAAATTCTTCCAGATTCCTTGAACCATTTAATGATATTATGCACCGTAGAGGGTCAAATATCCAAATCTGTTCCTATCTTTCTTTGAGCTGCATTGTTTTCAAACATTTTGATAATTTTCTCATGCATTTTTCGACAAACCAGAGGGAAGTAGACTAAACTCCTTAAAAAGTGGATGGTCAGGGCAGTTAAGTATGTGTTGGGTGACACAAGATCCTGCTACACCCGAGTTACCTTACTCGCCACTTTGACCAACTTTGCTAGCCTATTTTTCCTAGATATTGTAAGACTACTGTATGCAAAACATGAGGACAGATTCAGTAAAACACCAATAAAACAAAATCTTTAAAACATTACACACATTAAACGACTTCATAATTCTTAGAAAGAAAAGCCGCTGCTGCACCTTTTTACAAACAGCATCAGTGTTGGGTTCAAAACATAATGTTGGGTTCAAACCCATGAACACTTGGGTTTCATCTGAGTTCTCCAGTTTCCTCCCACCTCCTAAAACATGCATGTGGATGGATTAGCTATATTAAATTGCCCCTCGGTGTGAATGACGTGTGTGTGCGCACACATGGTGCCTTGTGATGGATGGATGGTGTCCCATCCAGGTTGCAGTTCCTCTTCATGTTCCTGGAATAGGCCCCTTTTTTCTCTTTTTTTGAAGTTAATAAGACAAAATGTGGTTTGTTCCTAAGAAACCAAAATTCGTGGTATCCTCTGTTCATAAAGACTGAAAACTTACTGACCATTACAAAGCGGTAACACTGGAGACTCCTTCCATCATTACAGAAGGCAGAAAGCTTCACCATACCAAATGTGTTTATTATTAGCCTTGGATTATTGGAGCGTCTGCCATACAAGTGCCTGTGTATGAACTGTTACTATAGAAACAGTAATAATTTATATAACAGCCAGAACTGCTATCAAAGCCGTGCTAGTTATAGAAAATTAATAAACACCTTCAGATTTGACGATTCAATTTAATTCAGGATTATGAAACTTGCTGAAATGAATTAACCAGATCTCTGCGTCCCAAACACTGCCCTCCAAGAACAAGCTAAGATGTCTTGAATTCTTTTGTGTCATTGTTGACCTGAAGAAACATCATTGTAATAACTATAAACCTCAGAATGTCTTTAAAAACACGACAGTTCTAATGCAGTGATGGGAAACCACATACCTTGTCTCTGGATGGTGGGGTAAAAGTTTGTCTGTGGTGGAAGGAAACAGAAGTGTCCATGCTAGCAGAGTAGGCTGGTGTTGTGTTGAAGACCAGGAGAGAGGTACGGCAAGTTCCTCAGCTCACATGAGCCGCTATCACTGTGTAAACACCAGACCCATTGTAAAACACAGCTTGGCTGGGTATAAAAGTCACTCAGTGGGAAAACATACTGATCGTACAACTGGTGACCCGAGAAACCTTCTAGACATTTAAAGTTAGCGATCCTGTCCAACCTAGTCATGGACACATTATTCTGAATGTTCCCTTCACTTTACATACTTTAAGCTCAATTTTGGACACCATAGCTATCACTTCATAATATCATCCATCACATGCAAACCTTAAACATCTTAAAAAGCACATGGACAGGCAAAGAGAGGCATAGACATGATCTTAATACCCTTACAACACATGAATGCATTTCTCTCCACGCACCATGGAGATGGAGCTGAACCAGCCTCCGCAAGTCAAGACCGGCCAACCAACCAGAGGCAGCCGGATTCTTCTCACCTCAGTTCCTGTTTCCCAAGCCTAACACCTGTTCCCCAATGATTATATGTGCACTGGTCCATGTGTGGAACATTAAACCAAAACCAATTTGCTATGCCATTTTGTATTCCAGTTTGTACACCGAGGTTGGATGGTAACACAAGCATTTACTTTCCTGTGCATTTCTGGAGAGTAAATATGGTAATCAATGATGCTGGTGTCATTGCCACTGCTGTGGCTGTGGCACAAAAGCTCATGAAGCAGTTGGTTGGAAAGATATCCTCAAAAAGGACAAGGATATTTAGCATTACATCTGAAAACGTATTTAACCACTTTTTTCATTGATACAAGGAGTTTTCTCTACTCTCCATTTAATGATTTAAAAATTTTTCCATCTAATGTTCTTTATATTGTATGGACACATTCACAAAAAACATGTGCAAGTTAATCGGAAGAATTTTAATTTTGAACCAGTTCGCCATTTTGACAAGTCAGCAGGAAAACACTAGGAGTGACAACATCGGAGTGAAATATCGGGAATTATTATACATACAGGACACTTTTTCGATGGAATAAAAACGTGTTCTATTCCCTTCTGGCGGGTTTCATTCATTTGGTTTGATAGCATGTAATATTGCTAGCATATCGCTTATCCTACCCAATGAAGAATGAGCGTTGAATATGGTTTACGATATTGCATGGTTGTCAAGACAACATAACGTTACACGTCAGAGATGTAAAACTTCTGTGCTAACGAGCGACTGGGACAATTTGTAAACAAACATGGCTGCCAGGTTTGCTTCGTTAAATATGGATACAAGTATGTATAAATATAAGTATGAGTGAAAAATACTGTGGCGAACATGTGTGGAAGAAGAGTCTGGAGACAGAAACCTTAGTTTCTCAGTCGTTAGTCTGTGCTAGTAGTTCTCGGTAGCACTGGCTTGACTGCTGTAGCGTTGGCCTTCGTTAACACTACTGATGAACACTGGCTGGAAGGTAACTGGACTGCCGCACTAACAGCACCGAGTTGCAGGTAAGCTAGTGTTGGCCTTCGCTAACACTACTGCTCAATGCTATACCATCTGGAAGGTAACTGGACTGCCACGCTAAGAGCACCGAGTCGTGGGTAAGCTAGCGTTGGCCTCTGCTAACACTACTGTTCAATGCTATACCATTTGGAAGGTAACTAGACTGCCGCGCTAACAGCACCGAGCCACGGGTAAGCTAGCATTGGCTTTTTTAATAGCTGATATGAAGAGAGTGTCTATGTATAATAATAATAATAGTATTGGCTGGCTTTTTTTCGTGGTCTATCAGATATATTCCATTCAGCTAGCATGATATTGAACAAGTCGAAGACGAGGATCTGATAGACCATGAAAAAAAGCCAGCCAATATCACTTAAATATGTCACTCAACACGAGAAGATATAAATTTCACATCTTCAAGCCAACGTGTGATTTTCTTTATTATATCAACACATTTACAAGCAAGAAGTACCCAAATTTATCAAAACAATTCATCAGTTTCTTCATGAGTGACATACAGAGATTTATGTCACAGTTTTGGTTCTCCATGTCTTGGATGTAACTCGTATGAAAAATGTGAGTGGTGTATTTCCCAGTAAAATACTCATCTCCATATAATGTTATGTATATCTGTACAAAACACAAATGCAATCAAATACATTAAAAAAAATGAATCTATTCTGAATTGTTTCAACGCCCCTGAAACAATTTGTGACATCTGACAGCCCTCTGTTTTCTGAGACTGGAAATCCCAGAATTTCAAATTGGATGCTATTGCCCTCTGCTGAACAGGAGCAGTACTACATCAAAGACAAATGTGTCTGTCTTGTCTCGTCTCATCTCATTATCTCTAGCCGCTTTATCCTGTTCTACAGGGTCGCAGGCAAGCTGGAGCCTATCCCAGCTGACTACGGGCGAAAGGCGGGGTACACCCTGGACAAGTCGCCAGGTCATCACAGGGCTGACACATAGACACAGACAACCATTCACACTCACATTCACACCTACGGTCAATTTAGAGTCACCAGTTAACCTAACCTGCATGTCTTTGGACTGTGGGGGAAACCAGAGCACCCGGAGGAAACCCACGCGGACACGGGGAGAACATGCAAACTCCACACAGAAAGGCCCTCGCCGGCCACGGGGCTCGAACCCGGACCTTCTTGCTGTGAGGCGACAGCGCTAACCACTACACCACCGTGCCGCCCTCAAATGTGTCTGTATGATTAGCAAATAAACTAATGACAGAAGACTGATGCCATACCATAGAGCCAGGAGAGGAAGAAGCACGAGAAGGTGTCAGAAAGGTGAATGGATGAGTGGATTTCTTGCAGGTGAAAGCCAGAGATAGAAACAGAGAGCAAGACTGAGAGAAAGGAGTCTCAAGGCTGTAGTGAAGCAGGTGGCAGGGAGAGATAATCCAGGTAAGACGTTAATGCAGCAGAGAAGTCTGGGGGAGGTGAAAGGAACAGAGCAAGGCAGAGAGGTTGCTAATTGTGGACTACTAATCCAATCTGTGTCCCCCTCTCTCCTACGCTTCTTCTGAAGAAGAAGAAGAGGAGCAAGCCAGGTAATGACTCCACATTGATAAGTTTGTCTCGAACAAGCATTAGAAGTGAGGAATTGAGGACAGTGAGGATCCACATCTGACCCCATCCACTTGGACTCACCTGGATATATGGTCCATAGCATGTAGCTGAGTTCTTCTTCTTCCTCCTTCTCTCTTTCCTGCCTGCACAGTCACATCATCATGGGTGAAATCCAAAAGGTATGCATGCTCAAATCTCAGGGTCTGCTCTTATACAGGCACCACCATGCTTCAGTAAGTGCTAATCCACTGGGACCAAGGCAGTGATAAGGAGTCCATAATTACGTTCATAGATGGGTGGATATAACAAATTTACTGATTACAGCACTGTATATTGACTCAGTTCTTCGGTGTGAAGAATCATTTCCATGGTCAGCATGAAGGTTTACATTTTGCATTGTTCAGTAAATGGATATTGCTTTATCTGGGGCTTTGTATGGATGAGAACTTTGCCATTACAAATCTGAATTTACAAAACTGAGTTTTATGTGTTTAGTTGAATTTGTAACTGAACTTTTGTAGTTGAAGTTGAAATTGTATTCAGTGGATCAAGTTTGTGTGCAAGGTTTTAAATTCAGGCGTAGAAAATATTTTTTTTTTGTGGCAAAGTCTATTTTAAATCCAGATTCACATTTTCAGACACTACATCTGGAGACGTCTGAAGCAAAGGAGTGCAGGTTCACTCGCCAACATTCATTTCAGCTAATGATCCAGTAAAGTAGTGCAAAAGAAAAAGAAAAATGAGGTCTTAGCAAGTGAATACAGTCAAAATGATCTTGCTTTTCTCATGATGAGGTTATATTACAAAATATAAGAAAAGTAAACCTATTTCTAAACTTTTTTTAATGAATTTTAAACTTGAAATTATCATTTTATTGGCAAAGAATTTGCTTCTTTCCTGAATCATAAAACACGGGACGAGATGTTAAACAGTCCATTGTGCCAGTAGATGGTATGCATGAGAGAAAGAGAGATAGAAAGAGAGAGAGAGAGAAAGAGAGAGAAAGAGAGCGCAACATGAGAAGCTGCCAGTCAAGATTTGAATTTGGGACACATCATCAGTAGTATGCCCTTGATTCATGGGGTGTTTCAGCCTTTAGATACTATACACCCTCCTCAAAGGTGGCCAGCTACAGGTTGATCAAGCCTGAGCTTGTGTCCCAAGCCCAAATCCCACCCTGTAGTTTGTTACGATGTTATATAGGTCTGTGAGCCCAGCAAGGATCTTTCCGCTTCATCCATATCCATTGGCTGCTTCTTTCAGCCGCTTCGGAGACAGCTCTTATTGTCTGACGAAGAGCTTGCCCTTGCACGCCAAGGTCTCTGAGCAGCCTGATAGTGGATGAAGCAACGAAACCCCGGCATCCCACTTCTACAGGATAGACCTTTGTCGACCATCCTCGTTGTTGAGCATCCATTGCCAGCTCGGTATATCGCAGTTTCTTGCGCTCATACGCTTCTTCCACTGCATTCTCCCAAGGAACGGTGAGTTCTATGATATACACTGACTTCATCAATGGAGACCAAAGTACCATGTCTGGCCTTAAAGTAGTGGATGCAATCTCAGGAGGGAAAATTAGTTGGTGCCCAATGTCAACTAACAATTTCCAATCCCGAGCCTTAGCTAGCTCTCTAAGCTTGAGTGTGGAGGGAGGATGGTTAGGCCTTTTTTGACCTTCTCGGACAAATGAAGCTGTTATGGTGGAGTTGGTTGCTGTCTGGGGTAAGGAGTTGACCGTAGCTCTCTTGGTCTCTACTGCTGCTGCCAGACACTTCAAGACCTGATTATGCCTCCAGGTGTACCGCCCTTGTGTGAGGCTGGTCTTACAGCCAGTCAGGATGTGCTTGAGAGTCGCATCGGCTGGACAAAGGGAGCAGGTTGGGTCCTCACCATACCACTGGTGGAGATTTTTTGGCGATGGTAATACATCATAAGTGGCCCTGATGAGGAAACTCAGGTTATTTGCCTCCATCTTCCACAGCTCCCTCCAGCTGAGCTCTCTTCTCTCAAGCCCCTCCCATTTCATCCATTGCCCCTGTTTAACAAGTGAGACAGCCTTTGTGGTTCGATCAACCTCCTCCTGGCGGCGTATCTCCTCGACCACCATTTTCCTCCTCTCTGCAAAAATTCGCAAAAAAAAATCTGCATGTAGAACTAGACTATGTCAAGCTTGAAATTAGTAAATATGGCTAGAAACAGGCTTATAATATTATAATAAGAAATACTGTAGCTACTGTAGCTGAAATTTCCGAGATTCATCTCATCTCATCTGATCTCATTATCTCTAGCCGCTTTATCCTGTTCTACAGGGCCGCAGGCAAGCTGGAGCCTATCCCAGCTGACTACGGGCGAAAGGCGGGGTACACCCTGGACAAGTCGCCAGGTCATCACAGGGCTGACACATAGACACAGACAACCATTCACACTCACATTCACACCTACGGTCAATTTAGAGTCACCAGTTAACCTAACCTGCATGTCTTTGGACTGTGGGGGAAACCGGAGCACCCGGAGGAAACCCACGCGGACACGGGGAGAACATGCAAACTCCGCACAGAAAGGCCCTCGCCGGCCACGGGGCTCGAACCCGGACCTTCTTGCTGTGAGGCGACAGCGCTAACCACTACACCACCGTGCCGCCCTTCCGAGATTCAAGTTAATTTCATTTGCTAAGATGTTTTGTTTTGTTTTTTCATGGTGTGAGCTTTTGAATCTGAATTGAATTTGAAACCTTGCATACATTGCAAAAAATATCTTTGCAAGTAAAAATATCTGGAGTCTATTTTGTTTTAATATGTATGTATGTTGTTACTTTGGATATTTTGTTTGTTTTAAGTCAAATATAATAAGAATAGGGGTGGTGTAGTGGTTAGCGCTGTCACCTCACAGCAAGAAGGTCCTGGGTTCGAGCCCCGGGGCCGGCGAGGGCCTTTCTGTGCAGAGTTTGCATGCTCTCCCCGTGTCCGCGTGGGTTTCCTCCAGGTGCTCCGGTTTCCCCCACAGTCCAAAGACATGCAGGTTAGGTTAACTGGTGACTCTAAATTGACCGTAGGTGTGAGTGTGAATGGTTGTCTGTGTCTATGTGTCAGCCCTGTGATGACCTGGCGACTTGTCCAGGGTGTACCCCGCCTTTCGCCCGTAGTCAGCTGGGATAGGCTCCAGCTTGCCTGCGACCCTGTAGAACAGGATAAAGCGGCTACAGATAATGAAATGAGATAATAAGAATATTAAGCCTATTTTTAGATACATATTCAAATTTCAAGCATCAAATGGGCTTATTCTATTTGCGGATCCATATTTTTGCTTATTTTAAGTGGTTGTTTTATTATTTATTATCAGCCCATAGAATAAGACAAGTTTAAGCTTGAAATTAATACATATGTCTAGAGATAGCTTTAATGGTCTTGTTTTTTAAAATAGAAAAATCTCATAAGGAGATATACAGTATTAGATATCTTTTCCTTTACAAATTCCAATAACGGCATTACAATTCTGATTTATACTCTACATTTTAAATTCAGATTGTCAAGATCAACATTTCTCATTCTGTATATTTTAAGTAAATGTTCTTCTCCCTTATCCATCTTTTAAATGCTTCGACTGCACTGTCTGTTCCAGGGTTTATTTTCAGTCATTGAGAAACTAAAAGGCACGACAGAGCAGGAGCTCCGGATCGTTCTTCTTGGTCTGGATAATGCTGGGAAAACCACCTTACTGAAACAGCTCGCCTCAGAAGATGTGAACATGATCACACCGACTCAGGTAAATTGTGGTTACGTTCACAATCAAAAAGTTGTCCAAGCTCTGCCTTCAAACGCAAGACATTTTTTTACTAATTTCATCCATGAAATAGTTTTGTTGTTTTTTGGCGGATAATTTTTTCTGCATTTGAAGCATTTATTTCTCGAAAGAAGCAAAATTATCTACCGATAGAATAAGAAAAAAATTAAAGCTTGAAATGAATAAAAGAATCTAAAAACAAGCTGAATAATCTTCTATTTGATTTATACTGTAATAATTTAATCATCAGAAATATTGCCGATATTCGAGAAATTTTCAGTTTTATCACATCATTTTTATACGCTGTTACAGTTTCAGTATCTTGGGGCATACTGCATAAAGTACGTTCTTGGCTTATGTCTTCACTAACACAAACTGCTCATATTACAATGTTAGATTGAAGTTCAGCTGCCAACCATTCCAGTACATTAGCTTAAAGCAAGTCAAGTTCTGCCACGGTGAAATGACACAAGCTCTTAAAAGAGCAAGCCAAATGTTACCTTGACTAGAAAGACATTACGCATATGACAGGAATTACATTAATGTATTCAATTCAAAAGAGCTTTTTATTGGGAATCCAATGGATGGATGAAGCTAATTGCTACCTGTAGAGAACATGAAGACAGCACATTTCCTAGACATCACAAAACGCCTTTAACGATGTCAGTGAGATTGGTACTGAGAAGGATCTTTTGTTCTTCCAGTTAGATACAATGTCCAAGAAAGTTAAAAAGGCACTGAATATAAAGTACAGTAGATCATAGGCGGGCAGCACGGCGGTGTAGTGGTTTGCACTGTCGCCTCACAGCAAGAAGGTCCTGGGTTCGAGCCCAGCGGCCGGTGAGGGCCTTTCTGTGTGGAGTTTGCATGTTCTCCCCGTGTCCGCGTGGGTTTCCTCCGGGTGCTCCGGTTTCCCCCACAGTCCAAAGGCATGCAGGTTAGGCTAATTGGTGGCTCTAAATTGACCGTAGGTGTGAATGGTTGCCTGTGTCTATGTGTCAGTCCTGCGATGGCCTGGCGACTTGTCCAGGGTGTACCCCGCCTCTCGCCCATAGTCAGCTGGGATAGGCTCCAGCTTGCCTGCGACCCTGTAGGACAGGATAAGCGGCAACAGATAATGGATAGATCATAGGCTTAAACTCTATCTGTTAGCTTTAAATGCCATGAAGTCATGCTAATGGCAAGCCATGAGGTCTATTTTGGTCATGTTCTGGACCAAAGTACAGTCAGCAAAGCCATATTTAGCTGCCCTTCTTAATGACTTCCTTATGGTTAGTAATATAAATGGACTGTCCACACTGACTGGAGCTTTATTACTCAGATAGTTTGGTCTGATAGCACACTAACTTCTTTTAAATGCAAACAATGGACTATATCAGATCTTGTTTCAGAATTAAATATGATGCCTAGTTGTATAATGAGCAGGGTCTTTGCTCCCACACAGGAGATCTGATTTTGATTACAGGGGATCAAGTAGTGCCTTTAATCCTGTGTTTGAAGATTACTTAACCATAAACTGATGTTTGGCTGGCTACCTAAGAGTCAGCTAAATATAGCTAACACCTCACTGAAACGTTATTTTCTGCTGTGTAACATTCTAGGGCTTCAACATCAAGAGTGTAACCTGTCATGGGATGAAACTGAATGTCTGGGACATTGGGGGGCAGAGGAAGATCCGCCCCTTCTGGAAAAAGTATCTGGAGAACACAGATTTGTTGGTATGTTGGAACAGTTTTCTTTTACATCTGTGAGCAAAGATCAGTTTAAACTGAAGATATGACCTGGTGCTACTGGGCGGCACGGTAGTGTAGTGGTTAGCGCTGTCACTTCACAGCAAGAAGGTTCTGGGTTCAAGCCCAGCAGCTGACGGGGGCCTTTCTGTGTGGAGTTTGCACGTTCTCCACGTGTCTGTGTGGGTTTCCTCCAGGTGCTCCGGTTTCCCCCGTAGTTCAAAGACATGCCATGGCCTGAGTTTGGGCAGAAGTGCCCCTGAGCAAGGCACTTAACCCCCGACTGCTGCCCACTGCTCTGGGTATGTGTGTGTGCTCATTGCTCACTTGTGTGTTCACGTGTGTTAAATGCAGAGGAAGATTTTCACTGTGTGCTTGAGTGTACATATGACAAATAACGTCTTCTTCTTCTTCTCCTCAGAAATGAAATTATTGACCTGAAAGGATAAACAAGAAGAAAGATATTCTTAAGTCCACAGAACCATACTAAACCTTTTTAAAAGATTTCACTCCCTTGAACTTTTCCCACGTTTTTTAGTGCTACGACACAGAATTGTAATGGAGTTTACCATTTGATTCACACGGTATGTCTAATAGTTAAATATGCAAAATATTTTATTCGAACATAGGTTAATTAAAAACAACAACAAGAATTTCCATCCCGAGATCAATTATCTTTCAGACAGGAACAGGTTTTATTCTAGGATTGCCCATTTCTGCCCTCAATCCTGAGCAGTTTCCCAGTCCCTGCTGAACAAAAGCATCCCCACAACATGATGCTACCACCACCATGTTTCACTCCTGAGGTTGGCGCTTTCAGACTGATGAGAATTGTTGGGTGTACTCCAAATGTTCCAAGAGTTAAGTGCCAGTGAGTTCAATTTATGGTCTCATCACACCCAAGAACCTTTTTCCACATTGACTGAGTCTCCAACACTGGATTTCATATGCCTTATTTTTTCCAGTATGACTATCTTCTCAAAAAGCCCAACTTTGTGGCATGTCCAGGCATTGGTTCTCCTGTGAACTGCCTGTGATCTCCCATCTGAGCAGTAGATCTGTCCAGCTTCTTCACTGTTACCCTTGGTTGGTTCTATGACTCCTTAATAATCAGAAGTCATTACTAATATGACTGCTCCTAATATCCTCCTTACCCAATCACTTTTTTTTGGTGGACAACCTCCTCTAAGCAGAATTTCAATTATGCCATACTGAGATCACTTTAATTTCAGACATTCAGCTGATTATGTGACATCTGATGGTAACTGGTTGTGCTAGAACATGCGGGTTTCGCAGCAATAGGGTTCAATACTTGTGCATTTATAAATAATTTTGCAAACTATATTGTTTTTTTCCCACACTTCATGACATATATTTCCAATTCAGTCCATTTTGGTTTGAGATTATAACTACAAAATGTAGAAAACTTCAAGAAAGTGAATATACATGCAAGGCACTGTAAAGTACCATACAACGTTCTGTTTACTCACTTTGTCAGTGTTTCTGTAATCATTTGATAACAATGAACAGGTGATTGGCCCCTCCACTGTTCCCAGATCTATTTGTGAAGGCAATCCAGGATTCTGCTTCCCTCCTAAGAGACACTGGGGCTTGTGGTGCCCTCATACGCCCTTCGCCATTGTAACATGATGTTATCTTCCACCAGGGATGTGCTGGTCCCCACTATTTGACCCACAGCTGGGGCAAGATTTATGAGTGGCGGGACATGTCCACATGCTGGTGGACCCTGTCCACTGCATATATCAGCCTCTTGCTGCGCTGTCTTTTTTACCCTGGGACTGCTCTTTGTCTGGGCCTTCCCCTTCAGTATGTCCAAAATGGTAGTACCTGCCGAGAGTAAACTCCCGCTGGCATCGCCCTTGGGATCGATGGACCTCTCAAACCCCCTAGCTGCATTAAGGCTAATCCTGAAGGGGATGCAAAGTTCTATCAAGGTTTTATTCTTGGTTTTGGATTTTGAAGCTAGTGTTTGTTGTTGTTGTTTTTTTAATATTGAATCAGCTACACAAATCAGAGAACACAAACTGGAGGCGAAAAAATAAAAGCTTGTAAAAGCTTGAGTATTGTTACATGATTGCACAAAGCTCAAATCCACTTCGGAATTCCTGATGGCAGAACTCACGTCAGTGGAGGATAATATATAATTGCTGTCATACAAAAGTTGTCTAAAAAAGAATCTATCCTTTTTGTTTTCTTCCTGACAGATCTATGTCATCGACAGTGCAGACAAGAAGAGGTTTGAAGAAACAGGACTGGTGAGAACAACCAATTTATACACAGTACAGAGTGGATAGTCACTGTATATACAATGGATGTAGCAAAATTTAAGTATAGTACAAAATGTTTCCAGAGAAACAGGACATTTTGGACAAAAGTCTTCATCAGCTGTGCAAGCAAACAACCTTCTGAGACTGTTGGAGTCACTGGTGAAACCAGTAGATATTCGAAATGGTGCCTTACAAATTTGGCATGGACAGTTGTACTTGGTTTTTTAAAAAGAGCGCAGCCATTTATTAGTTACTCATCCGACAAATGGTTTTATCCAAAGCAGCTTCTAATTGAAACAGGACGCCATCCAAGCACAAGATGTTGAAGTGTAACGGTCTTGTTCAAGACAGTGATTCTCTTGCTGTCCTAGAATTTAAACTCGCAACCTACCAGCAATTCGTTTTTCTCAACTCCCGTCCATGTAGGAGCTCTCAGAACTGATCGATGAGGAGAATCTGAAGGGAGTGCCTGTGCTCATCTTTGCCAATAAACAGGATCTGGCAACAGCGTCTACAGCCAGCGAGATTGCCGAGGGGCTCAACCTGCACACGTACCGGGATCGTGAGTGGCAGATCCAGGCCTGTTCAGCTATTTCTGGCGAAGGAGTGCAGGTGAGTCCATACGGATCAACAAAAGACTAGAGCTATACAGAACATTTGCTGTCAACCATTCTGGGAAAGATCCCAGAGTAGCATTCACCCGATCATCTGGTGATCGCAAAGTCGAATCCCGGGAGCCCAAGAGAGCAAAATTGGCCATGCTCTCAAGGAGGGAAGGGTGGTGTAGTTTCTCTTCTCTGTCAGTGGAAGTCTGTGAGCTCATGTATACGTAAGTGGGTGGATAGCGATCTCTTCTAAGTGTGTTATGATGTCCCTGATGTTGCCTGAGCAGCAGTTCAAAAAGATGTAGTCAGCCGGTTTCACGTGCCATAAAGGAAGCACATGATGGCTGTTTCCCTTCCTGGTTGGTAGCTGTCATGTGATAGGTTAGAGCTGTCTGGTGGGTGGGAATTGGCCATGACTAAATTCCAAAATCCAGGAAATATTATAGGAGGATATGATAAAAACTAATCCTTTTCCTATCACTTGGATTAGTACATCCTGCGTCAACGTTATCTAGGCAAAAAGAGTCATTTTATTTTATTCGCTATACACAAAATCAACAATGAATCAGCTTTTAATAGTTGTGAGTTTTATTTGGCTGTGCTTCTTATGTCCAAAACAACATTCATTTTTGTGTTCTTTTATTTCTGCTTTCTCTCAGGATGGAATGAACTGGATCAGCAACAATATTGTAAATAGGAAGAAATGAAGCTGCTTGGAAATATCTTTTGTACTGAGGGGAAAAAAACGCCTCTCTGATCTTTCTCGACAAATGCAGGTGTGCTCAGATGGACCAGACTGATTTGCTTCAACACTAATGTCTTGTAATATTTTGTAAATTATATCAATTGTATTCATAATGAATAACATCAGAGAGCCTTCTTCTGTTTGATACAGTATAGGAGCTCTCCAGACAGTTTAGAAAATCACTACAAACCAAAGGCAAGCAAAAGAAACAAAAAAGCTGTGATTCAATTATTTTCCTCTTTTATGAAGGCTTTTTTTCTGATTTCAGAAGGATCTCAGTGACGCGTTCTTGCTGCAAGTAATGATACAGACAGAGTTGCAACCTAAAAAGGGATGAGTCATGTGTCCAAGTGTGGCATTCACTAGCGAATACAAATTATAATTATGTACAGTAGATAGTTAGTTCTGATGCACCGTGATGAAGGATACAGGAGATGGAACCATCTCAAACTGAGAACTATCTTTCCTGACCTGAACTCTTCTTCCCTCGGTTATAGTTGTGGGTTCCATGGGCTCATGTACTGTTTATAAGCTATGATTGTGTATGCAAGCATATTCTGTCAATAAATAAATCATATATATACAGTGCCTTGCAAAAGTATTCATCTCCCTTGGTGTTTGTCCTTTTTTGCTGCATTACGAGCTGGAATTAAAATGGATTTTTGGAGGGTTAGCACCATTTGATTTACACAACATGCCTACTACTTTAACGGTGCATATTGGTTTTTTTTTTATTGTGACACAAACAATAATTGAGATGAAAAAAAACCCAGAAATCTGGAGTGTGCATAAGTATTCACCCCCTCTCCCAAGTGTCAATACTTTATAGAGCCAGCTTTTGCGACAATTACAGCTGCAAGTCTCTTGGGGTATGTCTCTATTAGCTTAGCACATCAAGCCACTGGGATTTTTGTCCATTCCTCGAGGCAAAACTGCTCCAACTCCAAGTTAGATGGGTTGCGTTGGTGTACAGCAATCTTCAAGTTATGCCACAGATTCTCAATTGGATTGAGGTCTGGGCTTTGATTAGACCATTCCAAGACATTTAAATGTTTCCTTTTAAACCACTCCAGTGTAGCTTTAGCAGTACGTTTAGGGTCATTGTCCTCCTGGACCGTGAACCTTTGCCCCAGTCTCAAACCTCTGGCTGACTCAAACAGGTTTTCCTCCAGAATTGCCCTGTATTTAGTATCGATCTTTCCTTGACTTTTTTCTGGCCACTGTTCCATAAAGCCCCGCTCTGTGGAGTGTATGGCTTAAAGTGGTCCTATGGACAGATACTCCCATCTCCACTGTGGATCTCTGCAGCTCCCTCAGCATTATCGTTGGTGTCTTTGTTGCATCTCTGATTAATGCCCTCCTTGCTCGGTCTGTGAGTTTTGGTGGGCGACCTTCTCTTGTCAGATTTGTAGTGGTGACATACAACCCCGATTCCAAAAAAGTTGTGACAAAGTACAAATTGTAAATCAAAACGGAATGCAATAATTTACAAATCTCAAAAACTGATATTGTATTCACAATAGAACATAGACAACATATCAAATGTCGAAAGTGAGACATTTTGAAATTTCATGCCAAATATTGGCTCATTTGAAATTTCATGACAGCAACACATCTCAAAAAAGTTGGGACAGGGGCAATAAGAGCCTGGAAAAATTAAAGGTACAAAAAAGGAACAGCTGGAGGACCAAATTGCAACTCATTAGGTCAATTGGCAATAGGTCATTAACATGACTGGGTATAAAAAGAGCATCTTGGAGTGGCAGCGGCTCTCAGAAGTAAAGATGGGAAGAGGATCACCAATCCCCCTAATTCTGCGCCGACAAACAGTGGAGCAATATCAGAAAGGAGTTCGACAGTGTAAAATTGCAGAGAGTTTGAACATATCATCATCTACAGTGCATAATATCATCAAAAGATTCAGAGAATCTGGAAGAATCTCTGTGCATAAGGGTCAAGGCCGGAAAACCATACTGGGTGCCCGTGATCTTCGGGCCCTTAGACGGCACTGCATCACATACAGGCATGCTTCTGTATTGGAAATCACAAAATGGGCTCAGGAATATTTCCAGAGAACATTATCTGTGAACACAAATCACCGTGCCATCCGCCGTTGCCAGCTAAAATTCTACAGTTCAAAGAAGAAGCCGTATCTAAACATGATCCAGAAGCGCAGACGTCTTCTCTGGGCCAAGGCTCATTTAAAATGGACTGTGGCAAAGTGGAAAACTGTTCTGTGGTCAGACGAATCAAAATTTGAAGTTCTTTATGGAAATCAGGGACGCCGTGTCATTCGGACTAAAGAGGAGAAGGATGACCCAAGTTGTTATCAGCGCTCAGTTCAGAAGCCTGCATCTCTGATGGTATGGGGTTGCATTAGTGCGTGTGGCATGGGCAGCTTACACATCTGGAAAGACGCCATCAATGCTGAAAGGTATATCCAGGTTCTAGAGCAACATATGCTCCCATCCAGACGACGTCTCTTTCAGGGAAGACCTTGCATTTTCCAACATGACAATGCCAAACCACATACTGCATCAATTACAGCATCATGGCTGCGTAGAAGAAGGGTCCGGGTACTGAACTGGCCAGCCTGCAGTCCAGATCTTTCACCCATAGAAAACATTTGGTGCATCATAAAACGGAAGATACGACAAAAAAGACCTAAGACAGTTGAGCAACTAGAATCCTACATTAGACAAGAATGGGTTAACATTCCTATCCCTAAACTTGAGCCACTTGTCTCCTCAGTCCCCAGACGTTTACAGACTGTTGTAAAGAGAAAAGGGGATGTCTCACAGTGGTAAACATGGCCTTGTCCCAACTTTGTTGAGATGTGTTGTTGTCATGAAATTTAAAATCACCTAATTTTTCTCTTTAAATGATACATTTTCTCAGTTTAAACATTTGATATGTCATCTATGTTCTATTCTGAATAAAATATGGAATTTTGAAACTTCCACATCATTGCATTCCGTTTTTATTTACAATTTGTACTTTGTCCCAACTTTTTTGGAATCGGGGTTGTATTCTTTCCCTTTTGCTATAATGGATTTAATGGAATATTCAAAGTTTGGGATATTTTTTATAACCCAACCCTGATCTATACTTCTCCACAACTTTGTCTCTGGCCTGTTTGGAGGCTCCTTGGTTTTCATGTTGCTTGCTTAGTAGTGTTGCAGAGTCAGGGTCCTTCCAGAACAGGTTGATTTATACAGACATCATGTGACAGATCATGTGACACTTTGATTGCACACAGGTGGATCTTAATCAACTAATTATGTGACTTATGAAGTGAATTGGCTGGACCAGCTCTTATTTAGGGGTTTCATACGAAAGTGGGTGAATACTCATGCACACTCCAGATTTCTGTTTTTTCATCTTAATTATTGTTTGTGTCACAATAAAACAACAATGTGCACCTTTAAAGGGGTAGACATGTTGTGTGCTAGCCCTCCAAAAATCCATTTTAATTCCAGCTTGTAATGCGACAAAACAGGACAAACACCAAGGGGGATGAATACTTTTGCAAGGCACTGTGTATATACACACACACTCATCAGGCACAACATTTGTACACCTGCTCATTCATGCAGTTATCCAATCATGCAGAAGAAGCAAGGCATAAATTCATGAAGATATGGGTTACGTTAAACATCAGAATAGGGAAAATGTTATTGGAAAAACATGTGGTCTTCTGCTGTTGTAGCCCATCCACCTCAAGGTTTGGTGTGTTGTACATTTTGCGATGCTTTTCTGCTCACCATGGTTGTAAAGAGTGCATCGATTTAACGTAGCCTTTCTACCAGCTTGAACCATTTTCCTCTGACTTCATGGTTCCACCCGCAGAATTAAAGCTCACTGGATGGTTGTTTTTCACACCATTGTATGTAAACACTGTGCATGAAAATCCCAGGAGATCAGAAAGTTCAAAAATACTCAAGTTCCCCTTTCTGATGGTTGTTGTGAGCATTAACTGAGGCTCTTGACCTGCATCTGCATAATTTTTATATGTTGTGCTGCTGCTATAAAGTGGCTGGTGAATGAAATATATAGGATATTACATGGTTGTGCAAAGATATGAATAAATTCACAAGTGAGCGAAGTGAACAAGTGAAAATATTTTCAACATGAGAAGATAAACTTCATACATTCATGCCACCGTGTAATGTTCTTCATATTATATGGACACATCCCCACACACACAAAAAAAGCAAGTTATTCAAAAGAATTTTAATTTTGAACCGGTTCACCATTTTGACAATGTGTGTCGAGTCAGCGGAAAAACACTGCGAGTGACATCATCGGAGTGAAATATCGGGAAATACGTCACTCAGATCCACGATGTATTTTGTACAAAAAATGTGAGTTTTTCAACACGAGAAGATAAACTTCATATCTTCAAGCCAACATGTGATGTTCTTTTTATTATATAGACACATTCAAAAAAAAAAAAAGTACCCAAAACAATTCATCGGTTTCCTCACAAGTGACATATAGAGATTTATGTCACGGTTTTGGTTCTCCATGTCCCGGATGTAGCTTGGATGAAAAATACGAGTGGCGCATTTCCCAATAAAACACGTGTCCATATAAATTAATTAATCAATCCATCTATCTATTTATTTATCATCTTGTCACTTTGAAAATGTAATAGAAATTTTGTCTCAAACAGAACATCAGTATTAACTGTATGATTTTGAAAGTTTGCCTCAGTAATCACCTCTTATTTTTTCCAAAAATAAAAAAATGACCCAATAAATTTACACATCAGAATTAATGTAATTCATATTTGCAGTTTTCACTGCGTCATGTTTCTTTACAGTGAATGCATATTGTAGTGTATTTTTGAATAGAGTGCAAATCTGTTTTTACAGAACCTACAGTATATTAATATAAAACCACTGCTATAGTTAGAAATATATCTCCTGCCATTTTTACTCTTTCACTGCCAGATAGACACATCAAATACAGAATTTGAAAGTTGAGTCAAATATCTTCAGAAAATAATATATTTATTAAAGCAATCCTGTAATTTCAGTAGCTTTTCCAAGAAGCTAGGTTGCTAACTTTGCTAACTGAGTACTGTATGCTAGCTAGCTATTTTAACATTAGCTCACCTATTAGCTGCTAGCATTTATACTGAGATTCTGGCTCGTTACATGTCAAAGCATCTAGCTGCAAGTTTCAGTGGAAACTTGGTTATAATTTGCATTTATAATTTTTATTCAGGGCGGCATGGTGGTGTAGTGGTTAGCGCTGTCTCCTCACAGCAACAAGGTCCGGGTTCGAGCCCCCGTGGCCAGCGAGGGCCTTTCTGTGCGGGGTTTGCATGTTCTCCCCGTGTCCGCGTGGGTTTCCTCCGGGTGCTCCGGTTTCCCCCACAGTCCAAAGACATGCAGGTTAGATTAACTGGTGACTCTAAATTGACCGTAGGTGTGAATGTGAGTGTGAATGGTTGTCTGTGTCTATGTGTCGGCCCTATGGTGACCTGGCGACTTGTCCGGGGTGTACCCTGCCTTTCGCCCGTGGTCAGCTGGGATGGGCTCCGGCTTGCCTGCGACCCTGTAGAACAGGATAAAGCGGCTAGAGATAATGAGATGAGATGAGAATTGTTATTCAAGTAGCTACTGGCAGCAAAATGTGATATTTAAGCTAGGATGATAGATAGCTAACTAGATGCTAACAGGTCCAGCTTTATTTCTGGTTTAAACTTAGCTAGATTTGCTGATATTTTGGAAGCTATGCTTTTTTTGTCAAAAAGTTAAAGAAGCCAGGGTAAAAGGTTTTGGCTTCTAGAATTTGGGTTTCTTGCATTTATTTCCACATAGACCCTCCTCAGGCTCGATTATAAGCTCTGAATGACAGACTTAGGGATGACTCAGAGAACAGAGATGCCTCTCATATTTACTGGACCATCTGTGAGCGTGTCTAAGGATCATGTTTTTATTAGTGTGGATACAGGAAAACAGTCATGCTAATCCTAGTTCATTAGCACTCACTCCCTCTCCTCTATAATAAGCTTATGATCTAATCGTGGAGAAACTTCAGGGTCCATTTCGAACCCTGGCAAATATAAGAGTTTGCTACTTAGGACTTAGGGTCAGCTTGATTCAGTCCCTCTTGTATATAGGAAAAGACTTTTTTCTTCATAAATTGGTAAGCCTGTGAGTGCTTGGTACAGCATGTAAACCTTACATTCTTTCGAAGCAGCTTTAGAAGAGGTTCTCGAAGTGTTTGCATGTGTCATGAATTCAAGCGATTCATGTCGTCAGAGGACAAACATTAAGCTGTACTCTGTGTCTAGACAGTTCAGATCATCATGCCTGTCAACCTCGCTAAAGAGAGACAACAGCAGCCTGTGGCACTGTGCTTAGAGGCACAAGGAGGTAAGACATACACGGGGTCAACTCAAAATAATTGGAAAACATTAGCAGCAGTTTTTCCAGTAACAGATGGAAACCATTATGATTAACCAGAAACCTGTTTACAAAATCTAGTTTAATTCTGGTTAGTTCCTTTCACTAAAACTCCATGAAAACATTTATTATTCAAAGTGTTCGGTCATGTGGGAGTTGATGACTGAAGCAGGATAGCTGTCTGCAATACAATATCACAGCAAGAGACTAAAAGCTTTCGACTTCATCACGCATGACCAACTGGGTGACAGCAAGAACACTCAGAAACATGTACTGATGTCTAGAGCAGGCTTGGAATTCATCCAGACCTCAGTGTCAACTTTAATGATTCAGTGAATCAGGTGCTCGGTTTAACGGAATTCATCCAGACCTCAGTGTCAAATTTAATGATTCAGTGAATCGACTGCTCAGTTCATTGGAATTCATCTGGACCACAGTGTCAAATTTAAGAATTAAGTGAATCAGTATCAACTTTAATAATTCAGTGAATCAGGTGCTGAGTTGAATGGAGTTCATCCAGACCTCAGTGTCAAATTTAACTATCCAGTGAATCAGGTGCTCGGTTTAACAGAATTCATCCAGACATCAGTGTCAAATTTAACGATTCAGTGAATCAATGTCAAATTTAATGATTCAATGAATCAGGTGCTCTGTTTAACAGAATTCATCAAGATCTCAGTGATCAAATTTAATGATTCAGTGATTTGACTGCTCAGTTCATTGGAATTCATCTTGACCCCAATGTCAAATTTAATAGTTCAGTGAATCAGTGTCAAATTTAATGATTCAGTGAATCAACTGCTCAGTTCATTGGAATTCATCTGAACCACAGTGTCAAATTTAAGAATTTAGTGAATCAGTATCAACTTTAATCATTCACTGAATCAGGTGCTCAGTTTAACGGAATTCATCTGGACCTCAGTGTCAAATTTAACAATTCAGTGAATCAGT
Organism: Neoarius graeffei; assembly: GCF_027579695.1. Lineage (NCBI taxonomy): Eukaryota > Metazoa > Chordata > Actinopteri > Siluriformes > Ariidae > Neoarius > Neoarius graeffei. The sequence goes on from NC_083580.1 coordinate 73,711,480, forward strand.
GTCAAATTTAATGATTCAGCGAATCAGGTGCTCAGTTTAAAAGAATTCATCCAGGCCTCAGTGTCAAATTTAACGATTCAGTGAATCAATGTCAACTTTAATGATTCACTGAATCAGGTGCTCTGTTTAACAGAATGCATCAAGATCGGAGTGTTCAAATGTAATGATTCAGAGATTTGATTGCTCAGTTCATTGGAATTCATCTGGACCCCAGTGTCAAATTTAACAGTTCAGTGAATCAGTGTCAATTTTAATGATTCAGCAAATCAGGTGCTCGGTTTAACGGAATTCATCCAGACCTCAGTGTCAAGTTTAACAATTCAGTGAATTAGTGTCTAATTTAATGATTTAGTGAATCAGTTGCCTAGTTTATTGGAATTTATTTAGACTCCAGTGCAGTGGCGGCTGGTAGTCTTTCAAACAGGGGAGGCTGGTCGGTTACGATATTTCCAGATTTTAAAAGAAAAAAGAAAAAACACATCAATTTTGCCCATACTCTTGCCTCTGATCTGGCTGATTGTTGGCAGGGTCACAAACTGTGAAATAACAGGTTCTTTTGTCCCATTAGCCTACTGTCCAATATACATGATGGGGGGGGGGCTATATTTTAACATTTTATATTTTAAAATTGTGGCATGTTGTTTAAAAATTGATCATTATTGAAAGCAGCTCTTTGTCAGGAACCTCAGCAGTAACAGCAGAGTGTTCTGGAATAGGCACAAGCACTGACCTTGGGGAGCCAAACATAGAGCTGGGTGCCACACATTTCATTCAGTGACACTTTCCCTATATTTTACTTATTTTGACTGAGAAATGTTTTATTGACAATTTTGATAACCCTTCACTTTTAATCCAGGTCTGTAGTGTGAAATGTTCTCGGCTGTGTTTTTGTTTAAAAATGTTTTCCAAATTGTAGCTGTGTTTAATTCATATCCAGAAAAATATATATTCCAATATAATATACTCAGCATAAACATTTTAAATAGATTCTATATTTTTGGTCCATCCATGACATATTACTAAAGTAGCCTATTTACTGTTGTTGATGTGGGTCATTTGCTGTTAGCCAATTCACTTTCTCATACCAGGAGAGCTGAAAGGAATGAGTATTATTCCCTACCTTTTTCACCAAGTCAATTTGAGGCGTTGGTCTACCCTGCTCTTTAATTTTAATTTTTTCCTCGAAAGGAAGACTGGCAAATGGCTTCGCCAAAATTAAATCAGCAATGCTTGGCATCCGTGTGCAGCTTTCTTGCTAGCTGACTAGCCCCCTCAAGTTCAAGTTCAGTCACTCAAATAAATGGAATTTCTGGAACTAAGATAGCAAACTTGACAACACTATATTTACACTTTATTTACAATGAAAATATATACAAACTAAAAAAGCTGGTAGAAACCGTATGTAATGAATGAAATCGAAATGCAAGCTGAGCTCTTACAATACACCACAGCACTTGCGAATCCGCATGGGACTGAACTGAAATTCACCGCTGCCTGTCTATATTTGAAACGAGCTGTCAATCAAAGAAAATATCCGGCTGCTTTCAGCAATCACCAGTCTCCTCGCGGAAACTGCCATGTCCCTCCCACTGTGAGGCTGGGAGTCCGGTGGGTGGGCATTTTCGCAGCATTTGTCCAATAACCGTCTTGCATTTTGATATTGAAAAGCGCATAGCTCCCAAATGCCATTGAAGTCCACTGAGGCTGGGAGTCCGGTGGGTGGGTATTTTCGCAGCATTTGTCCAATAACCGTCTTGCATTTTGATATTGAAAAGCGCATAGCTCCCAAATGCCATTGAAGTCCACTGAGGCTGGGAGTCTGGTGGGCGGGCATTTTCGCAGCATTTGTCCAATAACCGTCTTGCATTTTGATATTGAAAAGCGCATAGCTCCCAAATGCCATTGAAGTCCACTGAGGCTGGGCTGCATCACGCTGTCACAAGGGGGAAAAACTCATGCACGCATTAGGCGAACTGAGGAAAGTTATAACGGAATGATTTCGCACTGTAGTTGGGTTGAGCACATATATTTCTATGATTCTGGATCTGAAATAGCAATGTTATAAGGTCGGCTATAACATAAGCCTAGCGCAATTCATCCTACACGATGTTCGTCATTTTTAGAGGAGGCTGAGCCTCCCTCGTTGTCTTAGAGCAATCGCCCGTGCTCCAGTGTCAAATTTACAAATGTAATGATTCAGTGATTCGATTTATCAGTTTATCAGAATTTATCCAAACCCATCCATTATCTATACCGCTGATCTGTCAGGGTCACAGGGGAAGCTGGAGCCAATCCTAGCTGACTTCAGGCAAGAGGTGGAGGACACCTTGGACAGTTCGGCAATCAATTTTATCCAATCCCCGGTGTCAAATTTAATGATTCAGTGATTTGATTGCTCAGTTAAATCAGTAGTTCCCAAGATATCGACCATAACTGATCTGAGAGTACCAAGTAATTTATGGTGATTTACTCCACATTATAAACTTAAGCATACATTCAGGAGTATTTATCAGTTGATGATAATCTAATAAGTTATAATGAACATTACAATAACATCTTACATACTGTATTGAAGACTATATGGAGTATAGATAAAACAGTAAATATCAGTGGACTTATGGTGTTCTGCTCAGAAAAAAAAAATTAAGCTTCCTGTGCAATTCAAAGCAACAGACAGACTGTGAAAGAGGACAGCTATTTTGTGGCCAATTTGCAGGGAAATAACAATGACAGTGCCTGATAGTCGAACACAATTATTCAAAGTCTGCCTCAGGAAGGATGGACAATAAAATCTCTGACTCACTGATAAGGATGTGATGCTACATAAACAAGAAGGCTGACAATAAAGCATGGAACACAAGGCCAAAAATGATTAATGCTTCCCTGACCTTCATTAGCTTCGCACAGCTGATACATAATACATACGAAGGGTCTGACATTTGTAAAAGCCTTGTTAAGAAAAGAACCCTGTGCAGCATCTCAAGACCTCTTGTCTCCCAGTGTCTCTGTGGGTTTCCTCCCACAATCCACAGACATGAGGGTTAGATCAACTGGGTACTCTAAATTGACGACCTGCCCAGGGTGTACCCTCCCTCTCACCCAATCTCAGCTGGGACTGGCACCAGCTTTCCCTGCAACCCTGACGGATAAGTGGTATCGATGATGGATGGATTTATAAGTACCACCTCAAAAGATGTGTACATTTGAAGTGGATACATTCATTGGAAATACATTTAATGTATTCAATCAGAAAACAGTAGTGTCCATATATATATATATATATATATATATATATATATATATATATATATATATGGTATATATTAGGGTGCATCAGTTGCCCTCACTTTCATAAAATCTGATGCATTTTTGTTTGGGTGTTCCTTTTCACCAATAAAGACATCCTGTAAAATTTTTGGACCATATTCAAAAGTCTAATGGTGGCACCATGAGGTTCATTTTTTGCCAAAAAACGCTTATTTTATGTTTTCGCGTAAGGTTTGAATCACAATGTTGGACTTCATTTATTGATTTCTTGTGACCCAGAGATCATGTTAAGAACCTTTGCAAGGGATTGAGAAGCATTAATGTGATTCATAATACATTTGTATTGTTTAAAAGTAGTCGAACAATGATTCAATGAACAGCTAAAACTCAAACTGTGCTTGATAAATATATTTAGAATATGTACTAAAAATGTGTATCTAAGATATTTGGTATACTCTGTAAGGTGCCATAATGTTTCATGAAAAGTGATCGAAATTTTGTCATAAAAGTCATAAAATAGCAGCTTTTTCCATAACTTTGAGCTCCTGGTGCCACCATTAAACTTTTGAATTTTGTCAAAATATTTCACCCAGTGTCTTTTCTTACCAAAAGGAACATAAAAACAAAAATGCATCATGATCGGAGGAACTTTTCATTTTTAGGGGGCAACTGATGCACCCTAATATATACACTTGTGTTCAAAATAATAGCAGTCCAACACGACTAACCAGATCAATCACTGTTTTTGGTGGAAATTATATTACTACATGGCAAATAATTTACCAGTAATTGTAGTAGAGTCATAGAAAACCAACAGACCCAACATTCATGATATGCATGCTCCTGAGTCTGTGTAATCGAATAATTAAGTGAAAGGGACGTGTTCAAAATAATAGCAGTGTGGAGTTTAATTAGTGAGATCATTCATTCTGTGAAAAAACAGATGTCAGTCAGGTGGCCCTAATTTAAGGATGAAGCCAGCACATGTTGTACATCCATTTCTCTCTGAAAACCTGAGAAACATGGGTCGTTCCAGACATTGTTCAGAAGAACAGCGTGCTTTGATTAAAACGTTGATTGGAGAGGTAAAACGTATAAAGAAGTGCAGAAAATGATGGGCTGCTCAGCTAAAATGATCTCCAGTGCTTTAAAATGGACAGCAAAGCCAGAGAGATGTGGAAGAAAACAGAAGACTACCATTCGAATGGATCGAAGAATAGCCAGAATGGCAAAGACTCAGCCAATGATCAGCTCCAGGGTGATCAAAGACGGTCTGAAGTTACCTGTGAGTACTGTGACAATTAGAAGATGCCTGTGTGAAGCTAATCTATCAGCAAGAAGCTCCCGCAAAGTTCCGCTGTTAAAAAAAAGACGTGCTGAAGAGGATACAATTTGCCAAAGAACACATCGACTGGCCTAAAGAGAAATGGAAAAACATTTTGTGGACTGATGAAAGTAAAATTGTTCTTTTTGGGTCCAAGAGCCGCAGACAGTTTTTCAGACGACCCCCAGACACTGAATTCAAGCCACAGTACACTCTGAAGACAGTGAAGCATGGTGGTGCAAGCATCATGATATGGGAATGTTTCTCTTACTATGATGTTGGGCCCATTTATCGCATACCAGGGATCATGGATCAGTTTGCATATATCAAAATACTTGAGGAGGTCATGTTGCCTTATGCTGAAGAGGAAATGCCCTTGAAATGGGTGTTTCAACAAGACAACGACCCCAAACACACCAGTAAGCGAGCAGCATCAGGGTTCAAAACCAACAAAATGAAAGTTATGGAGTGGCCAGCCCAATCCCCGGACCTTAATCCGATAGAAAACTTGTGGGGTGACATCAAAAATGCTGTTTCTGAGGCAAAACCAAGAAATGCAGAGGAATTGTGGAATGTTGTCAAATCATCCTGGGCTGGAATACCTGTTCACAGGTGCCAGAAGTTCTCAGAAACCGTGGTTATACTGTACAACTAAATATTAGTTTAGTGAGTCACAGGAATACTAAATCCTTAAGATTTTTTCAGTTTATACAGTAAATATTTGGAGTTTGTAATGAAAAATGCAGACACTGCTATTTTTTTGAACAGCCCAATGTTCATTTTTCTTCATTTTCTGTAAAGTAATTAAAATATTCATACATTTTTCTTCATGTTTTGATGTAGAATATAATGTGCATTGTTCCCAATGCATGGAAATAAAAACTATTATAAGGATTTTGAGCTTTACTCACATTTTTAAACACACTGCTATTATTTTGAACACAACTGTGTATATATATATATATATATATATATATATATATATATATATATATATATATATATGAGTGATTCCACGCTTATGGGTACTGAAATGGGGACATGAACTTATTTTTAAAAATTCACCTAAAACCATTTCTTTTTTTACCATCAGGTCACAAAACATGTAATCTTTAATGAATGATATGTTAAAAGATAACTTTAATTTTCTGAGATGTAATAAAAACATATTTATATGCCAAAGTCAAGCCTATGAGTTCCAAAATGATGTCTGTTACATTACTTCTGTTACGATTGTCCATCTCGCGTCTGTTACAAATTAATTACAATCTAGCTATATACCATGTTAATCTTATTGAAAGAATGTGTATGTTTATTCTACTACACATGTTTATTAATTATATTTGCTAAAACATCACCTTCCTATGTTTCAAAAAGTAATTCTACATTGTTAAAATTGAGAATATATATGTCCACAACACTTCTGTTACGTTCTGACTTTGGCATATAAATATGTTTTTATTACATCTCAGAAAATTAAAGTTATCTTTTAACATATCATTCATTAAAGATTACATGTTTTGTGACCTGATGGTAAAAAAAGAAATGGTTTTAGGTGAATTTTTAAAAATAAGTTCATGTCCCCATTTCAGTACCCATAAGCGTGGAATCACTCGTATATATATATATATATATATATATATATATATATATATACACACACACACAGTGGGGCAAAAAAGTATTTAGTCAGCCACCAATTGTGCAAGTTCTCCCACTTAAAAAGATGAGAGAGGCCTGTAATTTTCATCATAGGTACACTTCAACTATGAGAAACAGAATGGGGGGAAAGAATCCAGGAAATCACATTGTAGGATTTTTAATGAATTAATTGGTAAATTCCTCAGTAAAATAAGTATTTGGTCACCTACAAACAAGCAAGATTTCTGGCTCTCACAGACCTGTAACAACTTCTTTAAGAGGCTCCTCTGTCCTCCACTCGTTACCTGTATTAATGGCACCTGTTTGAACTCGTTATCAGTATAAAAGACACCTGTCCACAACCTCAAACAGTCACACTCCAAACTCCACTATGGCCAAGACCAAAGAGCTGTCAAAGGACACCAGAAACAAAATTGTAGACCTGCACCAGGCTGGGAAGACTGAATCTGCAATAGGTAAGCAGCTTGGTGTGAAGAAATCAACTGTGGGAGCAATTATTAGAAAATGGAAGACATACAAGACCAATGATAATCTCCCTCGATCTGGGGCTCCACGCAAGATCTCACCCCGTGGGGTCAAAATGATCACAAGAACGGTGAGCAAAAATCCCAGAACCACACGGGGGGACCTAGTGAATGACCTGCAGAGAGCTGGGACCAAAGTAACAAAGGCTACCATCAGTAACACACTACGCCGCCAGGGACTCAAATCCTGCAGTGCCAGACGTGTCCCCCTGCTTAAGCCAGTACATGTCCAGGCCCGTCTGAAGTTTGCTAGAGAGCATTTGGATGATCCAGAAGAGGATTGGGAGAATGTCATATGGTCAGATGAAACCAAAATAGAACTTTTTGGTAAAAACTCAACTTGTCTTGTTTGGAGGAGAAAGAATGCTGAGTTGCATCCAAAGAACACCATACCTACTGTGAAGCATGGGGGTGGAAACATCATGCTTTGGGGCTGTTTTTCTGCAAAGGGACCAGGACGACTGATCCGTGTAAAGGAAAGAATGAATGGGGCCATGTATCGTGAGATTTTGAGTGAAAACCTCCTTCCATCAGCAAGGGCATTGAAGATGAAACGTGGCTGGGTCTTTCAGCATGACAATGATCCCAAACACACCGCCCGGGCAACGAAGGAGTGGCTTCGTAAGAAGCATTTCAAGGTCCTGGAGTGGCCTAGCCAGTCTCCAGATCTCAACCCCATAGAAAATCTTTGGAGGGAGTTGAAAGTCCGTGTTGCCCAGCGACAGCCCCAAAACATCACTGCTCTAGAGGAGATCTGCATGGAGGAATGGGCCAAAATACCAGCAACAGTGTGTGAAAACCTTGTGAAGACTTACAGAAAACGTTTGACCTCTGTCATTGCCAACAAAGGGTATATAACAAAGTATTGAGATGAACTTTTGTTATTGACCAAATACTTATTTTCCACCATAATTTGCAAATAAATTCTTTAAAAATCAGGCAATGTGATTTTCTGGATTTTTTTTTCTCATTTTGTCTCTCATAGTTGAGGTATACCTATGATGAAAATTGCAGGCCTCTCTCATCTTTTTAAGTGGGAGAACTTGCACAATTGGTGACTGACTAAATACTTTTTTGCCCCACTGTGTGTGTGTATATATATATATATATATATATATATATATATATATATATATTTTTTTTTTTTTTTTTTTTTTTTTTCCCCCCGCGGTCCGGTTTCCATCAAATCGTGTGCTCTGATTGGCTCACGAGCGGTCCAGAATCCTGTGATCCGGACCCCGGTTATGGACCTTTAGTGGCTTGCTCATTCACAACAACAACAAACATAGTAGCAATTTTTTGTCAACATTTATTTTTGCATTTCTCAGTATAATAGCATTAATTTTACAGCATGGATAGCGATAACGACAGTGTTCACAGCAAAAGCGAGGTTTACTACCCTGATGAAGACGAAATAAAAGAAAACATTTCAGGAGAAAGCCGAAAACGAGCTTGTAGCAGGTTTGTTCTAAATATGGTTTCCCTTTCGGGCGCTCTCGTTTTCTGTTAGAATTTGGTAAAGAAAAAAATTAATATATTATTTACCAGCTTAAGGTCGGTCCGTATCATGAAATACCGTGACCTTGGCCTTGAAAATACTGACCTCAGCCCAGAGGCCTCGGTCAGTATTTTCAAGACCTCGGTCACGGTATTTCACGATACGGACCTCCCAGCTGATAAATTATATATATTTCCCTTCACTGTGAATTCCAGCTAGTGTTAACTACTGACACTCAACATTAAAGGTGGGCTCAGTGATCTTGAAGCCAGCACAAATTCTGTAATATTTACTAACAATCTACTTACAATCCTGCATCTGTCAATCAAGTACAGTGGATATAAAAAAGTGTGCACACCCCGTTAAAATGATAGGCCTTTCTGATATTTTAAAAAAAAAAATGAGACCATGGAAGGACTGTGGAAGATCATGTCCAAATTCGGCTGCCCAGACCACCTCGTCTCCATGATCTGCCAGTTTCACGACAGAATGCATGCATGCGTCCAAGACAATAGAGCCCATAGTGAGCCTTTTGCTGTGACCAATGGTGTGAAGCAAGGGTGCGTCCTCGCACCTACGCTATTTAGCATGATGTTTTCAGCCATGCTTTCTGACGCCTTCCACGAAAGAGACACCAGAATCAGCATCCGCTACTGAATGGACGGGGGCATCTTCAATCTTCGCAGACTTGAGGCCAAAACAAAAGTCCACACCACCACCATCCATAAATTCCTCTTTGCAGACGACTGCACCCTCAACGCCTTGACTGAGTTGGAGATGCAAGAGAGCATGGACCACTTTGCGGCCGCAGGGACAGACTTTGGACTGACCATCAATACCAAAAAGACAGAGGTGCTGCACCAACCTGGACCAGGTCAGTCGTACATCGAGCCTCAGATTACTGTTGGAGGTGCTCACTACATGCGACAAGTTTGTTTACCTTGGGAGTACCCTCTCGCGCAGTGTGCGCATCGACCAAGAAGTCGATTATCAGATTTCCAAGGCTAGCACTGCATTTGGCAGACTGCACTTGTCTGTGTGGGACCGCTGGGGAATCTTGCTCAAAACCAAGATAAAGGTCTACCATGCGCTGCCTAAGAAGAATTATGCATGTCAAGTGGCAAGACCTAGTCCCTGACACTGTGATCCTGACCAGAGCTGGCCTTCTAAGCATCTTTGCCATCCTGAAGCGCTCTCAACTCCAGTGGTCTGGACACGTTCGCCGCATGTATGATGACCGACTTCCCAAACGCCTGTTCTATGAAGAGCTCTGAGCTGGGAGACGCTCGCAGGGCAGACAAAGAGATACAAGGATGCTCTCAAAGTCAACCTGAAGTGCTGCAACATCTGCCCAGGGACTTGGGAAAGAAAGGCTGACAACAGAAGCCACTGGAGAGCTGCCATCACCCAAGGGGTTGATGCTTACGAAGAACAGCAGGTCCAAGATGCCCAAGCCAAGCGCCAACAGAGGAAGAGCCAAGTACGCAGCACCACATTGTCATCACCAAATCACCCCACACTCATGTCCACATTGCCATCGCACATTCCGTGTGAGGATCGGCCTCATCAGCCAGCCACCTTCGCACCCACCATCGATGAAGTAGCATGGTCCTCTTCACCTGCGAAGGACGAACATCATCATCAGCCAACGGGGTATGTACACTTTTGATATCCACGGTATATGCTGATTTTCAATCTCTGTGGCTGCCACAGGCTCTGAAAATGGGAGGAAAAAAAAATGTGGCCCACCAACTTCCAACCAATCAGACAAGGAGATGTCTATATAATTGATATATCAATATAAAAAAATCTATCCAGTATTCAGTCATCCTGGTTTGTGGTTTGGGGACGTGCCTGAACAAAGAGCTGTCTTTGTTCAACCTTGGCACAAGTTGAATACAGAAAGACTGCACCCATATAATTATATACGAATGCCGACAGAATGATCACAGTGTACTCGTCAGATCATCAATGCACGTGTGTGTGTGTGTGTGTGTGTGTGTGTGTGTGTGTGTGTGTGTGTGTGTGTGTGTGTGTGTGTGTGACAGTGCGTCTGGACCTGGGAAAGAAGATCAGCGTTCCTCAGGATGTAATGATGGAGGAGTTGAACCTGCTCTCAAACAGGGGGTCCAGAATGTTCCAAGAGAGACAAAAGAGAGTGGAGAAGTTCACACGAGAAGGTGTCGGAAAGCGAGCAGACAATGTAAGCCAATGTCAGAGTGCTGTACTATTGTACAGTACCATTATTACATACATTTATATAACACAAACAAAGAAATAAAACCCCATGCATTTAGTTTAATTATATGGTTCGTCACTACCTTCGTTGCACACAGATTTGAATCTGAATAACAAATGCAGACCATAGAGGTCAGATTTCGTTAGTCACTTCATTACATCACAGGCATTTAGCAGACGCTCTTGTCCAGAGTACACACACAGCGCCTGGGGAGAAGTTGGGGATTCGGTGCTTTGCTCAAGGACACTTCAGCCATGGATTTTCCTGCCGATCCAAGGAATCGAACCGGTGACCCTTAGGGCCCAAGACTGCTTCTCTAACCTTTAGGTCATGGCTGCCCCAATCATACTTTATGATCGTAGACAGCTGAATGAATTGAAGGATATCAAATACATGACTATGATCTCTATCTTCTTTAGGAAAGTGAGACACTATGTCCTCAAGCTACCGAAACGCTGACAGATAGAGCTCACTGCAGCACAAATGTCAGCCCACCAGAGAGAAACAACCTGCTGGCTACACTCCATCACACCGTAGCCAAAAAGGGAAGTCCAAGCATTTTGGCACCAGGTGACTGCCCCAAATTTCAGTCTGTGCATGAAAACAAAAACTAATAATGAGGCTCACTCAATCTTACTGCCTCAGGATATTCTGGACCGCTTAAAGAGATTCCTCCTGAGAAGTTCAATATCACTGTAATCCCCAAGTCCTACTGCTCACCATGGGAAGAACAGAGCGACAGTGAAAGCTTGCTGGCTGCTATAAACTCCCGCCTGCCCGAACCTCCTCACAAACTCGTCCCTGCTAACTACAGATGCTTCAACAGGTTAGCATTCAACGATGTTAAAAATTAATTGACCTGTTCTAGAACAAAAAAAATAAATACTGGTCGTTATATGAAATCATATTCCATACCTTGTATGCATTAATGCTGTTGCTCAGAGAAGTTCATCTAAGAAAGAATAGATAGCATTAAACCTACCCATGGTCTAAAATGAAACGAAACTCAAACATTGAAACACATTGAGTCAGGGGAGAAAATGTACTCGAAAACATTTTGTTCCTGAGTCTCCCTGGGAATCCTGGAACAGCGAGTCATATTAATTCACAGTCAGAGCTGCTTGTCTGAAAATAGCACAACCCTAAATTCCTGGTATGACTTAACCCCGGAGCTGCAAACATCATAACAGGGAAACCTTTTCCTTCATCAAGCTGTATATCTTAGCTCATGGACTAGTTTTAGCTAACTAGTATTGGCTTTCTGCTGTGCACAAGCCTTATAAATGGTGCGATATCCCAATCAAGCACAAGGTGTTGGCGAACTAGCCGCCTAACCTTAGCGCCTCTCGCTAAAAAACAAGTATTTGTTAAAGCAGAGAGGTTTTGTTTTTTCACTTAGTACTCTTAGGCCCTGTCCACACGGCAACGGATTCAGGTGAATCCGATACAATTGTTTATCGTTTCGGCCTGGCGTCCACACGGCACCGGCGTTTTGGGTGCCCCAAAACGCAATCTTTTGAGAACGGGTTCCAGAGTGGAAAGATCTGGCAACGTTGCCGTTGCGAAGTCGTCTGGATGAGTAGAACGGATTTGTTTACGATGACGTCACAACCACATGACTGTCAGTGCTTCACGCCGGGTAGAAGTGTAACAAACTCGATGCGAGTTGTCAACAAATCCTATAACTTGGTTCATGAAACGCGCTTATAAAATATTTTCACTGTGAATATTTATTGTGTAATGGTGCAAAGTGAGAGACAGAGAATAGCCCTTAGGGCAGAGTCAATCCTGCCAGCAAAAATAGGGAAAAAAAGGAGCGATCTCACCTCTTCAGATGTTGGTTTAAGTCCTACAATACATTCCTCAAAAAGGGCGTAGAAGAACAAATTAATCCATCAACGTGTAGCATTCAATTTATTCCGGACCATTAAAGACGCCGCCTTCTGCGTAGAATCATACGTCATCCTCGCCGCCATATTGGATGGGTCAAAGCAGAGAATAAAGATGCCTCATTCATGTGCTGCGTTTAACTGTACCAACAGGTTTACCATCCAAACGAGATCACATGGGATTACCTTTCACAGGTGAGACTGGAAAAATACTTTTCATTGTATTTGGTCATTATAATGTAATTTTACAAACAGATTTTTCTGACTTTGTGGCTAATATGAAGTCTCGCGCATAATAGTTTATGCGCATGCGTCCTTACTTCTTCTATTGTTCTGGTGTCTCCGAAGGGACCGTCTTACAGCGCCCCTAGAGGTGTGGCATGTGTATTGCATCGTTTTCAGCAAGCGTTGCGTTGCCATATGAACCTGATATTTTACTAATCGTTGCCCATGTGGACGCGATATTTTTTTAAATAACATCTCGTTGCCGTTGTCGTGTGGATGTAGCCTCAGTCTCAAAATACTTTTATAATCCTTGGGACGCCTTAATAGGCGTCGTCACGGCCTTCTAAGTGATCTGCCATTTTGTCAGGGTTACCCAGACATCTAGTCAGATAAGTTTTTTATTCAAACTGAGTGAAGAAAAATTCTACAATGGACTACACTACCGTTCAAAAGTTTGGGGTCACCCAGACAATTTTGTGTTTTCCATGAAAAGTCACACTTTTATTTACCACCATAAGTTGTAAAATGAATAGAAAATATAGTCGAGACATTTTTCTGGCCATTTTGAGCATTTAATCGACCCCACAAATGTGATGCTCCAGAAACTCAATCTGCTCAAAGGAAGGTCAGTTTTATAGCTTCTCTAAAGAGCTCAACTGTTTTCAGCTGTGCTAACATGACTGTACAAGGGTTTTCTAATCATCCATTAGCCTTCTGAGGCAATGAGCAAACACATTGTACCATTAGAACACTGGAGTGAGAGTTGCTGGAAATGGGCCTCTATACACCTATGGAGATATTGCACCAAAAACCAGACATTTGCAGCTAGAATAGTCATTTACCACATTAGCAATGTATAGAGTGCTTTTCTTTCAAAAATAAGGACATTTCAAAGTGACCCCAAACTTTTGAACGGTAGTGTATATAAACACAGGAAGCACAATTTCAGAGGTAACATATATGAGAACATGCACTATATTGGTATTGTGTACCTTTTAGTAGATATTATAGCCATACCTGATGACATACAGAGCAGAATGATTGGATGGGATATGTATAATCTCCCCGTCAACCAAAAAGTATTTTTGCTTGATAGAATTTGCAGAACTTGGTCCAGCAGTTTTAAAGAAAATTGAGGGAAACATGTGGTTGCGGGGGGTGGCACGGTGGTGTAGTGGTTAGCACTGTCGCCTCACAGCAAGAAGGTCCGGGTTCGAGCCCCGTGGCCGGCGAGGGCCTTTCTGTGTGGAGTTTGCATGTTCTCCCCGTGTCCGCGTGGGTTTCCTGTGGGTGCTCCGGTTTCCCCCCACAGTCCAAAGACATGCAGGTTAGGTTAACTGGTGACTCTAAATTGACCGTAGGTGTGAATGTGAATGGTTGTCGGTGTCTATGTGTCAGCCCTGTGATGACCTGGCGACTTGTCCAGGGTGTACCCCGCCTTTCGCCCGTAGTCAGCTGGGATAGGCTCCAGCTTGCCTGCGACCCTGTAGAACAGGATAAAGCGGCTAGAGATAATGAGATGAGATGTGGTTGCGGTCAGGATTGGAAAGTTCACAAAGTTTGTTTCCTGTAGTGTGCTGCCACCAGCAGCAAGCATGAGCCATAGCAAATATGTCTGAAAGATCTAATATATATGAAATAATAAAACAGTGCAGACGGATTTCGAAAATAATCCAAAAAGGTCACCAAGTATCTACATTTAAAGGAACAGTCCACCGTACTTCCATAATGAAATATGTTCTTTTCTGAATTGAGACGAGCTGATCCGTACCTCTCCGAGCTTTGCGCGACCTCCCAGTCAGTCAGACGCGCTGTTACTCCTGTTTACAATGTAGCTAGGCTCAGTATGGCCAACGGTATTTTTTGGGGCTGTAGTTAGATGCGACCAAACTCTTCCACGTTTTTCCTGTTTACATAGGTTTATATGACCAGTGACATGAAACAAAGTTCAGTTAAAAAAATTGAAACGTGGCGATTTTCTATGCTATGGAAAGTCCGCACTATAATGACAGGCGTACTAACACCTTCTGCGTGCTTCGACAGCGCATTGATACCTGCACTCAGGAGTGACGGTATCAACGCGCTGTCGAAGCACGCAGAAGGTGTTAGTACGCCTGTCATTATAGTGCGGACTTTCCATAGCATAGAAAATCGCCACGTTTCAATTTTTTTAACTGAACTTTGTTTCATGTCACTGGTCATATAAACCTATGTAAACAGGAAAAACGCGGAAGAGTTTGGTCGCATCTAACTACAGCCCCAAAAAATACCGTTGGCCATGCTGAGCCTAGCTACATTGCTAACAGGAGTGACAGCGCGTTTGACTGAGAGGTCGCGCAAAGCTCGGAGAGGTACGGATCAGCTCGTCTCAGTTCAGAAAAGAACATATTTCATTATGGAAGTACGGTGGACTGTTCCTTTAAATGAAGAATTTATAATTATAAATAGGTTAAAAAAGTCATTATACTACAGTGCAGTTGGCTGCTCAAGTCTGATTGGTCAGAAGGTGTTCGTTCATTTTTAAGAACACTAACCCTGACAATAGTTACCGGTACTAGAATTCAAGTCACAGGTTTCTATTAATGTTCTAACTCAAATGTTATTTCTAGAATAAGTTACACAGAAAACTTGTATTGCAGATGCTTGACAAATGGGTGTAATCATTGATCTGATGACAGATGTCCATTGTAGAGTCTTTCTTCACTCAGTTTGAATAAAAACTTATCAGCTAGGCTGGCTATCTGACTAGATGTCTGGGTAACCCGGACAAAATGGCAGATCACTCAGAAGGCCGTGACGACGCCTATTAAGGCGTCCCAAGCGTTACAAAAGTATTTTGAGACTAAGAGTACTAAGTGGGGCGGCACGGTGGTGTAGTGGTTAGCGCTGTCGCCTCACAGCAAGAAGGTCTTGGGTTCGAGCCCCGGGGCCGGCAAGGGCCCTTCTGTGTGGAGTTTGCATGTTCTCCCCGTGTCCGCGTGGGTTTCCTCCGGGTGCTCCGGTTTCCCCCACAGTCCAAAGACATGCAGGTTAGGTTAACTGGTGACTCTAAATTGAGCGTAGGTGTGAATGTGAGTGTGAATGGTTGTCTGTGTCTATGTGTCAGCCCTGTGATGACCTGGCGACTTGTCCAGGGTGTACCCCGCCTTTCGCCCGTAGTCAGCTGGGATAGGCTCCAGCTTGCCTGCGACCCTGTAGAAGGATAAAGCAGCTAGAGATAATGAGATGAGAACTAAGTGAAAAAACAAAACCTCTCTGCTTTAACAAATTCTTGTCTTATAGCGAGAAGCGCCAAGGTTAGCCGGCTAGTTCGCCAACACCTTGTGCTTGATTATGATCTTGCACCATTTATAAGGCTCACTGACAACCAATTGGCTTGTGGACAGCAGAAAGCCAATACTAGTAAGCTACTAGTTAGTCTCCGGTGTCAGACGTAAAACTAAATTTTCTGACATGGGAATGTCACACCGTTGAGCTTTTAATGGGTTTCCCATTTAACTAAAACATCCATCCATAGCCGCTAATCCTGTTCTACAGGGTCGCAGGCAAGCTGGAGCCCATCCCAGCTGACTATGGGTGAAAGGCGGGGTACACCCTGGACAAGTCGCCAGGTTATCACAGGGCTGACACAAAGACACAACCATTCACACTCACATTCACACCTACGGTCAATTTAGAGTCACCAGTTATCCTAACCTACATGTCTTTGGACTGTGGGGAAAACCGGAGCACCTGGAGGAAACCCACACAGACACTGGGAGAACATGCAAACTCCGCACAGAAAGGCCCTCGCCAGCCGCTGGGCTCGAACCCAGGACCTTCTTGCTGCGAGGCGGCAGTGCAAGCCACTACACCACCGTGCCGCCCCTTAACTAAAAACATTACAAACTAATTTTTGCTTTGTAAATTCAACATGAGGGGCGACCGAAGCTGCTACAACATAAGTATAAGGTGGTGTTCTTTAATTTAAAAAAGTAATTTTTGGAATTACTGTAGGATAAGAGGAAAGAAACAGTTCAGGGACTAATGTTATTGGATAATAATTAGCTTCATCATTCGTAAGATCACAGTGCCTTTGTCAGTTATTTTCCTACAAATCACACTATATTCTTTACACATTAAGAGTAGAAGTATATGAACAGGAATTGGAAGTTATTACAAAACACTTCTACAGTGGATATATTAAAAAAAAAAAAACCCTGGTACAATGTTTCTCTGATGTAAAAAAAATAAAAAAAGACGACCACAATAAATCATTTCAAAACTTTTCCCACCTTTAATGTGACCTATAACCTGTACAATTCAATTAAAAAGCAAACAAATCTGTTAGGGGAAAATGTAAAAAAATAAAAACATACAGTAAGCTGGTTGCATAAGTGTGCACACCCTCCAACTAATACTTTGTTGAAGCACGTTTTGATTTAATTACAGCATTCAGTCTTTTTGGGTTCACACCTGCCATCAATTAAAATGACTCTGATTAACCCCAAATAAAGTTCAGACATTTACTCCGTTGCATCCTCCAGCAAAAGCCAGGGTTCACAGAGAGCTTACAAAGCATCAGAGGGATCTCATTGTTGAAAGGTATCAGTCAGGAGAAGGGTACAAAAACACTTCCACGCCATTAGATAAACCATGGAGCACAGTGAAGAAAATATGGGACAACAGTGACATTACCGAGAACTGGACGTCTCTCCAAAATTGATGAAAAGACGAGACGAAAACTGGTCAGGGAGGCTACAGAGAGGCCGACAGCAACACTGAAGGAGCTGCAGGAATTTCTGGCAAGTACTGGTTGTGTACTACATGTGGCAACAATCTCCCGTATTCTCCATATGTCTGGACTATTAGGTAGCGTCACAGAAAAACATCCAGGCTCGGCGGAATTTTGCAAAAAAAAAAAAAAGTGCATCAACTCTTCCAAAAGCATGTGGGGAAAATGTGTTATGGTCTGATGAAACCAAGGTTGAACTTTTGGGCCACAATTCCAAAAGGTATGTTTGGCGCAAAAACAACACTGCGCATCACCAAAAGAACACCATACCCACGGTGAAGCATGGTGGCGGCAGCATCATGTCTTGGGGTTGTTTTTCTTCAGCTGGAACAGGGACTTTAGTCAAGGTGGAGGGAATTATGAACAGTTCTAAATACCAGTCAATTTTGGCCCAAAACCTTCAGGTATCTGCTAGAAAGCTGAAGATGAATTTCATCTTTCAGCACGACAACGACCCCAAAAAAGTCTTGGAACGGCCCAGCCAGAGCCCAGACCTAAATCCAATTGAAAATCTGTGGGGTGACCTGAAGAGAGCTGTGCACAAGAGACGCCCTCGCAATCTGACAGATTTGGAGCGCTTTTGCAAGGAAGAGCGGGCAAATATTG
Organism: Neoarius graeffei; assembly: GCF_027579695.1. NCBI lineage: Eukaryota > Metazoa > Chordata > Actinopteri > Siluriformes > Ariidae > Neoarius > Neoarius graeffei. The sequence continues at coordinate 73,729,488 of NC_083580.1, forward strand.
CCAAGTCTAGATGTGACAGCCTGATAGACTCCGACCCAAAAAGACTGAACGCTGTAATTAAATCTAAAGGTGCTTCAGCAGAGTATTAGTTTAAGGGTGTGCACACTTATGCAACCAGCTTATTGTACTCGACTCCATCTTTACCAATTTGACAACTGAAAACTGCAGCCACCTTGCTCACCTGAGCTTGTGGTGTGTGGGTGGTGCAGATGCAGCTCGCATAAAAATTCTAACAGACTTGCATTGTACCGAGCCGAATTGCTCCTGACCCTCAAAGACCACCTGAGGTTCTGGTGGCAAATTACTTACTCCACATTTCCGTATGTAAGAAAAAGACTTCCCAGACCAGACCTATAAACAAACCCTGATGAGAACTCTGCTTTCACAGAGCTCCAATGCCATTTGGAGGGACAACAGGTGGCACCCGGACCCTGCGTCTGCCTGGCTTTGAACTCATGGAGGCCCACACGGAGCCCAATCTCACCTGGGAGAGAATGTGTGCTCGGCCCAACTTTAACCGCGTCCCGAGAGGCTGGAGAGCTTAAAGCACTGCTGAGACCTTGGAACTGTAAAGCAGTCTGCATTTCCAATATCCTGGGGCACTCGCTCATTGTGTGCGCACACACACTACACTTCATCAACATGTATAAAATGTCATCATATAAACTGCAAACTGAGCCAACAGACACGAGTGTTTTCTAATTAAGGTTTACAACTTTACACAAGTCATGAGGACATTAAAACAGAACAAGACAAAATGAGAATTCGTATTTGTTAAGTCTTTTGTTGTCTCTTGCTTGACAAATCGATTCTCGATACTGATCACTTGATTTGGTTGGTCACAGGAACTACATGAGCAGTCAGCAGCGACCTCATGTGGTATTTATTGGTCAATGCAAGTCATTTTTGCTTGTTACACAGTACTGTAAAAAGAAAAATGCCACATTTCTTCAAATTGGAGGGAAAAAAAAAACCCAACACTCTCCTCTCTGCATTGAGACATCAAATTCCAAATATAAAAGCATTACAAATGAGGGACGTCCTATCATTTTCATCTGGCTATAATTAGTTTCGATATTTATTTCTATAAGAGCAGGAACACTACAAGTTCACCAAGTTCATAAAAGTTTACTGATGTAAAAAAGACTCCACAAATTTGGGGTGGGGCATTGGCAAAAAGGCAGAGTCTTCTTCAGTCCTATAAACATCAGTATAGCGAGGTAGCGTCCTTGGAGTCTAGGAGCCTCCGCGACTGGCATGGGCACCCATACGCAAAGGATCCTGGGAAGGATAATGCACCTGACCTGGAGGTCTCATAGCCATTGGAGGTGGCATAGGAGGGGCCATAGGATCCATGGAGGGGTACATCGGGGGCCCAAAACCTGCAGAGCAAAGCAGAAAGAATGTGAGAGTTTAGTTTTTATCCATCATTAAAGTGCCATTCCACCATTGGATGTATTTTTTTGGCATAAAATACAATATATTTTATGACAACATGACTAGACAGAGAAATCTTTTAGCTTCAAAATGATATATCAAACATAATTTTTTGACAACGACAAGTATATTAAATTTTGCGACCAAAGTCACCTACCCTTTTAATTTCCGAGCGGTAGTGAAACGTGATGTCATCAGCAGGTTCCCCTTCTTGTAGGGCTGTAACGATATGCGTATCGAAATCGCGATACGCAGAGCCACGATCCGTGTCGCGATACAAGGCGGCAGAATCACGGTACACCCTTTCAAACTTCTCCTCAGCCCAAAAACAGAGGTGCTTCCAAACTTGAATTTATGAATACTTTACGTTTTATTTAAATTACATTTTAAACTTACTTAAATTACTTTTATTTTTTATATCTATTAGTAAGTCGTTTTTTTCACTGACCTGCGACAATCTTCTGCGAGTCACGCAATGTCCACACTCGCCATTGGCAGAGCATTCATTTCTTTTAAGCGGTCGCCATTCTGGTTGTGACGCGGGGAGCGAATCTGTAAACAAGCAGCTCATTGGCTGGCTAGGTGTGCCACAAGCCAATCACAATCTCTTGACCGGAAAGGCATGCAGTGTTGCCAGATTGGGCAGGTTTAGGTGCTTTTTGGCTGGTTTTGAACATATTTTGGGGTGGAAAACGTTAGCAATATCTGGCAACACTGAAGGCATGTCTGCTTGGGCGGAAGCCTTCTGCGGCAGTTACATTTTGACACGCGAGCAATGTTTCACCATAAAAATTCCGTAATTTCCATCTGTTTTCCACGATCGCAGAAAATCATTGGCCCTATGAGAGTGAGACAGTGAGAGAGCCACCCCCCCCCCAAAAAAAATCTTAACGGATTTACACGATTTGGAAAAATGACACTTTCAGAACCGAAAAAAACAGAGCTTCCGGCTCAACAGTATTATTTTGAGAAATAAAACACAGTCTTTGGATATACATTTGTTCATTTTTGCATACATATTATTCATTCTCTGCAGTGGTCTGAATTATTTGTTATTAAATAGTTAATGTAAGCAAGTAAATAAGTCAAATTTACTACTTTAAAAATACATTTTTAAAAAATCGTGGGTGTATCGAATCGTGGGTCAAAAATCGCGATACGAATCGAATCGTGAGTTGGGTGTATCGTTACAGCCCTACCTTCTTGTGTACCACGTCACGTGTGACGTGGCACAGATTATCAGCAATGGCGGATAGAACGCGATTGTCAGCTTCAGAAAAGAAGCGAAGGAAAATAGCAAGTGATGCCCAAAGGAGACGGTCGATGGTGAATATCGGCACAGCAATCGACAAGTGGAAATTGCGTTCTATCCACCATTGCTGATAATCTGTGCCACGTCACACGTGACGTGGTACACAAGAAGGGGAACCTGCCGATGACATCACGTTTCACTACCGCGCGGAAATTAAAAGGGTAGGTGACTTTGGTCGCAAAATTAATATACTTGTCGTTGTCAAAAAATTATGTTTGATATATCATTTTGAAGCTAAAAGATTTCTCTGTCTAGTCATGTCATAAAATATATTGTATTTTATGCCAAAGAATACATCCAATGGTGGAATGGCACTTTAAGGAAAAACAAAAAACCCTCCACATCCCATCATTTGTGAAAATTGCAAAGAAAAAAAAAAAAGACAATATACCTGGAGGTGGAGGCATGGCTACTCCAGGAGGAGGAGGGATTCCTAAATTCATGACTGCAGGGCCGGTGTTAGGTGCCAAGTTGAAATAGTTGGCCGAGATATCATCAGTAGAGACAGGTGGTGGGGGCAATGCTGTTGAAAATAAGCTTGCTATAAATATATATATATAAAATATGACAAAAAGTGGCAGCCTCAGACAAACAAGCCTAGACATGCTGCACAAGTTTGCTGTAGGATAACAAGAGCAGACTACTGTATATAAATAACACAAACACTGACAAAATGCAGAAAAACTTCACGTTGCATTACACAGAAATAAGACCGATAAGAATGTGAATTATTTCAAAGTAAACTAGAATTTACGAGCATGTTGGGGATTTTGCTTAAATACATCACTTTTTGTGATCCCTGTCTAGGCCACAGGTTCTCCAACCTTGAGGCTGTGACCCCTCAATATGGAGCATGTCGCAGGAGGTTTTCAAAAATCAACAGTTATTTATAAAAGCATCATCAGATTATTATTCAATTTCCTGAAGCCTTTTCTTTTCCCTCAATCCAAAGCTCCTTTTTTATGCCTATTTTACAGCAGATGGCAGCAAAGCCATGTCCAACATGCAGTCATGATCATAAAGTGGGATTCATGTTGGACACTGGCTGTGCACAGATGAGCCATTTAACCCTTTCATGCATAAAACATGTACAGATTTTAACACACCCTGCCCAGCCAAAAAAAAAAAAATCACCACGCTAATATTTTGTTGGACTGCCTTTAGCTTTGATTATGGTGCGCATTTGCCGTGGCATTGTTTCAACAATGTTATGCCACAACTAGTGCTGTCAAGCGATTAAAATATTTAATCGCGATTAATGTCACGACTGTCATAGTTAACTCGCGATTAATCGCAATTTAATCGCACATTTTTGTCACATGAAAAACCATTGTAATTCTCTTATCAGCATAAAGTGAATGGGCTTGCTTTGTACCATTGTTTGTTTTTTTTTTATTGCAGAGCATAACACGTCTTGTCACAGCCACTGCAAAGTCGGGCTGGAGCCGCCGATGGGAAAACGAAACCTAAGCCGAGCACCGTGGCTCTTCGTCCTGAGGCGCGGGGCTAGCGCGCCCTGCCCGCACTGGTTCTTTGGGGGGAGGGCAGAGGACTCTGGCTGTGCGGGGCGTGGCATTACAGTCTAGCTGCTATCGTTTTTCTAAGCAAAGTCTCTGTTCCAAGTTCCAGGCAGTTTCAAAAGCTTATGAAAAACCTACATGTCACAGAGCGTTAATCTCGCGATAAAAAAAAAAAAATTATCGCCGTTAAAATTAAGTTAACATTTTTGACAGCACTAGCCACAACATTTACTTCCATCTAGAGTGGTATTAATTTTTTGCCAAGATCTTGTGTTGAGGATGGGAGAGTTGAACCACTCTGTAAAATCATCTCCAGAACATCCCAAAGAATTTCAATGGGGGTCAAGACACTGGTGGCCAATTCATGCGTGAAAATGATTCCTCATGCTTCCTGAACCACTTTTTCACAATTTGAGCTCTAATTTTATACCCATGCCATCAGGGAAGGGGGAGAGATGATGATTTAAAAAAAAAAAAAAAAAATTTCCATTGATGAGATAACCTGGTCATTCAGGTCATCAGCCGACTTTATTTTATTGCCCCATAACGTACTCTGTAGGTGACAAATTTGAAGATGCATGTTTATAATATTTAGAATTTTCATGTTACATTTACTGAATACATCACACCATGGAACAAGTTCCTTCGGGTGTAAAATAGGCTTTAGACACCTAATAATATTACATGAGAGCAATACGCAAACTTGCATGGACCCAACAATCCCAAATATTTGCAACTGGACTTTAACTGGCCTGAACCCATTTACTGGATGCAGTATTCAGTGCATCAAATAATTTTGAGCTTGACAACCCCTGGTCTACGCAACAATGTCCTCTCCAAAGACCTTTCTTCAAACCCCACCCAGACAGTGAGTATAAGGAACATGAATCTGCTAAACATGTCCAACTCGAACTTAAAATGAGTAGGTATCACATTCCAGTGCATAGATGACAAATCTAAAATCATGTTAACCGTTAGAGATCATTTGCTGTATGCTCAAAAGCGATTCTCCAAAACGTACCTCCAGGGAGGCCAGGCACAGGCTCCAGTCTGATTCCACTCTCAGTCACACCTTCCTTTTCTCCATCTTTACCTCGTGCTGCTTGCGACCTATTCCATTTATATTTAAAAAAAAAAACAAAAAAAAAAAAAACCACACCACACATTATTTACACAGGCATGGCTCAACAACACCCTGCACAAAGTTACCATTCTTAAAGACTAAGCACGTAACCATTCAATTTGATTCATAATACAGAATTCATGATTCCATTTTCCCACAATATTTAAAAAAAAAAGACCCCAAAAAAGCAGCAATATTTATTTTCCTATACTTTATCAGCTTAAATATTCCTTTTGTTGAATTTTAAAAAAAAAATTTCATTTTCTTAATAACCAAAAATAAAATATTTAAAAAAAAAAAAAAAAAGCCACAATGTGGGCATATAAAAATATCCACATTTGTAGAAGTAGTTGGAGTAACATATATACGTTATTTACCAGCTGGGAGGTCCGTTTCGTGAAATACCGTGACCGAGGTCTTGAAAGTACTGAGCGAGGCCCTCTGGGCTGAGGTCAGTATTCAAGGCTGAGGTCACGGTATTTCACCATACGGACCGACCTTAAGCTGGTAAATATATTTATTTTTTTTCTTTACCAAATTCTAACAGAAAACGAGAGCGCCCAAAAGGGAAAACCGAGCCGCCATTTTGAATCCTCATTCACGGCTGTAATGCAAATTGCTTCCTCCTCGGTATACAAGTGCACTTCCATGGCGGGGGGGGGGGGGGGGACTACATTTTGCCGCCTATGTAGTCTCCTATTTATACAAATAGGAGTCATTCAGGATTCAGCCATGTTTTTGCTCGGCATTAGCAAGTTACAGGTTTTTATCTTTCTCCTGAAATGTTTTCTTTTATTTCTTCTTCCTCAGGGTAGTAAAACTCACTTTTGCTGTGAACACTGTCACTATCGCTATCCATGCTGTAAAATTAATGCTATTCTCCTGAGAAATGTGAAAATAAATATAGACAAAATTGCTACTATGTTTACTGTTGTTGTGAACGAGCGAGTTGCCAGAGGTCCATAACCGGGGTCCGTACCGTAGGATACGGACCCGCTCGCCAGCCAATCAGAGCGCAGGATCTGATGGAAACCGGACTGCGAAAAAAATAAAATGCCTATTAACTAAAATATTCCTTTGGTTAAAAATAAATTAACAAATAGGCATTTTCTTTATTTAAAAAAAAAAAATTGTACTCCCACCATTTGCTGTAACTTTCAGTTGTGTTTATAAAGAGAACTCTGATTTCTTGTTAAATCTACTTGGACAGTCAATCACACAACAGCTCCTTCCCATTTTCGATCTGGCTTTTTTTGTGTTTTCACAGCATTAGATCTGTGTTACTTCAGCCTACAGTGAAGGCGCATGCTTTCCCACCATTTTACACTGTTGCATCCTCTGCTGCCTAAACAATGAAGTTACAGCCAGGAAAAACTAAGATTACGCAGCCTGACTGATAATCATGATTCATTTTTGGTTTCGTCAATTCGACTGTGTAAATTTGTATCGCAATTTATCGCCGCGTGATACATCGTTACATGCCTATTCAAGAAAACTGAGTATTTTAAATTCTGTCTTGTATCTCAGCAAGGTCAACATGAACCAAGCACACATGCTCCTAGACACTTTCCTACTGGCTTCTACTTCACTGCTTTGTGAAACATGAACAAAGCTTCAAAAGCCTAGCTCGCTGCACTCGGTGACTTACCGGCCCCACTTGACATTGAGGCGATGGCCATGAATGATGAGCTTGTTGAAGGATTTCTCCGCAGCCATCTCAGCAGCCTGACGTGTAGCAAACTGGATGAAGGCGCACTGCTGCCTCTGCACTACAGTGATGGTACGGATCTCCCCGAACTGGTAGAAATGGTTCCTGTGGAGAGAGGGGGGGCGGAGGAACCCACACACTCATCAGAATTCCAGTCACAGCTTGAAGGTCAGGTAAGCCAACTCTAGTAGCCTCAAGCAATCAGGACCGATATATTACTGAACGCTGAGAGCACTTTAATGGCATTACTATCATCTTAAGTACCTGAGCTCTGAATCTGTAATGCTATCTGCTAGACCTCCGATGTAGAGCGTGGTGATGGACTTGTCCTCAGGTGGGTCTAACCTAGGCATGGTGGAGGCTCGCTTCAACAGCTTATTAGCCACAGGGTCGTTAATGCCGTAGTAGCGGTCCTTAATGTTCTGATCAGCCAGCGGGTCATCCGGATCAGTGGGCTTCTCGTGCCTGTAGTGTAATAATATTACACTCAACACATCAATCAGCACAGCTGTGAGATTTACTGAAGGAGTTCAGTAAGAGCTGGAGCTCACCTGTAAGGGCACTCCTCTCCCCGACGGCACTCCCCTTTCACCCAGAAAGAGCAGATGTGAGGTCTATTCCTCTTGTAGTAAGGAGTGGTGCGAGCGAGCTTCAACAGCATGTCACTGGTCCCAGGGGCTTTGCCAAGTGCACCGACCGGCCGTGTGCCATCCGAGTTCGCAATCTAGAAACAGGACATTGGGGGGAAAGGGATTAAAATCTGCACTTGTGAATATGCATGGATGCAAACTAGGGATGTTAACCGATGACCGTTTGACCGAATCAAAGTCAACCGGTTAATTTTTTTTTGGTTGTCGGTTAAAAAAAAAAAAATCAATCGTTTTGAAGCTGCCGATTTTGGAGTGGGCAGCTGACAAATCAGGAACACCCATTCAGTCATGTCCCGCCCCAGTTAAAGACAGCTGACAAATCAGAAACACCCATTCAGTCACGTCCCGCCCAGCTGCCACTCGGTGAAAGAAAAGTGTAGACACCGGCTTTTTAGCTTACAAATTACTTTTTTTTTTTTTTTAATTATTAGAAGGCACATGGAGTTTAGTCCTGCCTTGGCCAGTGCATTCTGAAAGTATGTTTCGGTCTGTAGCCAACAATGCATGTTATTGCAGATCATATCTCTCCACACAAACTAAAGGCGCAGATGCCGACTTTTTTTTTTAAATCGCGCAGATCCTTTTTTTTTTGGGGGGGGGGGGGGGGGGGGGGGTGTTTGGAGTGTCCGATTGTAATTTCAAGGTGGATTCTGTATTAAAATTACTAAACAGGCGGGTGCCGTTGCAGTCCATGAGGCGTGGGGGGTGTGAAAGGAGGGCAGTGGATCGGGGGGCTGCGCGTGTTTGGGCGGAAGCTGCGCAATCAGTAGATCAGAATGCGCACATTAAATTTTGCGCGGGCGTGCGGCTCTCTGATTTGCTGCTTTCTTCTCGTGCTTGTACTTCCTGTGTTTCGTGGACTGTGGCGGCATTTGCTTATATGCAGAATTTGCTTTGATGAAGTTGTGGTCGGACGCTCCAACGCCCCCCCCTTGGGAAAGGAAGGTCGGATCTGCGCGATTCAGCCGTGGAGAGGGCGGCATCTGCCAAAAGGCGCGCCGTTTCCATCCCTGTAATAATTCCAATTCTAGAATTTTAAACTCCTAGGTTAACCGACTTTAACCGGCTAATGAGGCTCGGTGGTCGGTCAAGATTTTTTTTAGTTTTCACCATCCCTAATGCAAACGGCGCGCCTTTTGGCGGATGCCGACTTTTTCCACGGCTGTCTGGGGGACTTGTGTGAATCGCGCAGATCCCATGAGGTTTTTTTTTGGGGGGGGGGGGGGGGGGGGCTGATTATAATTTCATCAAAGTAAATTCTGTAGTAAAATTACTAAATAAGCAAATGCCGTTACAGTCCATGAAACATAGGAAGTATAAGTATGAGAAGGAAACAGTAAATCAGAAAGCTGCGCACGTAAAGCCAATTGGCTGCGCGCCATTATCTGCTGCTGGCTGCACTTCACTGCAGAGATGCCTACCCCAAATTTTGAATTTCAGTATTCTTGAAAACATTTTTCAGTATTTTGGAATGACTTTCAGTAACATTAATTTATGTGCATTTCCATTATAAAGAGGTGTATATACCAATATGTTTAACATTTAAATTATTAAAAAGAACTGTTTTGTGTGAACTGAATAAACAAAACGCGAGCAGCCATCTCAACTGAATTTCCACTCAACAAATTTCTAGAGCATACAATATATCACATTTTTCTAAATACAATAGTGTTCTCTGTTTGCAGACATTACGGTTGACTACCGATCATTGGTATTGAATGTAACTCCTCAAAAGTATTATATTATATTGCCTGGCAAAATGTCCTACCTGTTAACGGATTCTAATAAAATTTTTAAAAAATTTCTTATTTCATGCCAAAGAGAGTCCGACATCGTTATCTTAATGTCCCAATATATAAATACTTCAGCATAATGCTTCAGAAGAGACATTGAATAAAATGACATTTATAATTGTATTTAAAACAGTGGAATGATCAATTTTTTGCCACAATCCCAACAGCACTAATCATAAAATTCTGTTTTTGAGCATACTACATGTACATTTACACTTGCAACACTGAAAAGACTTTGAATTAAAGAAGTACAGCCGGTGTTTGATATTTCAGTGAATAAAAATCAGACATGTAAAAAGAAACTGAATAAGTTTAACTCACATTTCATGGCACTAATTGGCAAATTCAACTCCAAGCACAGGTCAACCATCACCGCTTCAGCACGTGTCACGTTCCGTGTCTTTTCATCCACAGATTTCGTAAAAAACTGCTGGATACCCCAGATTTACTTTCCGCCTGACTCGCCATTTCAGCATACGCCATATGTTTTTTTTGGAGTTGACATGCCGCGTGCAGTCATCGCGACCACCATGAGTGATGTTAATGTCAGTTCTACACAGTTTGCAGTGCACGTATCCATTGCCCTTTTGACTGGGTGTAATGCACGACCATTCTACCGCATCGAAAATAGCGCGAACAAATGTGCGGAATCTGCGCATGTCACACACAGCATGTGTGGCTGTCGTAAAAATAAATAGCCTAGCCGTGAACCGCGCATGGATTGAAAAAGTCGCTTGGACATTTAAAAACAACTCACTGGAATTTAAGACTTTATAATAATTCCGTACAGAATAACACTGTTTGCCGTAACATCGTATTTACGTAACTTTTCCGTACAAAATACAGCCAATCCGTACTAGTAGGCATCTCTGTCACTGCACGTGCAAGGATTTCCATCAGTCCAACGCAAGTTACGTAACTGGCTTTACGTGCGCAGCTTTCTGATTTACTGTTTTCTTCTCATACTTGTACTTCCTATGTTTCATGGACTGTAACGGCATTTGCTTATTTAGTAATTTTAATACAGAATTTACTTTGATGAAATTATAATCAGACCCTCCAACGCCCCCCCCTAAAAAAAAACCTCATTGGATCTGTGCGATTCACACAAGTCCCCCAGACAGCCATGAAAAAGGCGGCATCTGCCAAAAGGCGCGCCCTTTGCATCCATGGTATGGACTTTACAAAACGTACACAGCTGTACAAGCAGAACCTTGAAAGATGCAAAGAATGGCAGAGCGAACAAAGATAAATGTGGCTGCATTTTATCTCAACAGAGGACAAGAATGCTTGCTATCAAACGTGTTTTTGTTTTGCTCATGAGACAGCAATTTATCAAAACGCCTGTTGGCTGAGCACAATGCTCACAGCTGCACTGTTCTCACATCCCCCTTACTGTATAAAAGTGATACTTTGTTAAGTGGAAGCAATAAATAATGCAATAACATCCTTGATTAAATTTTCTTACAAGGGATTAACATATAACAAAAGATAATACCAACAAGCTCAACTGTGACCTACTGCTCACTTGCGTATCCCCCCGCTCTTGCTTACATCACAACGCAAACAATCAAAGGAACAGGACACTTATTATGAATGTTGACTTCAACAAATAATGAACCCTGAAACAAGTAAAGAGCAGTGTTCTCTCCAGGGATTTCAAACAGCATCCTGGTAAATTCATTCTGAAATAGCATTTTGCTTCTTGAAATAGCGCCAAAATCCATGCTACATGTTTCGTAAATACTAGTGCTATCAAGCGATTAAAATATTTAATCGCTATTAATGTCACGACTGTCATAGTTAACTCGCAATCAATCGCACATTTTTGTCACATGAAAAACCATTGTAATTCTCTTATCAGCATAAAAAAGTGAATGGGCTTGCTCACCGTTCGAACTACGGGGGTACTCGGGGGATCCGAGATCCCCTGAAACAGACATGAGATCCCTTGAAAACATGATTCGGGAAATGTTGGGGGGGGGGGGGGGTCTCTAAAATATTGGCAAAATGATGTTTATTGACATAGCAATCGTGTGTAACGGGAAGCATTTGCATATCCGAAGTGAGCGCGCGATGGAGAGCCGCGCTCTGAGACAAGCGCAAGTACCCCCCCAAGGGAAAAAAAGGGACCCCCCGAAAATATCGGCATAGTTCGAACACTGGTTGTACCAATGTTTTTTTTTTTTTATTGCAGAGCATAACACGTCTTGTCACAGCCACTGCAAAGTGGGGCTGGAGCCGCCGATGGGAAAACGAAACCTAAGCCGAGCACCGTGGCTCTTCGGGGGAGGGCAGAGGACTCTGGCTGTGAGGGGCGTGGCATTACAGTCTAGCTGCTATCGTTTTTCTAAGCAAAGTCTCTGTTCCAAGTTCCTGGCAGTTTCAAAAGCTTATGAAAAACCTACATCATGTCACAGAGCGTTAATCTCGCGATAAAAAAAAAAAAATTATCGCCGTTAAAATTGAGTCAAGTTAACGCGATAATGCAACATTTTTGACAGCACTAGTAAATACATTCAGTCGGTAAACAGGAAGTCGATGTGCGACAGATCTGAAAACAGTATACACAGTATAGAACCCCAAGCTGAAGTTTGGTACCTGGTACCAAGGTTTGTGGTTGCTGAGAAAAAGGGTGTTTCAGACGGACGGACAGAGCTAAACCAGTAGAACACCCTCCCCACCTTCGGAGCGGGAGTATAAAAAATAATAAAGCAGAAGAAACCCAACCAGGAGTAAAATGCAGAATATTTCTGGTTGGTGTGACTTTGGTGAGAGGGATAAGGTAAGGAATAAGGTTCTTACCCCTCAAATGTACATTAAGTAAGCAAAATCAAATCGATCAAAAATCTTAGTCATCAGACCAATTTCTTATTTGAACTCCCGGACCAGAGGTACAGGTAAATTAAGCCAGTATCTCACTGGGCTGCGACAGCTTGCGAACGTCATTCGCGAGAGAGTTTCAAAAGTGTCTTGAAACATTCGCGGGGTTTCTCAATTTCCTCGCACGAGTCGCAAAGTGTCGCTCCTTCGTCGCTGAAATTTTGAACACGTTCAAAAAAAATTTGTGCGACAAAATTTCTCTCAAAATTGCCGCAAATGCGTCGCAAACCCTTCTCAAGTCAGTTTCCATGAGGCTTCCTCTACTTCCCTAACTGCCGAGGGAAAGCTGGGCTGCGACAGCCTGCGACTAGTTGGAGACAACAATTGCGGTAAAATATGCGAATAACACAATTCAGTGTGATCCCAAGTGAAAATTGTCACTAATTTACATATTTTATCGCAATTGTGTCTCCAACTAGTCGCGGGCTGTCGCAGCCCAGTGAGGTACTACCCTTAAAATAAGATTAAAAATTAAAATAAGAATAAAAATTATTCACAGGTAAATTAAAATACGACAAACCTTTATCGTCATTGTAACATGTACAACGAAACCGTAGGTGCTCTTACTGATTGGTGCATATTAAGAATAACACAAACACATATTTAAAACACAATCACCCATTTAAAAAAAAAAAATTTAATACTTGTGTTTAAAAACACAAACGTGGAAGTATATATTTAAATAACACTGGCTGGTGTTGAGTGGTATATCAGATATATTCCATTCAGCTTGCATGATATTGAACGAGTTGAAGACAAGTAGCTGAATGGAATATATCTGATATACCACGAAAAAAAATCCAGCCAATATTATAATTATTATTTCATACACATTCCTTTTGGGTGTTCAACACGTCTTTCTCTTTCAAAATTCTCTCAAAATCTTCCGTATTTAACGAAGCAAACCTGGCGGCCATGTTTGTTTACAAACTGTCCCAGTCGCTCGCTAGCGCGGAAGTTTTACATCTCCGGTGTGAGACATCATGTTGTCTTGACAACCATGCAATATCGTAAACCGTATTCAACGCTCGTTCTCCATTGAGTAGAGTGACGTAATAGACATAGGATAAGTGATATGCTAACAATATTGCGTGCTATCAAACCAAATGAACGAAACCTGCTAGAAGGGAATAGAACACGTGTTTTTATTCCATCGAAAAAGTGTCCTGTATGGATAACAATACAGCATCGTAAGTATAGTGCACAGATTAATTGATATTCAGAGTCCTGATGGACCACAAAAAGGGGGGGGGGGGGGCTTTTTTTTAGTTAGAAGCAAAGCAGCAGGCAGAATTTTATTCATGTGTAGTCAGATGCTGCTTCATTTAATTCGCCATAGCAACAGATTGAAAATAAATAAAATTATAAAAATGGTATAGCTAAACGTTAGCTATTGGAACCTCTGGATAAAGTACTGAGCTGAAGATCTACTCTACCTACAACAGTAGTAGGAGTAGAAGGAGCAAAATCCTAACTCGTACTCATCTCGAATTCTCAGCAGCACAGCCAAGATTTGTCTTGCCCTGTGTCTGAAATCACTCAGGGTACGCTGACACTTGCACGATTCCGTGGCACGCATTGGCACGACTCGAGTCGTGCCAGTGCGCAAACTAGTCGTAAACTGGCGTGAAGTGTGCGTAAACCCGTCGTGACTGCGTGCCATGTCGGGACGAGAATTTTGAAATGTTCAAAATTTTGGTCACGACAAAATTTCGCGACCGGGTCGTGAACTATGCGCAAACTGTTCGTGATCTCATCGTGAACTCGTCGGGACGATGCGGGAGGATGCGTGCCAGTGCACGCCATGCCACGACTGTCACGAACTGCCACGAATAGTTCACGAACAGCTCACGTCGAGTTCACGAGTAGTTCACGACATGTTCACGAATTGGTGCGCGTCGCAGCGTGGCCGTGCCTTCCCACTGACACAGTCACGCATTGATGGCACGAGCAGTTCACGACTAGTTTACGCACTTCACGAACAGTTTGCGCATGGCACGAGCAGTTCACGAGCAGTTCATGACTACTGCGCGACAGTGGCGCTCGCGTCGGTGCGGGGGTATATATAGGGCTTCCCGGACACTTCTCGCCACTCGCAATTTTTTTTCTTACTTTTTTCTTTAATGTCTTTTATTTTCTATTCCTTCATGACTTTTTTTTGGGGGGGGGGAGTTTCGTTTCTTTTATTTCAAAAATGGAACAACTGTGGATGCAGCTCATGAAGCTACTACCATTCTTTCTTGCCAGGGGACATGTAGTAATGTGACAGGTAGTCTCGCTGATCCTTTGCATCCTTCTGGGTATGATGGCCGGTTAGAGGCAGCAGCCCCTGCAGGTGTCGGTCAGTCCTCCATCCACCAGGGATCAGATCATGTGTGTCCGGATCTTCGCGGTCCACTTCTGAAATTGCGTGTGGGTATCTGATGAGGATGAGGTTGTGCATGACACAGGCGTGCCCAAGTCGGCACGACACCGTCCAAATTGCGCAAACTCGTCGTGCCAATGCGGGAAGTGCGTAAACTATGCGCAAACTATGCGTGAACTCGTCGTGCCAGTTTGTGAATGTGGACGGGCACGCATTCGTGAACTCGTCGTGAACTATGCGTGAACTAGTCGTGAACAGTGCGGGAGCCTCCCAGTTCGTGCCCCAAAATGGCACGACTTGCCATGACAAAATCGTGGCCAAAAGTCGTGCAAGTGTCAGCCGAGGGTCATTCTTTCACTACTACATAGTGAGCTCATTGATCAAAATAAATAAATAAATAACACTGACACTAGTCTGCCGCACTGTTATATACATCACCGTCGCACAATTAAAACGTGCCAGGTCAGTCGGCTGGTGGGTTTTCAAAATAGCATATACATGCATATGTTTTTGTGATAAATCCATATTATACTGAGCGCATTTCCCACATTAATCAACACAAAGTCCCTGCGTCTTTCAGTTCTTTTAAATCAAGGCTGAATACTTTCTTCTTCGCCGCTGCCTTTTATTAAATCACATTTGAGGCTTTTGATTTGATTTCTTTCAGCACGAACGCAATGCATGATGGGATATATTGCTTGATTCGGACAGCGCTACAAAATGGCGAACTCGCTACATAGTGAGTAGGGAGTGATTTCAGACACAGGGTTGGTTTAATTTTCAGAATGTACTGTCTGACTTCCTTCAACAGTTTTTTTTTTTTTTAATAATAAATTAGCCTGGCAAGCCAGACTAAATGTGAATATTTAGTCTGGCCTCGATCCGTAGACATTTCCGACGGGTGTGGGAGGACGCTGTCTTTCAAACTGTCTCTGTGCGTATAGGCCAACGCTCTGACCAATCAGCGCAACAGTGACTGTGACGTAGTCAGAGCGACAGAAAGCAGTGGGGGAGACCTTGAAATAAATAATTTTTCAAAATGCGTATTAATTAATAAACAGGTTCTAGATATTAAGAAGTTTGGAGATAATGACCACAAGTTTGGAGTCTGTACCACATACCGTATTTTTCGGACTATAAGTCGCACTTTTTTTCATGGTTCGGCTGGCCATGCGACTTATACTCCGGTGCGATGTATATATGTTTTTTTTTTTCACCGCGGAATAACTGGAGCTGATGCCGAGTCTGATGACAGCCACGCAGAAGAAGAGGAAACGGCGCTTCATCTGCCGCTGGAGTTGGCAGAGTTGTTCAGAAGCGACACCGAGGATGAGGAATTCAATGGATTTGCTGATTTGGAGTGAAATCATCAGCTTGATAAACTTGATTGACCTGTGTTTTATTATTAATGATAGGCCTATAGTTATTTAAATAAGTTATGTAGTGATTTTAGGCAGTGCTTAATTTGTGAAGTGGGAGGTCCCAGAACGCAGGAGGTGGGTGGGTCCGGCGACTCAAAAAAAAAAAAAAAAGGCGGGGGATGGTTTACTATAACTTTACGCACATGCGCTTATTGTGTGTGTAAAATAATAATAATAATAATAATAATATCAGACATTCTGATCTTAAACGCTTTAGTGACAAACAGTTACAGACAGTAATATGTCGTGATATTATAAAATATTAATTTTTATTAGTCTATATATTAAATTATATATTACATTTATCTTCTAAAATAACAGACTGTACTCATCACAACCGGTTTATTTCACCATTGGAGATCAGATCACACAAGACATGAGTTAAATGACTCATTTTAAGGATTTAAGTAGGGGATTTAAAAGCAGCGGTTGTTTTTTTTTTTTTCACTAGACGGTTGTTTTTACTACCGTACCTGTCTTTGGAGATGATATACCTATAGCCTACTTGACCCCTGATTTGATGAAATAAAATTCGACAAAAATGAAGAATGACACTCCTCGATGATGACTACAGCTTTAATAACACAGATGAAAG
This sequence comes from Neoarius graeffei, assembly GCF_027579695.1. Lineage (NCBI taxonomy): Eukaryota > Metazoa > Chordata > Actinopteri > Siluriformes > Ariidae > Neoarius > Neoarius graeffei. The sequence goes on from NC_083580.1 coordinate 73,746,295, forward strand.
AGCCATGGGGCGATAATAAGCCCTACCGGTAAAAATATTCTAAAAGCAAACTGATTAATGCATCAGTAATAGGCTACTAATATTAGTTATAATAATACTATAGGCTATTAGTAATAACGATAGTGATAGTATTAAAGATAGCAGTAGATATTTAAAATAATCAGACTAGGCTACTTACAGGGCAAAGGGCGCGTTATCACTGCTCAGCTGTTCGTTTATTAAATAAACAATGCAGTCGCGCAGTAACCACGCGCCGCTTATCAGATACAATCACAGATTCTATGGATAGAATAACCCTTCAAAAAAGTGCGACTTATAGTCCGGTGCGACGTATATATGTTTTTTTCCTCTTCATAATGCATTTTTTGGCTGATGCGACTTAAACTCCGGAGCGACGTACAGTCCGGAAAATACGGTACTTAACATACTCATTTTTTTCAAGTGTTCTTCAAGGGTTTGCTTAAACTTTGAGAGTTTTTATTTAGTGGTGTTTGGCGAAATTTCCCTTAAATTTAAAATACCGGGAAAATAAGAAACAATCAAAAAGTAATGTTTCAAAGCTGTTTATTAATTCTTCGTACTGCACAAACTAGCCCCATCCTTTTGGCTACGAGCGGAGCCAGCTGGTAGATCAGACTTTTGCCATAGCCGGTCGGCAAAACAGCGAAAACGTCCTTCTTGAAAAGGAATGAGCGGAGAGCCTCTTCCTGCTCATGTTTCAACGAAAACTCCAAGTCTAATTCTTCTAAAACTGATTCCAAAGCAGAGTCAAACGCGCACTGTTCACTAGCCCAGGGATGGCAACAGGAAAATTTTATTTCAGCTGAAACTCCGAACGGGGGGGGGGGGGGGGGGGGGGGGGGTCAGGGGGGCATAGCCCCCCTGAAGCTTTAGCCTTTTTAGCCTCTTCTACCTATTTTCTAGCCATTTTACATGTATATTGTGTGAAAAATACATGATAAAAATAAGTATCTAAAGTTATTCACCGGCACAACGCAAGGGGGCGCGAAGTCGCTAGGAGTAGTTGGTGGGTGTGGTTAGTGGAGTGTTTATCCTCCGGTTACTTATAATGACTAGAACTTTTTTTTTTTTTTTTATAATGACTAGAACTGGAGTCGTATAGATGTCCGTACTTCCTCAATCAACCGCTCTTCGTGCTGCTCCATCTTCGCTCGTGTTTTTAAAAATGCCGGTCGTGAAAACAAACCAAACCGGGAAAGTAGGGAAGAGGAAGTGCGTGTACAGCGGATGTCGAGTGGACCAATCAGAACCCTCTTGTTCATTGTTACACTCGATATAGAAGCTTCCGTTGTTCGCGAGACATGTGGTTTTGATACGATTTGACACTAATCTCGGTAGCAGCAATAAAAGTTAGGTACCTAACCCCCCCCTAAAACTTGTCTCTACGGATTTAGACGTTCCACAAAAATGATAAAATTGAAATTCAAAATGGCGGATTTCCGCCATTCGGCAGAAAATTGCCATCCCTGCTAGCTGTAGCCATCTTTCCTGTTGTGCTTTCTTCAGCGTCGCGCAGCTTTGTCGTCACTCCTGCAAAAGCCCGCCCAAAGAATCCAAACAAAAACCTTGCGTTGTGATTGGCGGGCACGATTTGATGCCCGGGGTGTTTTTGTTGATATGGTGCGAGGCTAGACCCACTCGCTAGGCAAAAATATTTTTGGCCGCTAGGCGGGTGGGTCTAGTTTACTAGGCTAATAATAAATAGCACATAAATATCATCCAACAGAAAACTCATAAAATCACCTCTCTCTCCATGTTCTGGGTGTAGTACTCTTTGTTCACGTCCGATCTTGGCATGTCGTCTTTAACGGACAGCCCTGTGTCTCTGACTTGAATGGGTAAACCTACATCAAGTAGGATGGGAAAGAAAAAAAAAAAAAAAGGAGCATGTAAAAATGCGTGTGGACAGCAAGCAACTGTGGAAACATGAACCAGTTAAACTGAAAGATGCTCAGTACCGTACTCCAGATCCAACAGGCAGGTCTGACAAACGTTTTTCATCTTACTGCAAGTCTGACACACTTCCGTCTTCTTAAAGCGCATCCTGACCCCGGGACACCAGCGGAACACGGTGAAGGGACGGGCACAGATCTGGCAGAGAACCAGAACAACAGGCTGCGTTACACACCTCATCTCAAACTCAAATGAAAACTATAATAATTCAACAAAACACACTAGCCTTACCTTGCACTCTTTGCCATACTTTTCTTTGGTCTGACAAAAATAAAGAAATGGAAGTATTAACGTTACTGAGGAGGAGCTAATCCTCCACGTTTCCTCGACACGCTTACATTGTGATATTTCAAGCAGCACGATGTCTTTTGCTCTTGTTACAAATCCTCGATTACGCAGTTCATAGTGAAATATGACCCACGGTCTCATTTTTTACTACCTGATGGAGAAGCGTTACTGAGAATTCACAGCAGACACACGGCATAATATTAGAGAGACCTTTCAGTCCGATTCACATCACACGGATTCCATCTGTGCTGCCAGTGCGTCACGGCATCTCATTGTAAATAAATGAAAACTAATACCCAAACGTCATTGACAAAGTGTTGGCGAAACACAGAACAGGAACAGTCGAGACTGAGCCAGCTGGATTTTAAATCTTCACCGTTCACTTAAATGTGTGACACACAAGAATGGGAAAGTGAATAAACTGCATTTGTGTGTTTAGTATAAATATGGAGGTGATGATAGAAAATCGCGTGCTGATTGGTCAGGCTATTTCTCGATAATCGCCTCAAGCAAGTTGGCAAAATGGTGGCTGATCAGTTTGTCACCGTACGTGAGGAAGAATGAGAAATTATGAAAGAGAATGCTGTTCCGAAAAGCACTAAAGACGCTACGAAGTTTGGTCTTAAACTACTCAAAGACGGAAGTGTGATTTATTTTGATTTTAAAGGGCATATTCTGGACCAATTTCGGGGTTTTTTTTTTAATATGAAAGCATGTCCCTTTACACACTCATTCAGAAGGGTAATTTTGCACAAGGCCATCTGTCTACAGCAGAAAAAAATTAAATAAAACGTGTCTGGAAAAATCCCAAGTGAGTCTGGAGCCAGATTCGTGACATTAACTGCGGAAGCGCCAGCAGGCTGCGTGAGCTTTGTACGGTTTCAGTGCACAGCCTGTGTAGCCCAAGCGCTCCCATTTCTCTCTCATTGTCTGGTCTTTTGGGAAACGATGAGTACTAATCCCATCATGACTGGTGTTGCTACACCCTCCTACGATATATCTGTTAACCATTTTAATAATTACGCGATAACATTGAAGAAATTTGCAGAAAACCACCAGGTCGTTTTCTCATAAACAAACCAGCGCTGACGTAGGATTCAGAGGGAGGCGTCCCGCACGCGACGTCACGAAAATCAGTGTTTCCCGGGAAATCCAAATGCCAAGTTTTTTTTCAGAGGCGGACCAATTCGCCTCAAATGGCTTGATTTCAACTGAATTTTCCTGGTATTGTGAAACAAGTTCAGTTACACAAATTGAAACGTGGCGATTTTCTATGCTATGGAAAGTCCGCACTATAATGACAGGCGTACTAACACTTTCTGCGCGCTTCGACAGCGCATTGATACCTTCACTCCTGGTTTTTTTTCTCTCCCCCGCCCCCCCCCAACTTCCGTCAATACAACCAACGTGACCACCAAGACAAGTAGCCTGCAGGGGAGAGGGGGAAAACAGGAGTGAAGGCATCAATGTGCTGTCGAAGCGCGCAGAAGGTGTTAGTACGCCTGTCATTATAGTGCGGACTTTCCATAGCATAGAAAATCGCCACGTTTCAATTTGTGTAACTGAACTTGTTTCATGTCACTGGTCATATAAACCTATGTAAACAGGAAAAACGCGGAAGAGTTTGGTCGCATCTAACTACAGCCCCAAAAAATACCATTGGCCATACTGAGCCTAGCTACATTGCTAACAGGAGTGACAGCACGTCTGACTGACTGGGAGGTCGCGCAAAGCTCGGAGAGGTACGGATCAGCTCGTCTCAATTCAGATAAGAACATATTTCATTATGGAAGTACGGTGGACTGTTCCTTTAAGGATGTAAAACACCAAACACTACAAGACAGAACGGCTTGAATTTTACCCACATTTCACAAAGCTCTAATGGACTGAAATAACAGTCAACACAGATGCGACAGGATCTGTACGTGAAATCTGTAGGACACTGAGGACATGTTTATCCTTTGAGAAGTTCCTCTACAGCTACATTAAGTTGTGATATAAATGAATACGTATTACCCCATCATGAAAAACAAATAAATGCAGCAAAATGACTCACAACCATAATCTGAAAATAGATGGATGCATGTATGGATTAAATTAGATTTTGGCTCTTCAAAAGCTCATAAAACTCTTTGGCCTGTCCATAAAAAACAGGACACATGAGGAATCATCTTCTGGCAACTGAAATGATCCGTAGCGGAGTTTAAAAGTCAGTTAGCTTGTGATAATGAGCACTGCACTGTGACTTTGAGCTCAGGATTAAAAGCTACATACTCACCATTCGGATGTATGGATTCTCTCCCAAACATGTCTGACAGAGAATCGGGAAATCCTGTTTAAGAGAAAGTGGCAGTGTTCAGAGTGAATGGAGTGATGCACAGTGTAGACGTAATCTCACAAATTCCTATCTATTTGATGTACAGCACCCTGCAGGAGGCCCGTTAGATTTTAGAGCTTCATGTGGCATTATTTCCTGTCAAACAAGGCAGCCATGGTTAAAGGAGTTAAAGGAGTACGCCACCCCCAGGTGAAATTGAGTCAGTCCCTGCAGTCCCTAGAGTTGGATAAGTGAGCCAAAGCGTTTTGTAGCCGACCCAGCCATTGCCCTGATCTAGAAACGCCCCGGTTAGCTTTAGCTTAGCGTAGTCGCTGTAATCCGGCGTGTCCAGCTAGCATTGTCGTTGCAAAAGTGAATCAAATAACTCAAGATTTTTTATAATTATTTCTCATGACCTGTACATTCACATCGAGTACACATGAATGCAAATTAACACGAAGGGATTTATTAGACCAATTTATATCTGGAACTATTTTCGGCCACAGCACAGGCAAAGCACTGCTGCAGGCGCAAAGACACCACGCAGCACCACAACTTAGTAGTCACGCTGGTGTATTGACGGAAGTTGAGGGTTTTCAGGTGCTGCGTGGTGTCTTTGCGCCTGCAGCGGTGCTTTGCCTGTGCTGTGGCCGAAAATAGTTCCAGATATAAATTGGTCTAGTAAATCCCTTCGTGTTAATTTGCATTCATGTGTACCTGATGTGAATGTACAGGTCATGAGAAATAATTATACCAAATCTTATTTGATTCACTTTTGCAACGACAATGCTAGCTGGACACGCCGGATTACAGCGACTACGCTAAGCTAAAGCTAACCGGAGCGTTTCTAGATCAGGGCAATGGCTGGGTCGGCTACAAAACGCTTTGGCTCACTCATCCAACTCTAGGGACTGCAGGGACTGACTCAATTTCACCTGGGGGTGGCGTACTCCTTTAAAGCAGCAGCCTTGGGCCCAAAGGGTCATTGGTTCAATCCCCAGGACCGGCAGGAAAAATGTGAGGGAATTGAGTTGAGTGAATGAACAGCACTTTCCCCTCCCACTGCATCACGGCTGAAGTGCCCTTGAGCAAAGCACCGAACCCCCAACTGCATGCGTGCGTATATATATATATATCTCTGATTGGTTAAATAACCATACGAAATAATTGAAAACATAACTACTCAAATACAACAAGATCAACTGTGAGCTACTGCTCACTTGCGTATCCCCCCCACTCTCGCTTATATCAGACCACAAGCGATCAAAGGAACAGGACGCTTATTATGAATGTTGACTTCAACAAATAACGAACCCTGAAACGAGTCAGTAAAGAGCAGCGTCTCTCCCCAGGGATTTCAAACAGCATCCTGCTAAACCATCATTCTGAAATGGCATTTAACTTCTTGAAACAGCATCATCGTAAATACATTCAGTCGGTAAACAGGAAGTCGATGTGCGACAAACCTGAAAACGGTATACGCCCCCAAGCTGAGGCTCAGTACCAAATATCAGGCAGTTGTGATTTGTAGTTACTGAGAAAAGTGTTACAAAAAGTTTGTAAATCCACACTATATGTTTCGTAAATACATTCAGTCGGTAAACAGGAAGTGGATGTGTGACAGACCTGAAAACGGTATATACGGTATAGCACCACAAGCTGAACTTTGGTACCAATTGGCTATGATTTCTGGTTGCTGAGAAAAAGGGTGTTTCAGACAGACGGAGATACGGATGACATATGCCCCTTTTCCACCAAAGCAGTTCCAGGGCTGGTTCGGGGCCAGTGCTTAGTTTGGAACCGGGTTTTCTGTTTCCACTGACAAAGAACTGGCTCTGGGGCCAGAAAAAACGGTTCCAGGCTAGCACCAACTCTCTGCTGGGACAGAGGAAAGAACTGCTTACGTCAGCGGGGGGGCGGAGTTGTTAAGACCGACAACAATAACAAGACCGCCATTTTTAAGCGACGAGAAGCAGCAGCTGTACAAACGCGAAGTCAGCCATTATTATTATTGTTGTTGTTGCTGCTGCTTCTTCTTCCGCGTTGTTTTTGCTTCGATATTCGCGCCAAGGTTTATGCAAACGTAGCGACGTAATGACATATACAGCAACGTAACTAACGTATACAGCGACGTAATGTGGCTCCGCTTAGCACCACAAGCTATGGAAAAGCAAACTGGTTCTCTCAAACTGGTTCTCAACTTGCTGGCTCGCAAGTTGAACGAGTTGTGAACCAGCACCGGCCCCGAACCAGCCCTGGAACTGATTTGGTGGAAATGGGGTAACACAGAGGTAAACCAGTATCCCCCATCGGAACAGCGGTATAAATATCTTCAATGGAAAATCCACAGAGGCAAAAAAACAAAACAAAACGGGCGACTTGGTTGTTCTACTTGCAGTGGCAGAAACCCATTAAAGGAGACCTGAAGTAATTTTTAAACTTGCTTTATTTCTTAATTAACGTGTTATTCAATTACGTTTTCGGTTTTAGTAACCTTATATCGTGACCCGTATTGGCAACTAAATGCAATTAAATATTATACTTATCGGCCTATTCGGTTTTTAGCCATGTTGAATTTAGTTCGTTTGGTCCACGGCAGGTGTCGCTTATCCGCATGATCTTCACGAGACTTGTGCGAGACTTCGAAACGTAAAGCGTCAGCCAGGTGTCAGCGCCGCCATTTTGAAAACTGTTTTCCAAAGAAAATATTGCACAAAAACAAGTTTAAAATGACGATTACGGCCTACTTTTTTCAAACTTTCCTGACTGCTATCAAAACAAACAAAACTTCCGACTTGATTACATCAGCATTCGAAAGAGGACGTGCATGCGTCTTTTTTTGCGGTCGCGCTGAAAGAAATCAAATCAAAAGTCTCAAATTTGATTTAATAAAAGGTAGCAGCAAAGAATCAAGTATTCAGCCTTGATTTAAAAAAACTGAAAGCTGCAGGTACTTTGTATTGATTAATGTTGGAAATACGCTCAGGATAATATGGATTTATCACAAAAATACATGCACGTATATATTATTCTGAAAACCCACGCACAAAAACCCTGTCGCACAAATAAAACGTGCCGACTGATCTGGCACGTTTTAATTGTGCGACGGTAATGATGTCAATACCAGCGCGACGGACTAGCGTCCGAAAGCGTCTTTTCTTTTTCTTCATTTTACCAAGCAGCTCACTATACAGTCCTCTATAGAGTAATTCTTCATATAGGGAGTAGTGAATGAGTGAGCGATTTCGGACACGGAACGCTGGCAGATGTCGCCCACTTGATTTCCGCTGTACGTTTTATTTACGTCCTATGATGTCTTGCACAGGTCTCAACAAAACTCGTTTACGGCCATCGCTTTGACATATGGACTGATATATTAGGTAGTATCTCACTGGGCTGCGACATCTTGCGACAAATTGCGAATGTCTTTCCTGAGAGAGTTTCAAAAGTGTCTTGAAACATTCGCGGGGCTTCTCAATTTCCTCGCACGAGTCACAAAGTGTCGCTCTGAAATTTTGAACATGTTCAAAAAATTTGTGCGACAAAATTTCTCTCAAAATAGCCACAAATGCGTTGCTGGTGTCGCAAAGCCGTCACGAACCCTTCTCAAGTCAGTTTCTGTGAGACAGGAAGTGCGAGCCAGTATCTCACTGGGCTGCGACAGCCTGCAACTAGTTGGAGACGCAACAATTGTGGTAAAATATGCGAATATCAATTCAGTGTGATTCCAAGTGAAAATTGTTGCTAATTCGCATGTTTTATTGCAACTGTTGTGTCTCCAACTAGTCACAGGCTGTCACAGCCCAGTGAGATACTGGCTTTACATAGCACATTTCAAACACTCGTAGCTCTCGTCACTGCTATAGCAAGTTATCAAAAATGTCTGAAGATTCTCAGTCATCCAGGTCAGAGTAAACTGTGGGTGATGAGTGAGCAACTGGACTTGCTTGAAGACGTTTCACCTCTCATCCGAAAGGCTTCTTCAGTTCTGTCTGACTAAAGGCCAATTTATGCTGACAACCCAGTCCTCGCAGACGGCGCCGCAGATAGCGTCTGCGTAGCCCCCCCACCTTCGCAGACGCTCTGCACGCACCTCCCAAAAATTGTGACCACCGCAGAAGCCTCACAGACAAGAGGGCTCTGATTGGTCCACTCTACATCCGCTGTACACGCATTTCCGCTTTCCTACTTTCCCGGTTTGGTTCGTTTTCACGACCGCCATTTTTAAAAACACGAGTGAAGATGGAGCAGCACGAAGAGCGGTTGATCGAGGAAGTGAGGAAGTACGTACATCTATACGACTCCAGTTCTAGTCATTATAAGTAACCGGAGGATAAACACTCCACTAACCACACCCACCAACTACTCCTCGCGATTTCGCGCCCCCTTGCGTTGTGGCGGTGAATAACATCGCGCACGCCTATTACTCCCCGCTCAACGATAAATTACAACTGTCTGCGAAAAGCTGTCTGCGAAAGCCTTGTCGCAAGAGCATGCAGAGGCCTTAATAGGGAGTATCAGGTATTTATCCTCTCATGGATGAAAAACAATCCTAAGGTGTCATTAAGGTGGGGTTTACATTAGACCGTATCAGCGGATCATCAGATTAACGTTTTTAAAAACGATTAGCGTGCACACAGCAACGCCAATACACGGATACGCTAATCACATGACTAATTTGGCACGCAAGTTGAAATGTGTCAGTGCGGCTCATCGCTTCCTCCTCAGCGGCTGCGCTCCAAATCACTCCGTCCTGAACAGCGAGTGCCCTCTGGAGGGTGCGCACTCCGGCCCTGCGCAGCTCACAGAGCGCGCGAGTGAAGCGCACTAGCAGTGATTCGGGACTGAGCCGCTGTGCGCAAATCACTCACCACTTGCAAGTGGAAGGATGGCAAGCCTAAAGACCATCATAACTACACAATGGGCAGTATTTGCATCAGTATTTGCAGTATTTTCATACTTTTATACTCTTTAATGAAAGGTGATACAAGGCGGAAGTCCGCGCCGTTTTTCAGCAGTCGCGTCACATGACCAACGCCAGCGAATCAGGAAGGTGGATGTCACAGTGACGTTGTCCAATGAGACGCCAGCTAGAGCTCAGCACAGCGTATCCACGTATTCTCAATGTTTACACAGCACCAGAGCTGACACGATCTCGATTGAATACGTGGACGCTGGCGGATTCCCGTTTCCCGGCGTTTTAATGTAAACGGACAGTGCATCCGCGAAGAAAACGAGACAGATACGGTCTAATGTAAACTTGGCCTAATGGCCCTTTTCCACTACCCTTTTTCAGCTCGCTTCAGCCCGACACGGCTCGCGTTTCGACTACCAAAAAACAGCACAACTCAGCTCGCTTCAGCCCTGCTTAGCCCCTAAAACTCGCACCGTTTTGGAGTAGGGCTGAAGCGAGCCAAACCGCGCCGAGTGAGGCTGGGGGCGTGAGCAGACACTCCCCTGTGCACTGATTGGTGAGGAGGAGTGTCCTCACATGCCCACACGCCCCGCGAGCACGCTGGGATCTGTAAACACCGTAAACCCGGAAGAAGGAGAATTACGAGAATTATGAAGCCTTATGTGCCTCGCCTCATCTATACGCTCTTGCCAGTATCTGTTGGCGTTGTCGGCGACAACAAGCCACAGCACCAAGACCAGCAACACTAACGACTCCATGTCCTCCATGTTTATTGTTTACTATTCGGGTTGTGAGACTACCGCTTAAAAGCTCACTGATGTGACTGTTTGCGCTGCTTAACGACATCACGTGACGTCCACCCACTTTCGCTAACTCCACCCAATGTGTCCACCCACTTCCAGCCAGCACGGTTCAGCGCGGTTGTAGTCGAAATGCAACTCCAACAGCCCCACTCAGCTCGACTCAGCACGGCACAGCCGCGTTTGTAGTGGAAAAGCGGCCTAAGTCATCCTGTTGGCGTGGGTCACTGGGGGCTGGGTGTGAACGGCCAAGAGAGTCGTCGAGGTGATCAATGGATTGTTGGTTTTCTCTGTCCTCCTGTGAGTCACTGAAAACAGCTGGGTTTTGGTGTGCATTCAGCTGTCTGGGAAGTGCGCCAAGGACTGCATTGTAGGTGGCTGATAAATGATGTCTTCGACCACCACCTCTGTTCAGCGATGGCCGTTCCAGGTTGACAAAAACGGCTTCGTTAACTCCTCGCTCATACCAACGATCCTCTCTGGCTAAAATGCGTATGTTGCAATCCTGAAATGAGTGCCCTTTGTTGTTAAGATGAAGACAGACAGCAGAGTCCTGGCCTGAGGAACTGGCTTTCCTGTGTTGAGCCATGCGCCTGTGAAGCGGATGTTTTGTTTCCCCAATATACGAGCCCGTGCGTTCCTCACTGCACTGAATTACATACACTACGTTGTCCTGTTTGTGTCTGGCTATTCTGTCCTTAGGATGGACCGGGTTCTGCTTCAGGGTGTTATTGGGTCTGAAATGTACCAGAATTAGGGCTGTGCTCATTTGCCATCAGTTGCTCACGATATCGTACCATATATATATATATATATATATCGCGATATATCGAGTTAAACAATGTCTTTAATGTATTGTAAGCAGAGAGCACGAATACGTTTGGCGCCAAAATTATTCAATCAATGAGTCTCGAGACGAGGCCATGGAGACATGGGGGACGTAATTAGCGGCTTACAGCGTCTGTAGCAGAGTGCACTGAAACTTAACAATCTAATGATAGCAACATACCGATTGAGCCACTTCCAGTTGATATTATCCAAGCAAACTTCAGATTTGGGTCACCAAATGTCTAAAGATGTTATCTACTTCGTCATTTGTTGTGTTTCAATAACAAAAGTCGGACAATAAAGGCACAAATGACAGAGATATTGGATACTAATTAGACAACAAACAGCCATTACAGCATGCTGCTACCTTAAGACACTGATTCTGATTGGCTGGCTTATAATACACCGGCCAATCAGAATGAGGGTTTCAAAAAGTAGTTTGGATGAAAAAAAGGCTCATTTCTCATGCACATGCCCTGAGTAACTGAAAGCGACATTTGTAAATAAAAACATTTTTGGTTGGAACAGGTTGCAAGCATGAATTTCCGTCGATATCTGGCATGAAACTTGCTTTAAATCAAGTGAAAATTATTGACAACCTGCTACAGAACCGGGAGATGTGCATGAAATGTCTCATATATGGGATTTTCAAGTGAGTAAACGATATCGTATCGTACCCCTGAAAATCGTGCATGATCGAGTATCGCAAGCTGTGAGCGCAGCCCTAACCGGAATGTTGTGTTTGTAGAAGATCCTCCTGAGTTTCTCAGATAGACCAGTTTAGCTATCAAAAATGGATTCCGATATTTAATAAAATTCTATTTCTCATTTTGATTTAAAAAAATTGCCTTCAGTTCTCCTCTAATGCCCCTTTTCCACCAAATCAGTTCAAAGGCTGGTTCGGGGCCAGTGCTTAGTTTGGAACCGGGTTTTCTGTTTCCACTGACAAAGAACTGGCTCTGGGGCCAGAAAAACCGGTTCCAGGCTAGCACCAACTCTCTGCTGGGCCAGAGGAAAGAACTGCTTACGTCAGCGGGGGTGGGGGGGGGGAGTTGTTAAGACCAACAACAATAAGACCGCGAAAGATCGCCATTTTTAAGTGATGAGAAGCAGCAGCTGTACAAACGCGAAGTCATCCATTATTATTATTATTGTTGCTGCTTCTGTGTTTTTGCTTCGATATTTCCGCCAAGGTTTATGCAAACGTAGCGACGTAACTGACGTGGCTTCCCTTAGCACCGTGAGCTATGGAAAAGCAAACTGGTTCTCAGCTGGCTTGCGAGTTGAACGAGTTGTGAACCAGCACCGGCCCCGAACCAGCCCTGGAACTGATTTGGTGGAAAAGGGGTATAAGTGATTAGAATCGACACTTGAATGATTTTTAAGGCCTCTGCATGCTCTTGCGACAAGGCTTTCGCAGACAGCTTTTCGCAGACAGTTGTAATTTATCGTTGAGCGGGGAGTAATAGGCGTGCGTGATGTTTTTCACCGCTACAACGCAAGGGGGTGCGAAATCGCTAGGAGTAATTGGTGGGTGTGGTTAGTGGAGTGTTTATCCTCCGGTTACTTATAATGACTAGAACTGGAGTCGTGTAGATGTATGTACTTCCTCACTTCCTCAATCAACCGCTCTTCGTGCTGCTCCATCTTCGCTCGTGTTTTTAAAAATGGCGGTAGTGAAAACAAACCAAACCGGAAAAGTAGGGAAGCGGAAGTGCGTGTACAGTGGATGTAGAGTGGACCAATCAGAGCCCTCTTGTCTGCGAGGCTTCTGCAGTGGTCACAATTTTTGGGAGGTGCGCGCAGAGCGTCTGCGAAGGTGGGGGGGCTACGCAGACGCTATCTGCGACACCGTCTGCGAAGACTGCGTTGTCAGCATAAATTGGCCTTTACACTACTTGAGCTCAGGAAACTCCGCCTCCAGGATCTAGAACGCCTACAAAATGATTGACAGGAGGCGTGTCCAAACACAAACAAGCATTCTGAACCGGAAGTCAGCTTTCCAAACAAGTTTCCTCAGCCACTTCATAGACTCGTGCTGAGGCCATGGATTAAACAATTATGCCGCTTTTCCACTACAAACGCGGCTGAGCCGTGCCGAGTCGAGCTGAGCGGGGCTGTTGGAGTTGCATTTCGACTACAACCGCGCTGAACCGTGCTGGCTGGAAGTGGGTGGACACATTGGGTGGAGTTAGCGAAAGTGGGTGGACGTCACGTGATGTAGTTAAGCAGCGCAAACAGTGACATCAGTGACAGTGGCGGAACAAGTCAGAGCCGGGCCGGGGGCGGGGCAAATGACCGGGCCCTTTATTAAAGCTTATCATAACATCATTTTAGGCTACAAAAACGAAGTCCTTCAAATGAACATGTAACTCAGAAACAAAAAACATTAGGATACTGTACATGGCTCATAATAAAACATCAATAGCCTATACTGCGCACATTATTTGAAGGGCATACGAATGAGCGCTCAGAGGTTGCAACGGTGACAGGAAGCGCCATGTACAGTATCCTAGTGGTCTTTTCAGCGGTAGTCTCACGACCCGAATAGTAAACAATAAACATGGAGGACATGGAGTCGTTAGTGTGGCTGGTCTTGGTGCTGTGGCTTGTTGTCACCGACAACGCCAACAGATACTGGCAAGAGTGTATAGATGAGGCGAGGCACATAAGGCTTCAGAAATTCTCGTAATTCATAATTCTTCTCCTTCCGGGTTTGCGGTGTTTACAGATCCCAGCACGCTCGCGGGGCGTGTGTGGGCATGTGAGGACACTCCTCCTCACCAATCAGTGCACAGGGGAGTGTCTGCTCACGCCCCCAACCTCACTCGGCACGGCTTGGCTCGCTTCAGCCCCACTCCAAAACGGTGCGAGTTTTAGGGGCTAAGCAGGGCTGAAACGAGCTGAGTCGTGCTGGTTTTTGGTAGTCGAAACGCGAGCCGTGTCGGGCTGAAGCGAGCTGAAAAAGGGTAGTGGAAAAGGGCCATTAGTTTTCATCATGTTTGATATATTTATTTTGCATAAAATTAGAAATAGGGCGGCACGGTGGTGTAGTGGTTAGCGCTGTCGCCTCACAGCAAGAAGGTCCTGGGTTCGAGCCCCGTGGCCGGCGAGGGCCTTTCTGTGTGGAGTTTGCATGTTCTCCCCGTGTCTGCGTGGGTTTCCTCCGGGTGCTCCGGTTTCCCCCACAGTCCAAAGACATGCAGGTTAGGTTAACTGGTGACTCTAAATTGACCGTAGGTGTGAATGTGAATGGTTGTCTGTGTCTATGTGTCAGCCCTGTGATGACCTGGCGACTTGTCCAGGGTGTACCCCGCCTTTCGCCCGTAGTCAGCTGGGATAGGCTCCAGCTCGCCTGCGACCCTGTAGAAGGATAAAGCGGCTACAGATAATGAGATGAGATAAATTAGAAATACAAAAACAAACACTTTTGCACCTAATTGGCATTTTACATCTATCAGCCTACTTAGAAGTTTTTAGTTCTGAATGTTAGTGTACAGTTTTCTACATAAACGTTAATGAAGTGAACAGAGTTAGAAATTTCTCTTCACATAAAAACTGTGTTTTTTTTTTTTTAATGGACGTTCTGATGCGTTGCATCTGCAAACATGGACAGTAAATTTTAAAATAATTAAAAACAAGGAGTTTGGAAGTAAAACGCTCAGATTAAAGAAGTAGTAAAAATTATTTCGTCTCATAAATCCACTGAAAATACAACATGAGATTTTTACAACAAACTATCATCGCGTATTAATTTAAAAATATGTAAACATTTTGTTTAGACGTTATTAACTGGTCAGACTCTAACATCTCGCTCGATTTAGTGAAATTACAGAATTGTCTAATAGCGTCAGCAGTTTGGATTAATTAAAAAAAAGACGTGGATATTGTTTAATTTAAATGTCATAATTTAAAGCGTTAGCTACCTAGCTAATCTCATGCTATCATGCTAATTAGCTAAGGCAGCTAACTTTAATTAGCGTTTAGTTACATGGCATAAAACAAATAGAAATAAATCAAAAACTTAAGTGTATTCGTTTATACAAAAAGTGTTCATTTAGGATAATGAGTGTTTTTTTAATTATTTTTGTAGTTATTTAGCTAGCTAGCTAGCATTAGCAGCACGTTAGCTTGATAGCGCAGGACCAGGCCAGCTACAATTACTTATTCCTTGAGAGACGACCTTAATCGGTTATACACACAATTTCATGGTGAACAATACATCACTAAAACCGTGATAATAAACTCAAAATTTAGAATAGAAAATCCCTAGTATTATACTTACAGAGTCCTCCCAATTCTGTCTATTGTACGTGTTCGAGCCTAAGGAAGTGGCCATTTTAGATTACTGCGAGTTGAAAAAAAAACCTCCCTCTGCTTCTGGGAACCGTTTGCTGCTCGCTCACTAGCCGAAACCCACGTTCCTCCCTTTGTAAGTGCACTGCTTAGGCTGTATAAACCATTACTTCACACCCTATGTAGTGCACTAAATAGGAACTTATTAGATATTTGGGGTTCTTCCTCAAATCCGCGGTAACACTGGCTGAATCCTAAACAACTCATGATTGGACGTTTAGTGTACTATATGTGGTGTGAAATAGTATGTTAGACACCCTAGATAGTGCACTAAGCATCCAGTAGGTGGTTATTTGGAATTCAACCAGCGTTACAGTTTATTTGAAGAGGAAAAAAGAATATCGCCACCTAGTGTTTGGGAGTGGAGTGACTCAGTGTAAATTAGGGGTGGGTGATATTGCAAAATTTGGTATCGATGGGACATTATGGTCAAAAAATAAAATTTCAATTTTACTTTTTTTTTTGCATTTACCTAAAACTCAATGTTTCTTTTGTCATGTTTAATAAGAATAAAGATAGTATCTTGCTTTATCTGGCCTCCACTGTGGAAAATTTTGTTGATTACAATTCAAATGTTTTTGTAAAATTGACTTACATATAAAATAACTAGGGGCGGCACGGTGGTGTAGTGGTTAGCGCTGTCGCCTCACAGCAAGAAGGTCCGGGTCCGAGCCCTGTGGCCGGCGAGGGCCTTTCTGTGCGGAGTTTGCATGTTCTCCCCGTGTCCGTGTGGGTTTCCTCCGGGTGCTCCGGTTTCCCCCACAGTCCAAAGACATGCAGGTTAGGTTAACTGGTGACTCTAAATTGACCGTAGGTGTGAATGTGAGTGTGAATGGTTGTCTGTGTCTATGTGTCAGCCCTGTGATGACCTGGCGACTTGTCCAGGGTGAACCCCGCCTTTCGCCCGTAGTCAGCTGGGATAGGCTCCAGCTTGCCTGCGACCCTGTAGGACAGGATAAAGCGGCTAGAGATAATGAGATGAGATGAGAAGACTCCATTAAGGCTCTCCCTAATCTTCTTGACATCCAGCAGAGGTGCAGTGCTATTATAGCTTTCTTTCACCACAGCACTAACGCAACAGAGAAGCTCAAAGAAATTCAGAAACAACTGAAGTTTCCAGAACACAAACTGATACAATCAGTTGAAACAAGGTGGAACTCTGTGTCCTACATGTTTGAGAGACTACTTGAGCCAAAGGAAGCTGTTACTACAGTACTTTGTCTTCTTGGAAAGAGCTCACTGTGCTTGAGTGAGGAAGACTGGTCCATGGTTAGTCTCTCCATTGATGCCCTGAGACCATTTGATGAAGTAACAAGAGAGATATCAACTGAAAAACATGTTTCAGTTTCAAAAGTGATTCCCCTGGTGACACAACTTCTGAGATCAACTGCATCTCACGAGTGCCATGGTAGTGCGCTAGCTGCCGAGCTGTCAGCACAATGCCAGCACCGTTTCAGAGGTACTGAAACCTTTTATGGTCTTGCTGTCAGCACCTACCTGGACACAAGATTTAAAAACTTTGGGTTCTGTGACATGGCAAATGTTGAAGCTGTGAAAAAATGACTCATCACTGAAATGCAATTAGTGAACCAGACCTCCAGCTTGGACCTTTGGCTCCAGCTTGCCTGCCTGAGATAACAATATAACAAAAAAAATCCCTTTCATTACACATAATTGTTTGTGAAAAATAAAGGCAATAGTGCAAATAACTAAACAAAAGCAAAAACTACTGTTGGCTCTCATTTACGACCTTTGGCTTTTTGCCCTCAAAGCACTTCTGTGTCCAAGGAATTATCCCCTGCAGTCCCCTTTTGGGCCCTGTCCCCATGTTGAGAACTACAGATTTATAGGTTTTTGTTCAGAAACAATAACATGTTTACAGTTTTCCCCTTTATTGCACTTCTTCTCTGACTTACTAGCTGTCCTGCCTTTGAGAAAATCATTTCTGCAGGTACAGATGTTGCAATTACTCCCAGGTGTTTCTTGACAAGCTTGCTCAGAGAGGGGAATGTTGCCTCATTCGCTTTCCACCAAAGAAGTGGGTCTCCATCCCGTGGAATTGGCTTCTCTTCTGAGTACCGGCGCATTTCAATAATGGCATCAGTGGCAGTTGTGCGATGCTGCTGGAATGTAAGGATTTGAGAGTCAAACTCTGTCCATATCCCACCTTTTGCTGCAGGTGGGGATGGAGAAGCCCCTGCAGGGGAGCTTGAGGTAGTTGCAGGAGCTAAGACAGAGCTGGTGGCAGAGCTTGTGCTTGGTTCAAGAGCTGACACTGAAGGGGATGAGGTCTGGTTCACTAACTGCATTTCAGTGATTTGTCATTTTTTCACAGCTTCCACATTTGCCATGTCACAGAACCCAAAGTTGCAGTTGATCTCAGAAGTTGTGTCACCAGGGGAATCACTTTTGAAACTGAAACATGTTTTTCAGTTGATATCTCTCTTGTTACTTCATCAAATGGTCTCAGGGCATCAATGGAGAGACTAACCATGGACCAGTCTTCCTCACTCAAGCACAGTGAGCTCTTTCCAAGAAGACAAAGTACTGTAGTAACAGCTTCCTTTGGCTCAAGTAGTCTCTCAAACATGTAGGACACAGAGTTCCACCTTGTTTCAACTGATTGTATCAGTTTGTGTTCTGGAAACTTCAGTTGTTTCTGAATTTCTTTGAGCTTCTCTGTTGCGTTAGTGCTGTGGTGAAAGAAAGCTATAATAGCACTGCACCTCTGCTGGATGTCAAGAAGATTAGGGAGAGCCTTAATGGAGTCTTCTCATCTCATCTCATTATCTCTAGCCGCTTTATCCTGTCCTACAGGGTCGCAGGCGAGCTGGAGCCTATCCCAGCTGACTACGGGCGAAAGGCGGGGTACACCCTGGACAAGTCGCCAGGTCATCACAGGGCTGACACATAGACACAGACAACCATTCACACTCACATTCACACCTACGCTCAATTTAGAGTCACCAGTTAACCTAACCTGCATGTCTTTGGACTGTGGGGGAAACCGGAGCACCCGGAGGAAACCCACGGGGAGAACATGCGAACTCCGCACAGAAAGGCCCTCGCCGGCCACAGGGCTCGGACCCGGACCTTCTTGCTGTGAGGCGACAGCGCTAACCACTACACCACCGTGCCGCCCCTAGTTATTTTATATGTAACTCAATTTTACAAAAACATTTGAATTGTAATCAACAAAATTTTCCACAGTGGAGGCCAGATAAAGCAAGATACTATCTTTATTCTTATTAAACATGACAAAAGAAACATTGAGTGTTGGGTAAATGCAAAAAAAATAGTAAAATTGAAATTTTATTTTTTGACCATAATGTCCCAAATGAGAGACCAGTTTCTGAGACGGACCCATATATATATATATATATATATATATATATATATATATATATATATATATACACACACACACACACACACACACACACACATATATAAGAGAAAAATGGAGGACATGAGTGTGCGAATGAAACGTGAAAGACCGACTATAGTAACGGAAAGAAAGCGAGAAGAAAAGACGTTATGTTATATATGAAGGAAAGGAAAAGCAGGAAATATCAAACTAATAAATATGGGCGGTCAGCGAGCACCTCGGTGTGATCAGCTGTTCGTTTAGTGACAGAATGATGGAACTGTCAGTGCACGCTCAAAGGGAAACCTGCACACACACACACACACGGACTTCCTCTGTCTGCTTGACTGTGCAAAGCGAGCAATTTCATGCACATTATTTGCTTTAATCCCCTCAAATTAAATAACTTCCCAGTCATAGAATGGCCTGATATTTTGTGAGATATTACAGAAATAAACATATATCACAATGACCACATTTCAGAAGGAACTAAATTTCACCGATTTTATGAAATCGAAAGGCCGTCTTGCATTAAACGCTACTCTTCGTAAACTGCTAGAATGTTTTCACTGAAACTCACCCAGAAGACTCTAAAGACATATTCCAACAAGAGTTGTTCACCAGGTGGCGCCACCTGCTATGGATGCGGCTACACAGGATTGATCAATCCCACAGGATTGATCGGATTTCAAACTCACACACAACAGCAGTGGCCGGTATGAGCTCCAGCCTCAATCGAGGCTATTTTTTTTCCTCAGAAAGAGACCTGACGCAAAGACGAACCCATTCTGAGCAGCATTTGTACTTTTAAACGGGATTTCATGCCAAAATGTTTTTATGTTGCGATCAGAGAGTCCCTGAAATCTGAAATATGGTATTCTTGGACTTGTATTGTTAAATGTGGAGGACGGTTGAACACATTTCAAACTCACCCTTCCTTTTAAGCTTCACCAGATACTGATCTTTATATTCATCTCTTAATAAAATTAATGCTAAGGTGATAATTATTTGAGGAATGATGTGTATATTTCAGTCAGGTTTTGGAAAAGGATTTCCTTTTAAAAGTCTGAATGATGACTAAAACTAAACGATGTTGCTGTGTGAGAAGGTGTGGGCTACACCAGTCATTTTCTTTTCCAACCAGTCGTGTTTCCAAATACAAAGCAGTCTAATTATACGCCACAAGATATCTGTACGTCTTGACACTAATTAAACCTGATGTGAAATGAAGGCTAACACACGCAAACCACGCTCTTTATTATTAACACATTTCCAGCCGATGAACTATTCCACATCGTGTCTTGTTATCAGATTAAAAAAACAACAACACAACACTGGTAATTTTGTACGCTACTTAAATCAGAAAAAAATAATTAATTTCACATTATCTTTTATCATCATCCATTTATTCATTTTCAGGAAGCACTTTTTCCTGCTCAGGGTTGTCGTGAATCCGAAGCCTAGCCCGAGATACAACATGGATCCCACCCGAGGCACCTCACACACACAATTCACACGTTCATTCACACCTAGGGCCAATTTAGACTCGCCAATTCACCTCCTCTAATAATGTTTAATCATGTTTAATTTACAGAATTAACCCTGAAACCCACACGAACCTGTGTTTGTCTGGGTTTCCTCCAAGTTCTCAGGTGGTGGTGGAAAACTGCGACGCTAAATTGCCCCTAGGTGTGAATGAGGGTGTGAATGGTGCCCTGGTAAATTCTCCAATGGTGAAAACTCCATCCATCCATCCATCCATCCATTATCTGTAGCTGCTTATCCTGTCCTACAGGGTCGCAGGCGAGCTGGAGCCTATCCCAGCTGACTACGGGCGAAAGGCGGGGTACACCCTGGACAAGTCGCCAAGTCATCGCAGGGCTGACACATAGACACAGACAACCATTCACGCTCACATTCACACCTACGGTCAATTTACAGCCACCAATTATCCTAACCTACATGTCTTTGGACTGTGGGGGAAACCGGAGCACCCGGAGGAAACCCATGCAGACACGGGGAGAACATGCAAACTCCACACAGAAAGGCCCTCGTCAGCCGCTGGGCTCGAACCCGGACCTTCTTGCTGTGAGGCGACAGCGCTAATCACTACACCACCGTGCCGCCCTGGTGAAAACTCCAAAGGACAATTTTGCATCGCCAGCAAGCTTTCAGGACATCAGGAAGAAACCAGAGAACCCAGAGGAAACCCAGCCAAACATAGAAGAACATATCAAACTCCTACAGGGGATTTAGGACCGCTAATCTGCTTTTCGGTATATTTATGAGCAGTGGTAGCTCAGTGAAACACGACATGGAGACCTAATCATCACATCCATACGTCCTTGCTGATCATCCCATTCCAGATTTAGTCCCCATTTGCTCTTATAATAAGCTCTACTTTTCCTTTCTGGGAAGGCTTTCCACTAGATGTTGGGGCGTGGCTGTGAGGATTTGTGCTCATTCAGCCACAAGAGCATTAGCGAAGTCAGGTATTGATAGGTTCCAGTTCATTCATCCCAAAGGTGTTCAATGGGGTTGAGTTCAGTCAAGGCTCTGTGCAGGACACTTGAGTTTTTCCACTCCATCCTTGGCACACTATGTCTTCATGGAGCTCACTTTGCCCACAGGGGCATCATCGTGCTGAAAATTAAATCTTCTATTGATTATTTTTAAATCTTCTATTAAAAGATGGATGCTGAGCAGGAGCTTATCCCCTCTAGCCCATTTATACCAGCCCCTGTGTGTATGTATGATTTTTGTGGAATATGCCACTTTCTTTACTGACATGCATTAATTTTGTTTTGGGAAGACTAATGTTTGGAGAGCTAAAATGCTTTGTACTGACCTGATAATGTAGCAGTCATAAAATAAAATAAAAAGTTTGTATGAAAAAAATAGGGTGCCTAAGGCTTTTGTACAACCGTGAGTTGGTGGTTAGTGTGTCCGCTTCTTGACCGGGAGATTGCGAGTTCTACTTGCGGTTGGGTCAGGCCAAAGACCATCATAAAAATGGTACCTACTACCTGGTAAGGCATGCTGCAATACAGATGTGAGTGGGGAAGTCAAACTCTCGCGGTTACCAGAGGACTAGCCCCCCACTGTAACCCTAACTGTATAGGTGAGAGGCCGAGGACTATAGAAACGGAGATCGGCGCTACACCCATACGCCTCAAAGAGTCGGTTAGTACTGGGACAGGAAACTGCCTGGGAAGACCAGATTCTGGCATAAGAGGGACTTTGACTTTTAAAGGCTTTTGCATAATACTGTGTACTTAATTACCTCTGCCAACTTTGTGAGAGGAGGCTATGTTTTTGCCTTTGTTTGTTTGTTTCCAACGTAACTCAATAAAATGTGGAGAGATTTTGAAGAAATTTGAGCCATGGAACACTTGATTAGATTTTGAGACAAATCTGGATACGTATATGGATCCAGGGTCGTGGGCAAGCTGGAGCCTATCCCAGCTGGCTATGGGCAGATCCAGGGGTGTAGCTGGGGGGGTCCTGGGGTGCCCTTGACCCCCCCCCCCCCCCCTTTGTTGGACCATACATTTTTTCAATAGCCACATAAGAATATTAGAAAAGCGCCCACTGTAATTTTTCTAACATTTTTTTTAAAACTAGATTGTCACCTCAGCCTCATTACGGTTTCTATAACCTTGTATGGACTTCCTGTGGTTTGGGCACGAAAACCCAGTTTGTCAGAGTGTGTGTGGGAGAGACGGATGTAAGTGCAGATATGTTAAATAATACACAGTGCGATATGAGCATAAAGTGCGTGAAACGCACACAACAGGCAAACAGTCTGAAACAGCAGGCAAAGTCATAATCGAGGAAGCAGGTTTGTGACGTGTGAACACTCCACAAAATTTACACCAGTGTGGGGGCATCGTGGCTCAGGTGGCTAAGGCGCCATACCATAAATCTGGGGACCTGGGTTCGATTCCAACCCGAGGTCATTTCCCGATCCCTCCCCGTCTCTCTCTCCTGCTCATTTCCTGTCCTGTCTCTACACTGTCCTATCCAATAAAGGTGAAAAAAGCCCCCAAAAAAATCTTTAAAAAAAATTTTTTACACCGGTGTAAGATATATCGCAACAAAATACATCGATGCAAATATGTGCCGTGTGAACACCCCTATTTACTCCGGAGTAAATTTCTTCAACCACCTCCCGAGCAGGGTTAGATTTGCACCAGTTTAAGCAGCTTTCAGGAGCTACACCCAGTGGTGTAGTGGAGATTTTTAAAGTGGGGGTACGCGATTCGTGACGTCATCGATTTGATATCATGTCAGAAGCGGTAGCCTTTGTTTGGTCGCCTATGTTTGGTCTGAATGATTTGTATAAATGTTACGTTCTTTTAACAACACAAGAGGACACAAGAAGACACTTTTTTTCAGACATTTTTATGTGTGCAATTTTCATTCGTGTTTGTCAGTGCAGCCCAACTGTTATGGCGAAAAGCCGTGGTTTATTTTGTCTCCAATAAATATGCCGAAATGGCTAAAGAGGAACAAATTCGCCTTCTCCTTCCGAATGCATCGTCGTAGACAGCACCACTCTGCTGCTGGAACCCAACATAAACCTTGCATAGGTTTAACATGGACTATCAGGCGTGAAGCCAAAATATTGGAAATTATGATACACAAACACCTTTGTTCATGTTCGATTCATGTTCATTTGAGCCGAGCTGCATTTGGAATTCGATATTTTTACTAGCCTACTTACTGCCGTGGCAACAGCTACAGCATGTGTCCAGAAGTTCAAAAAAAGTCACGTCACTCACTCACATCGCATACAAACCAGCAATGGGCTGAAATTTATTATAAAAGGCACCAATCGAATAAATCAAGCATTTAGTCCCCGGTCACACCGCCCGAACTTTGCTGGAGCGTTCCTGGAGCGGTGAAAAAAAATCATCACCGCTCGTAACCGTTCCGTTTAACAAAAGTTGGCCCCCGTTAAAGCAACGCCGTATACGCTCGGCCACCGCTGATGTTTCTCGAGGGGCCCTCCTACCGCTCCGAAAGTTTTGAGCTGCACAAAATATTGCGAGCGGTGAGGAGGGGGCAATTTTCCGCCCCGGCAAAGTTCACCCCCGCTCCACCAACGCCCAGTCAAAGTTTGGCACCGCTAGACGCAAGTTCGTGGACGCTTGGGTCCGCTAGGCCAACGCAGAAATCTTGAACGCTGGACCACCGCTGCTTCGCCAGAGTTGCCCGGGCGGCGATTAAACGTGGCACAAACTTCGGTGGAGCGGTTGTAAGCGTTTTACGAGCGGAAACGGGGTTGCTGGAACGGTGTCGGGCGTTGAAGCAGCTGTCCTTGGCGGCGATGAACTTTGGTTTGGCGTTGGTATAGAGGTGTCGGAGCGGGACCTTATACCCCCGCCGAGCCAAAGCCCGCATGCGCAGAACGCCGCTATACCAACGCTCGTGTCACTGCTAAACCAACGCTAAAGCAACGCTGGCTTCAGCGGTGCACCGCTAAGCCAACGCCCGTGTTTTCGATTTTTTTCCCATTTTGTGCGCGGTGACGAGCGTTGTCGAAATTCGGCCCCCCCTCCCTACCGTTCAAGGAACGCTCCAGTAATGTTCGGGCGGTGTGACCGGAGCATTAGTCTGGCGCGATTGAGGCACCCGCGTATACAAAATACATGACATGCAGCCATTGGGTTAAGCCCTACCATGCACTCCTTCTTAAAGACTTGAGTATTTCTTTAAATGTATTGTCATTTCACATTTTTGGATGTACAACAAAACACTAAACAGGAAGGCCACAAAGATTATGAATTTCAAATCTCATCTCATCTCATTATCTCTAGCCGCTTTATCCTTCTACAGGGTCGCAGGCAAGCTGGAGCCTATCCCAGCTGACTACGGGCGAAAGGCGGGGTACACCCTGGACAAGTCGCCAGGGCATCACAGGGCTGACACATAGACACAGACAACCATTCACACCTACGGTCAATGTAGAGTCACCAGTTAACCTCTTTGGACGGTGGGGGAAACCGGAGCACCCGGAGGAAACCCACGCGGACACGGGGAGAACATGCAAACTCCGCACAGAAAGGCCCTCGCCGGCCACGGGGCTCGAACCCAGGACCTTCTTGCTGTGAGGCGACAGCGCTAACCACTACACCACCGTGCCGCCCGAATTTCAAATCATATATATATATATAATACAGTATGTGGTGAAATTATCCGCGTAAGGATGACCAGGCAGGCGATTATATCAGTTCTGTTGCCCTCTCGGTGCTGCTACCATGAACACCTGGAAATCACACACACGCACACACACACAGAGAGACCCTACTGTTATTATTAGGCTATTCAAAATCATAGGCCTATACTGAGCAAAAATCGCATTAGAACTTCAAAGATCATAAAGCATTAAACCGACAGATGGCGGAGTCAACCGTTTACATAATTCTAATATCTCGGCTGCGTTTAGAATGCATTCTACTTTGCGTCGCTACGTTTTACGTAACGTTCGATTGGGGGGGGGCATTGATGATGAGCACAAAGGCACGTGTCACTTACTGTAGAGCAGGGGTGTTCAAATTGATCCATAAAGGGCCGTGTGGCTGCAGGTTTTCATTCCAGCCATGCAGCAGCACACCTGACTTGGCTCATTCAATCAACTGAACTGTCTTCACACAGTCAGATACTTGCAGCCACACCCACCCTTTATGGATCAATTTGAACACCCCTGCTGTAGAGCGTATAAACTCAGGCCATTGAATGACAGTTTTTTTTTTTGGAATCTCACCTCGGGAGAAGAGGGCGGCACGGTGGTGTAGTGGTTAGCGCTGTCGCCTCACAGCAAGAAGGTTCTGGGTTCGAGCCCCGGGGCCGGCGAGGGCCTTTCTGTGTGGAGTTTGCATGTTCTCCCCGTGTCCGCGTGGGTTTCCTCCGGGTGCTCCGGTTTCCCCCACAGTCCAAAGACATGCAGGTTAGGTTAACTGGTGACTCTAAATCGACCGTGAGTGTGAATGGTTGTCTGTGTCTATTGCTGCTTTTCCACTACAAACGCGGCTGAGTTGGGCTGAGCCGTGCCGTGCTGAGTCGGGCTGAGCAGGGCTGTTGGAGTTGCATTTCGACTACAACCGTGCTGGCTGGAAGTGGGTGGACACAATGGGTGGAGTTAGCGAAAGTGGGTGGACGTCAGGTGATGTCGTTAAGCAGCGCAAACAGTGACATCAGTGATCTTTTAAGCGGTAGTCTCACGACCCGAATAGTAAACAATAAACATGGAGGACATGGAGTCGTTAGTGTTGCTGGTCTTGGTGCTGTGGCTTGTTGTCACCGACAACGCGGACAGATACTGGCAAGAGCGTATAGATGAGGCGAGGCGCATAAGGCTTCATAATTCTCGTAATTCGTAATTCTTCTCCTTCCGGGTTTGCGGTGTTTACAGATCCCAGCGCACTCACGGGGCGTGTGTGGGCATGTGAGGACACTCCTCCTCACCAATCAGTGCACAGGGGAGTGTCTGCTCACGCCCCCAACCTCACTCGGCTCGGTTTGGCTCGCTTCAGCCCCACTCCAAAACGGTGCGAGTTTTAGGGGCTAAGCAGGGCTGAAGCGAGCTGAGTCGTGCTGGTTTTTGGTAGTCGAAACGCGAGCCGTGTCGGGCTGAAGCGAGCTGAAGCGAGCTGAAGTGAGCTGAAAAAGGGTAGTGGAAAAGGGCCATATGTGTCAGCCCTGTGATGACCTGGCGACTTGTCCAGGGTGTACCCCGCCTTTCGCCCGTAGTCAGCTGGGATAGGCTCCAGCTCGCCTGCGACCCTGTAGAAGGATAAAGCGGCTAGAGATAATGAGATGAGATGAGATGAGACCTCGGGAGAAGTGGGTGGACGGCGTACCCCCGCGTACCACGCCCACTACACCCCTGGCTACACCGGTTTAACTTTGTACCGTGTGAACGCTCTACCGGAGTAAAAGTTGCCGTGTGAACACCCCTAGTGCTGAGGCAATCTCATCTCATCTCATTATCTCTAGCCGCTTTATCCTGTTCTACAGGGTCGCAGGCAAGCCTATCCCAGCTGACTACGGGCGAAAGGCGGGGTACACCCTGGACAAGTCGCCAGGTCATCACAGGGCTGACACATAGACACAGACAACCATTCACACTCACATTCACACCTACGCTCAATTTAGAGTCACCAGTTAACCTAACCTGCATGTCTTTGGACTGTGGGGGAAACCGGAGCACCCGGAGGAAACCCACGCGGACACGGGGAGAACATGCAAACTCCACACAGAAAGGCCCTCGCCGGCCCCGGGGCTCGAACCCGAACCTTCTTGCTGTGAGGCAACAGCGCTAACCACTACACCACCGTGCCGCCCTGAGGCAATCTCGGTGATGATTATGACAAAATGTTTGATCGCCCTCTAGCGGCTGCTCGAGTGCACTGCACTCAGTGTGGAGGAGAGAGAGAGAGAGAGAGAGAGAGAGAGAGGAGTTTATCTTGTGTTCTGCCAGCAGCAGCAGTAGAGAAACAGCTCTACATTAAAAACCGGGACGGACGCCCCACTTCGGCTCAGAATGTGACACGCAGGCGTACAATACGCTTCTTAAATCATTAATTCACAACCGGGTTACTACATTACACCGCTGAATGGGTGAGTGTTTATTTCTACACGGGTTTTAATGGAGATTTGATGTTAGCTAGCTTCCTTGCTTAGTAGCAGGCGTTTGATTAACACACTACTAGATTTCATGCTGTTAGCAGATTAGCAGCTCAGAATGCTACCGAGTTCACTAGATAAACAAATACAGCACAATAACCTGAGGCTTTTAGCGAGCTAAACTAGCAACTAGCCGCAGTAACCGGAAGTTATCCATGTGGATTGTGGAAAGCTGGATATCCGCTGCGCGCGAGCCGTACGGTAGGATCTCCACTACTTCCTTCCTTACTTACTTACTTAGTTAGTTAGCTGAATTTAGCAACAGCTTTAAAGAACTCCTGGACAAACAAACAAACAAACAGTTGGGTAATTATCAGAAATAAGTATATTGACTAATTATCAGTCTGCCAGTGCTGTTTCTTTTTGTTCCTCTGGTAATATTAGTTAAATGGGTCTGGTTTTATATAATAAATCAATATACAGTGAGCTAACACTTAGCTAACGTGCTATTGTTGTTGAATTAAACCTCGACTTTACACTAATTTTCATAATTAGACTGATTTAGGTTATAACTGATCTCTGGTGATGAGTTCAGTCACTGTCGAGTTTAATTTAATAAGTAGATAGCTCGGCTAGGTTCTCTTTCAGCTAGCTGTTTGTTTCAAATGAACCTGAGGTAAAAAAAAAAAAAAAAAATTAACGGTTATTTAATCGCCTCAGATGAGCTTCATTTTATTGTAGGCTACTTAGAGCATATTTTGAGAAAAGGTCTTGGTACTATTTGAATAATTGGTTTAATTCCTGTATCATCGTCCTTCTTTTGGACAGGATTTAGTTGAGGTTCTTCAGTTGGTGGAGAACCTTCAAGGTTTCCTGTCAGAAAAGGTTTAATGAAGATATGTTTGTTTGTTTGAAGCTTTTATCCTGGGATCAGGCCACGTTATTTTTGTCTTTCACGATGGTCAGGATCGAGGGACGCCGTGTTTTGGTCAGGAGACTGGTAATGCTACAAGATCGGACCTCGACCAATCATCGTTAGTGTTGTCGACGTGGAGGGTTGAGAAATCATTAGTCGTCAATCGTCGCGCTTATGGATCACGACGTAGGAGTTCTGGCCTGAGTTCCTTAAAAGCATCGCAGCACAAAGATCATTAGTGGTGTAGTGGTTAGTACGGTCGCCTCACAGCAAGAAGGTTCCGGGTTTGGACCCAGCGGCCGGCGAGGGCCTTTGTGTGTGGAGTTTGCATGTTCTCCCCGTGTCTGCGTGGGTTTCCTCCGGGTGCTCCGGTTTCCCCCAAAGACATGCAGTGAGGTTAACATGGAGCAGTCTTGGGCTGAAGTGCCCTTGAGCAAGGTACCTGACCCCTGACTGCTCCCCGGGTGCTCTGGTGTGGCTGCCCACTGCTCTGGGTGTGTGCGCGTGTGTTCGCTGCTTCAGATGGGTTAAATGCCGAGGATGAATTTCACTGTGCTTGAAGTGTGCATGTGACAGGTTTCTTCTTCTAAAAAAAATTGTTAAAGGTCATAGGCAACGGTTTTCAATTTATGCACATTTGAAACTATATGTTAAACTCTCTGTAATTTTCTTCTGGTCCCAAGAAGTATTGTTAATAAGTAATAATTAAAATAAGTTAGTGCGGTTCGTGGCGAATTTCTGTTCATGACCACTCGGTGCGTGATGCCATTTAAGACAAACAAACCACTTGAGTTGCGTCCACTTCCGTTTACTTACGTTGCCATTCGGCTTGAGTGCAGACGTGCGTTTGGGAATTTCCAAAGAAAAAACGTGCCTTATTGTTGTGCAGTGAACTGTAACAACAGGACCGGTTCAGGAAGAAGTTTTTACCTTTTACCGAGAGAGGAGAAGAGGCAGAGAGAGTGGATTGGCTTTTTCTGGAAGAGGAGGAGTGAGTGGGTTGGCTTTTTCCAAAAAAGAAGAGGCAGAGAAAGTGGGTTGGTTTTTTGCGGAAGAGAAGAGGCGGAGCGAGAGGGTTGGCTTTTTGCGGAAGAGAAGAGGCGGAGCGAGAGGGTTGGCTTTTTGTGGAAGAGAAGAGGCGGAGCGAGAGGGTTGGCTTTTTGCAGAAGGGAAGAGGCGGAGCGAGAGGGTTGGCTTTTTGCGGAAGGGAAGAGGCGGAGCGAGAGGGTTGGCTTTTTGCGGAAGAGGCGGAGCGAGAGGGTTGGCTTTTTGCGGAAGAGGCGGAGCGAGAGGGTTGGCTTTTTGCGGAAGAGGCGGAGCGAGAGGGTTGGCTTTTTGCGGAAGAGGCGGAGCGAGAGGGTTGGCTTTTTGCGGAAGAGGCGGAGCGAGAGGGTTGGCTTTTTGCGGAAGAGGCGGAGCGAGAGGGTTGGCTTTTTGCGGAAGAGGCGGAGCGAGAGGGTTGGCTTTTTCCAAAAGGGAAGAGGCGGAGCGAGAGGGTTGGCTTTTTCCAAAAGGGAAGAGGCGGAGCGAGTGGGTTGGCTTTTTCCAAAAGGGAAGAGGCGGAGCGAGAGGGTTGGCTTTTTCCAAAAGGGAAGAGGCGGAGCGAGTGGGTTGGCTTTTTCCGGAAGAAGCGGAGCGAGAGGGTTGGCTTTTTCCAAAAGGGAAGAGGCGGAGCGAGTGGGTTGGCTTTTTCCAAAAGGGAAGAGGCGGAGCGAGAGGGTTGGCTTTTTCCGGAAGAAGCGGAGCGAGTGGGTTGGCTTTTTCCAAAAGGGAAGAGGCGGAGCGAGTGGGTTGGCTTTTTCCAAAAGGGAAGAGGCGGAGCGAGTGGGTTGGCTTTTTCCAAAAGGGAAGAGGCGGAGCGAGTGGGTTGGCTTTTTCCGGAAGAAGCGGAGCGAGAGGGTTGGCTTTTTCCAAAAGGGAAGAGGCGGAGCAAGTGGGTTGGCTTTTTCCAAAAGGGAAGAGGCGGCGGCGCGAGTGGGTTGGCTTTTTCCGGAAGAGGAGAAGAGGCGGAGCGAGAGTTTCCAAAAGAGAAGAGGTGGCGCGAGTGGGTTGGCTTTTTTCCAAAAGAGGAGAAGAGGCGGAGCGAGTGAATTGTGCGCGTGAAGCCAGAGGGTTGTTTTTTTCCGAAAGAGGAGACGAGGCAGAGAGTGTGGATTGTGCGCGTGAAACAAAATCAAGCAGTCAAAAAAGAAACGGAGCAGCAACGCTCAAGCAAAAAGGAGACGATTGGAGATAAACATTTTTACTTTTGCTTGCAATTGACAAGTCAAGAATCCTGAGGGATCCTGTACAATCATTATGGAAATGACACAAAGGGATATTTCCTCGCTTAGAGTCGGCTATAAATAGTATAATGCCGCGGATGGCAGGCTAATGTGGCCTACCGGCGTACTGTCAAGTAATCGTTATCTATATCCACTAGGGAGGGCGGTTTAATTATTCTTCAAAAGGGCTCTTATTTAGTATTATGATGAAAGTAAGAATTTATCATAACTACCAGGATAAATTGTTTGGGCGCGAGTCTTGTTGAGGTCCGGGGTCACCGCGATCAGAGTCAGCCGAGTCGCTGTCCGATTCCGAGGCCGCACGGTCAAACCAGTGAGCCACGTTCACCGATGGCCATAGGTTCATACATACATGGTTTCACCTCTCGATATTCAATTTGGAGAGTTCCTACTTCAAAATCGCTATCGCTTTCAGACATTTTACACAACCTCTCACGACCAAAGTCCGTACACGTGTGCTCTGTTCGCAAGTACACACAGAACTGTTCCCAGTCTGTTTGGCTTAAATGACGTCACAACGATGGCCCCCTGGCGGTGAAAATGCGCATAAGTGAGATGTAAACAAACCTTCGGAAATTGGGCAAAACAGTATATTTTAACCGTTTTATTCAGTTTTAGGGTGCAAATTAGACACCAGGAAGATTGAATTTGCTGTTTGGGTCGTTCTTCTAGACAACAAAGTTGATATTCTACATTTCACCTCCGACCATTGCCTATGACCTTTAAATGGTAGAGCGAGCAGCACAATGAACACTCTCTCTTAAAGTGCCATTCCACCATTGGATGTATTCTTTGGCATAAAATACAATATATTTTGACAACATATATAAACGGTATCACTAGATAGATAAATCTTTTAGCTTCAAAATGATATATCAAACATAATTTTTTGACAACGACAAGTATGTTAATTTTGCGACCAAAGTCACCTACCCTTTTAATTTCCGCACGTGATGTCATCGGCAGGTTCCCCTTCTTGTGTACCACGTGACGTGGCACATATCAGCAATGGCGGATAGAACGCGATAAAAATAATACCAATAAATCTAGCTAATACCAATAAATCTAGCTAACTGAAAGATTAACTCAATTTTTCGCAATTTTTTTTGCCCCCATATACGAGGAGAAATGACTCTCTCACTTTGGGGGTTTCCTGGTCTAAAAATAGACCGACACGTGGTACACAAGAAGGGGAACCTGCCGATGACCTCACGTTTCACTACCGCGCGGAAATTAAAAGGGTAGGTGACTTTGGTCGCAAAATTAATATACTTGTCGTTGTCAAAAAATTATGTTTGATATATCATTTTGAAGCTGAAAGATTTCTCTGTCTAGTCATGTTGTCATAAAATATATTGTATTTTATGCCAAAGAATACATCCAATGGTGGAATGGCACTTTAAGATGCTCTTAACGTGAAGAGGCTTTTGGGAAACCCACCCCTGATGTGCTAGACTTTTCTCTGCAATTTATGTTGCAGTAATACAAGGCCTGTTCATCGTTCCTGATGCTCGTATTCAAGCTCGATGCTTGAAATTTGTCGGCCAAAAGACTTTTCAATGACTCGTCCTGTACTGGTGTTGTGTTTGTCCAATAAAACGCACTTCAGAACACATCCATTATGTTACATTACATGACATACTTTCGAGACTATTCCCTTTTCCAAGTTGCAAGAAGAAAAAAAGTTTTTTTTTTTCACTGTGGAATTTGTACCATTTCCTGGTTGTTTTACCAAACTGCTGTTCTTCGCTGCTATTTCAGACTAATCAAGAACTCCGTTTTTTCTTTATACACCACTAAATTCAGTGGTATCATTTGATACCACGTTACAGTTAAATGCTAGAACCTGACTGGTCAGGAGGTGCGTTATTTTCGTATATACTTTCCAGCTCTGAATCGTTGATGTGGTGGTTTTTGTTCAGGAGGAATTTATTTATTTAGCATTTGTGACAGGAGTTTTGGTTGTAAGCACTTTGTAATTGTCACAGCGCTTTGCAAAGTTTATCAGCACGGGAAAGTCGTGTCGTCAGGACGGAGGTGTTTACGCTTTCCAGTTTCTTGGTAAAGTGACAAGCTGTGCAGAGTGAGAGAAAAACGAGTGAGCTTGGTAAGGGAACGACTGTTTCACAAAAGTGAGAACAGGAAATAATTTGTCTCTCGCGACATTAATTAGACACTAAACCATTAAAATGTGTGATTTGGCATTCGTTCATAGATTAAACATTGTAATCATTGGCACATCGCTGTGTTAAGAGTGGAGTAACGCACTCCCGACTGTGCTTCTGGAGTGTACCGGTGGTTACACCAGACAAGAATTTCAACACGTTTTGCCTTACTGAGGGGGAAAAATAACCTGTGTATTTGTGATTTGGTTAGACTGGATAAGGGGCAGTTGTTGAATTTTGTAAACGAACATAAAGGGCCGACGGTATTAAATATTACGTTGAACAACAATGGAGTATTAATTTAAAGCCGTGTGTGCACTGATTTTTAATTGCTTGTGATGAGTTGCTTGGTAGATGTAGGCGTGTATACGTTACCTAATCGGCCACAGACGAGGCTCATTTAAGGCACGATAAATCTTGCTTTCTCACGGAGGGGGGGAAGCTGAGCTGTCCTTCACGTGAATTTGTGACTTGGTCCATATTTGATATCGACACAAAAAAGGGAAGTGAGAGAAATGTGGAGGAAGGATTGGTTAGGGGGAGTCAGACAGTGAGGATCGTCTGTTCCGCAAAGAGAACTGGAGGTATCGTGCAAAAATAAAAATGAAAAAGTACCGGTTTGTTAAAAATGAAATTTCTGACCAAAGCATCATTATTGTGCTTGCGTTTAGCCGCCTTGTTCTTACACAAATAGATGGATGATGAGCTGGATTCAGGGATCTGCTGCGCGTGACAGCAGATACATTTATGCTGTGTTCACACTTATACCGGTACGAAAGTGGTATAACTATCGATACAAAGTATACCGGTACAGTTTAGTACATCTGTCCACACTAGCGCGAAATGTTTGCGGTTTTCTTTCATGGTAGTTGAAATGCGCGTGCGCGAAATGTTTCCGTGGTTACCGAGTAACTTCCTTCCGGGAATATGGCGGATGAAACGTGTGTGCTTTTTGTTGTCAATGTACAGTCTGTATTTCTGGTGGTCATTTATTCAGTTGACTTATATAAAACGCGCGAGGCAATTGAGAAAGAAACAAAGAAAACAAATCTCCCTTTCTCCCCCTTCACTTTCTCCCTCTTCCCTTCTCTTCCCCTCCCTTTCTCTCCCTTTTCCCCTCTTCCTCCTTTCTTCCTTTCTCCCCCCTTTCTTTGCTCCATGTAGCTCCACGGTCGTTTTGTTTTCGCATGCGCCTTATATTTGTATCGATACAGAACCGCTTCATCTGTCCACGCTACAGTACCGGTACGAAACCCATACATTTGTGGGTTTCGTACCGATACAGTTATACCGCTACAGTACCGGTATAGTTGCTAGTGTGGACAGGTGTTGGGGTACGAAAGTAGTTTCGTATCGGTACAAAATCCCTTGTGTGGACTGGGTATTTCTTTCCTTTCAGCCTCTCCTTGGCTTTTTCTTTGTGCCGTTCTCGCCAGTAGTCGCAGAGGGTTCACACACTGTGTAGACTATCCATCACGGAGAAAATCAAACATGCTTGAAAATATTTGAGCCTTGTGTCGGAGTGTCCAGAGGGACGTCGGCGAGTGCCAAAAATAGTTGGCGAGTGGGAAATCGGGGCTAAACTCATGCAGCGTGCACTAGACTTAATGGCGCACACTTGAACACGTGCTTGGTTTGTAACATCAGCCGTACATCTGGGTGAGCTGCTGTGTAAAGATGGTTAGAATCAGCGAAGGGATTTACATCTATAACCAGTAGCTTTCTGTGAGTGCAGGATGTTGAATTTTATGGTTGTATTACTGGAATCTAAACCTAAACAAGACTGTACAGTCTGGGGTCACGGTTTCGAGTCCACTTAGGTCAAGTTGCTGTGTGTTTTTTGTAATGAAACGATGTCGCTTAATTGTTTTGCTTACAAGGCTGCCTGTGAAATAAGCCTAATCTGTATTAGGCACGAAAGCATTGAAGTGCTGATGAAGTAAGGAGAGTCTTAATGATTCGTAAGTAGCTTATAAGACAAAGATAAGTTAGTAGAGCTTTGAGTTTTAAACCTCCTAAAGGAAATAGGCCATGTAGCGTCGACAAAAGACATTCTATCCTCCAAGCTTCGCATTTGTGTTTAAATGCAAAATCTAAACAAGCTGTAAACTGCATTAAGGTCTTTTTTTTTTCGAAACAGAATGTTTATCCGGGATCTTGGTTTGTGTGCGTACAAAAAGTGTTTGTGACGATGACAACAACTGAGGCGCTTGCATTTTTTTTAACCGGAAAGCTGAGCGATGTTGAAAAGGATAACAAACTCCACAGTGAGAAGAGAAGAGCTCTTTGAATGGACATGTAGAATAGACGAACAGCTCTGTTTGGTTTGTGGTGTTATAAATCTTCTGAGTTCGAAACTAGTGTGTGTGTGTGTGAGCGTGAGCCTATAAACAAAATGGCTCGGCTCTGACAAAAATCAAATGTGGTCTTTATTAAAAGAAAGCGAAGACCCTGTCAAAGATGTCGGCGGGAACGCAGGGGAAGACCTTGAGTCAATAATGGAAGCTTCCAGATTGCCTCAGGTTAGTAGCTCGGGCCAGTAAATGGTGAACTTTGAGCCTGAGCCTGCACAACGTGCGTGTTTGTTTTGTTTTTTTCCCCTTGTTCATGCCTGTTAGAGAACGTGCCGTTCTTTTATACGCTCTTCGGTGCTGGATTGATTTTGCTCAAAGTAGGTCAATACTTGCGTCCTTGGCTTTTCCGCGTTTCATCCCGTTTCAAAAGGTGACAGAAACCTGAACGTGTGCGTTTCAGGTACAGCGCTGGAAATAATTCTGATCACATTTTCCCAAGGGTAACACCCCCTTCCCCCTCCCTTCCATCTTTGATAGCGTATTGAAGCCGGATGACCTCGGGCAGCCCTCCAATCTGTAGCTCTGCTAATACTCTTCAGCTCATGCTGTGCACCACAGGCTTTAGCCCTTATGATAACAGGGGGAAAGTCCGCCATGAGCAATCAGACAAATTGGACGGGGCAGAGGGAATCCGAACGCTCTCCGAGACTCCCGCTGCTCTCCTTATAACTCTCGATCTGTCTCTCTCACGCTGGTTGTCTGCTGAACGCAGCTCTCGGTTCCGTGTACTGGTGGAAGTTTATTTATAAAAGCCTGTTGCGTAAGAGAGACGGGAAATTTATTTGAATCGGTATTGCTCCTCTGACATTTGAGGCCCTGCTTAATGAGCTTTGGTTCAGAAAACTGAAAAATTGACAACGACAGATTTTGCGTAACGCTTTGAACATTAATCAACCGGTTACAGTTTGGTTTCTTTTTATTACGATGAGTATCCAAGTCTCTTAAGGATCGTAATTACTTGTCGTGTTCACTCGCACAAAAGTAGTTTAATTACCAAAGTGTAGATGTACATCCATTTTTTTTCCTCTATACAAGTGAAATAGAAAAATAGTGATGTGAATTTCGCTTTCTTTCGAGTGATATGATGCACATTTCAAAACATATTCGCGACGATAGTTAGATGTGATCGCTTCGATATGTTTCAATTCGCTCCTGATTTCAATAAAATTCAGTTCAGCACTGATGCAATTAGTTTCAGATTCAATCCGATTAAATTTAAGTTCGTCTATCTTCATTCTTGTTTGCCGTTACCGCCTTAGATTAGGGTTTAGAAGTACATGTTGGTGAGCGCTGAAAGATGCTTTGCTTTGGTGAACATCACTCTCATCCTCCCGCCCATGTATACAAAGCTCCGCCCCCAGAACCTGGCTCATTGAGTTGAACCAGAAGCAGCCGTACCAAGGACCGGCATGAAATCATTTAAATCACATACTTTGAACTGCTTGTAATTTCAAACACTATAAATTTTGATGTTGAGAATGTTCGAGAGTGCCTTCGCTACCTCTTTTTATTTGTAATAACGAGAAAATGTTTTGTATTTGACTAGTTGTGGAAAGCAGGCCATTCAGAACGTTCAAAGCAGTAGACAGATTGTGTTTATAAACCTTCCCGGGAACAATAATGCACAAAATGCATGCTCAGAGGAAAATTATCTGGTTGCGCTGTGAGCTTACTGATTTCAGGCTTTTTTTTTTTCTGTCTGAACAGACTAATGTGGCGGAGGAGTGTTTACACCTTTAATACTTACTAGGGGTGTAACGGTACATACGAATCACGGTTCGGTCCGTACCTCGGTTTTGAAGTCACGGTTCGGTTCATTTTTGGTACAGTAAGAGGAACTAGACAGAGACTGCGACGAGTCACGGTAATTTGCGCTGTCTGTTACAAACCGGGACGTCTGGTCACCGTACCCTATAGATCCGGAACGGTAAGAGATCGAGAATGACGGTTAGGCCACACCAATTTAATTAGTTGGTTCTCTGATTTTTTTTTTTTTTCAGGAAAAATATGAAGCGAGTGGGCAAAATAAAATAAAAAAAAATGCTCTGATTGTAAAATTAGCGGTGGAAATAGACCAAACAATACAGGCAAACCAGTAAACAGAATTTCAACACACCTGTCAAAGATTTTCCGCTTCTGTTCGCTGAGTATCCTAACAATCACAAACACAGGCTTTGCAGGACTCCCCTCCCCAGGCATGTTTCTTCCACAAGTCTTTATCGAAAGTGAAAGGGGCGATTTGATTGGTTTTCGACGTCACGTGACCTTTTCTGTTGCCGGGGTTTGATTTCGATTTTTTTTTTTTTCATTTTGCATTTTCTTCAAGCGGCGATTCCGAGAACCAACTAATTGAATTGGTGCGGCCTTAGTGAGGGGAAACTTGCGCCCTGCCGCACTGAACAAAATAAATAATTAAAAACCCCTGATTTTGTCAATTTTCATGATTTATTTTATTTTTCTTCAGTTTTATAAGTGATTTAAAAAAAAAAAATCCCATTTTTCAGAGATCATTCCGGATCAGCCCAAAAGTGTCATAGCAACGTAATTCAGCCCAGAGGTATTCATGTGAAATTTGGTGATTGATTGAAAACTGAGGGAGAAATGGCGTCCTAAAAACATTACGACGACGATGATGATTTTGCCCCAGCACTGCGAGCGCAAATTAAAAAATGCACAACATAAAATTACAGGTTGTTTATGATGAACTTCTGTAAACACCAACAGTTTGTTTTAATAACATTTTAAGTGAGAAATACTAAAAATATAGATAAAATGAAATTTAAATAAGAAATCCGCTGCAAACCACTGAAATTCTCCAGTAAATAAAATGATTTTTTTTTCGCAGTCCGGTTTCCATCAAATCCTGCACTCTGATTGGCTGGCGAGCGGGTCCGTATCCTACGGTACGGACCCCGGTTATGGACCTCTGGCAACTCGCTTGTTCACAACAAAAACAAACATGGTAGCATTTTTTTGTCAACATTTAAAAAAAAAAAAAAGATTTATAAGATTATCAAAAATCTTGTACATTTTTGGTAGCATTTCTCAGGAGAATGGCATTAATTTTACAGCATGGATAGCGATAACGGCAGTGCTCACAGCGAAAGCGAGTTTTACTACCCTGAGGAAGAAGAAATAAAAGAGAGCATTGCAGGAGAAAGCTAAAAACCTGTAACTCGCTAACGCCGAGCAAAAACATGGCTGAAACCTGAATGACTCCAATTTTGTATAAATAGGGGACTACATAGGCGGCAAAATGTAGTTTTTTTTCCTGCCATGGAAGTGCACTTGTATACCGAGGAGGAAGCAATTTGCATTACAGCTGTGAATGAGGATTCAAAATGGCGGCTCGGCTCGGTTTTCCCTTTCGGGCGCTCTCGTTTTCTGTTGGAATTTGGTAAAGAAAAAAATAAAAATATTATTTGCCAGCTTAAGGTCGGTCCGTATGGTGAAATACCGTGACCTCGGCCTTGAATACTGACCTCAGCTCAGAGGGCCTCGCTCAGTACTTTCAAGACCTCGGTCACGATGTTTCATGATACGGACCTCCCAGCTGGTAAAGAACATCTTTTTATTTGCTGTAAAATGAACTACACTGTTGCAAGGCTTGTAATGTGTGGATTTTTATATGGCCTGTCTGGAAAAAAATAATTTCTCCACATTGTCCTCTGAAAGGGAACATCTGCTGGCAGTTACGGTATGAGCGATCAAGTTCGACATGTACCTGATTAATACTGAACACTGCTTTCGTCTTATCCACATGTCTTTGTCCGTCGTTGCATTTCACCAGGAAACCCAAGTGTTCCCAACCAGGAGACCTGAATGAGAAGGTGTTCAAGCTCCAGCTTAGCCGTGATGTTCGCTAGCTTGGCCGTGCGTGAAGTGCACGTCGGAGACTTAACAAACGTACGGTCCGCTGTTTAATCTGTTCATGTGGGAGCTCGGATTTGAAATATGTTCCACACGTAAAAAAACCGACTGTTAAGGCCCGCCTTAAATTATTTGTTGATGCTAACATGGCATGAAAAATTCCAGTAGGTAGGAAGCAAACACACTTTTTTTTGGACCCCTTTAAGATCACCAGGTATTTGCGGGGAGAATTTTTTTTCAAACAGGCCATATACAGTGGCATGCAAAAATTTGGGCACCCTTACTGAAGATGTCTGTGACTGTGAATAGTTAAGTGAGCAGAAGATGAACTGATCACCAAAAGGCATAAAGGTAAAGACGAGACATTTCTTTTCAGCGTTTTATGCAAGATTTGTGTATTATTTTTGTTTTGTACAATTGGAGAGTGAAAAAAGAAAAGGAACACCATGTGAATGTTTGGGCACCCCAGTACATTTGAGTTCTCAGGTAACTTTTACCAAGGTTCCAGACCTTAATTAGCTTATAGAGCTGTGGCTTGTTCAAATTCTTCGTTCGGAAAGGTCAGATGATGCAGATTTCAAAGCTGTATAAATTCTCTGACTTCTCAAACTTGTCCCTAAAATCAACAGCCATGGGCTTCTCTAAGCAACTCCCTCACATTCTGAATAATAAAATAATTGATGCTCACACAGCAGGAGAAGGCTACAAGAACGTAGCAAAGTGTTTTCAGGTAGCTGTTTCCTCAGATCGTAATGTTATTAAGAAATGGCAGTTAACAGAAACAGTGGAGATCAAGGTGAGGTCTGGAAGATGAAGAAAACTTTCTGAAAGAACTGCTCGTTGGATTGCTAAAAAGGCAAATAAAAACCCCTGTTTGACTGCAAAAGACCTTCAGAAAGATTTAGCAGACCCTGGAGTGGTGGTGCACTGTTCTACTATGCAGCGACACCTGAACAAATACCGTATGACCTTCATGGGAGAGTCA
Source organism: Neoarius graeffei (assembly GCF_027579695.1). Taxonomy (NCBI): domain Eukaryota; kingdom Metazoa; phylum Chordata; class Actinopteri; order Siluriformes; family Ariidae; genus Neoarius; species Neoarius graeffei. Next base: position 73,786,346 of record NC_083580.1, read on the forward strand.
TCAGAAGAAAACCGTTCCTGTGTCCTAGCCACAAAATTCAGCGTCTGAAGTTTGCAAATGAACATCGAAATAAACCTGATGCATTTTGGAAACAAGTCCTGTGGACTGATGAAATCAAAATTGAACTTTTTGGCCATGGCATATTTTGAGAAAAAAGGGTGCCAAATTCCAGGAAAAGAACACCTCTCCAACTCTGAAGCAGGGTGTGGATTGATCATGCTTTGGGGTTGTGTTGCAGCCAGTGGCACAGGGCACATTTCACTGGTCGAGGGAAGCATGGATTCGAATAAATACCAGCAAACTCTGGAAGCAAACATCACACCATCTGTAAAAAAGTTGAAGTTAAAAAGAGGACGGGTCTTACAATAAGATGATGATCCAAAACACACCTCAAAATCTACAATGGAATACCTCAAGAGGCCCAAGCTGAAGGTTTTGCCCTGGCCTTCACAGTCCCCTGACCTAAACATCATTGAAAATCTGTGGATAGATCTCAAAAGAGCAGTGCATGCAAGACAGCCCAGGAAACTTGTAGAACTGGAAGCCTTTTGCAAGGTCGAATGTGTGAAAATCCCCCAGGTAAGAACTGAAAGATTATCAGCTGGCTACAAAAAGTGCTTATAAGCTGTGATACTTGCCAAAGGGGGTGTTACTAGGTACTGACCATGCAGGGTGCCCAAACTTTTGCTTCGGGCCCTTTTCCTTTTTTGTCATTTTCTCATCTCATTATCTCTAGCCGCTTTATCCTGTTCTACAGGGTCGCAGGCAAGCTGGAGCCTATCCCAGCTGACTACGGGTGAAAGGCGGGGTACACCCTGGACAAGTCGCCAGGTCATCACAGGGCTGACACATAGACACAGACAACCATTCACACTCACATTCACACCTACGGTCAATTTAGAGTCACCAGTTAACCTAACCTGCATGTCTTTGGACTGTGGGGGAAACCGGAGCACCCGGAGGAAACCCACGCGGACACGGGCAGAACATGCAAACTCCGCACAGAAAGGCCCTCGCCGGCCACGGGGCTCGAACCAGGACCTTCTTGCTGTGAGGCGACGGCGCTAACCACTACACCACCGTGCCGCCGTTTTTGTCATTTTGAAAATGTAAAAGATGAAAATAAAAAATTGCTTTTGCTTGAAATATAAAGGGAATGAGTCATCTTTAACTTTATGCCTTTTGGAGATCATTTCATCTTCAACTTGCTTAACTGTTCACAGTAACAGCAATTTTGACCAGGGGTGCCCAAACTTTTGCATACCACTGTAAAAACCCACACATTACAAGCCTTGCAACAGTGTAGTTCATTTTTCAGCAAATAATTATTTGACCTGCAGATAATGCTTTAGAAAAATTAATATTTGAGACAAAACAAATTCATAACGTCGTTAAAAAAAAATCAATGTCTGACACAGAAATCTATAACTTTAAAGTATCAAATGTCTCAATCTTGTAACGTACAACATGACGTTATAATATCTGCAAAAATAATACTGAAGCATCTAAACTACAGAGTTAAATGTGAAACTTAAAGGAGAACTGAAGTCATTTTTAAACTTGCTTTATTTCTTAATTAATGTGTTATTCAATTACGTTTTCGGTTTTAGTAACCTTATATCGTGACCCGTATTGGCAACTAATTGCAATGAAATATTATACTTATTGGCCTATTCGGTTTTTAGCCGTGTTGAATTTAGTTCGTTTGGTCCACGGAAGGCGTCGCTTATCCGCGCGATCTTCACGAGACTTCGAAACGTGAAGTGTCAGCCAGGTGTCAGTGCCGCCATTTTGAAAACTGTTTTCCAAACGAACCATGTGTCCGAAATCGCCCCCTACTCACTATATAGCGAGGACGCTATTTTGTAATGCTGTCCGAAACCTTAGTGAGGATTATTTACACCCTTTATAGTGCACTCAAAGTATCCCTCAATGCATCATGAAAATTAGTGTACAACGATGGTCACTAACCAAAGCAATATATCCCATCATGCATTGCGGCCGCGCTGAAAGGAATCAAATTAAAAGTCTCAAATGTGATTTAATAAAAGGCGGCAGCAAAGAAGAAAGTATTCAGCCTTGATTTAAAAGAACTGAAAGATGCAGGGACTTTGTTATTGATTTAATCTGGGAAATATGCTCAGTATAATATGGATTTATTATTTTGAAAACCCACCAGCTGACTGATCTGGCACGTTTTAATTGTGCGACGGTAATGGCGTAAATACCAGCGCGATGGAGTAGTGTCCGAAAGCGTTTTTTCATTTTATGAATGAGTTTGCTAGATAGTCCTCTATATAGGGAGAAGTGAGCAATTTCGGACACAAAAACGAGTTTGAATGACGATTACTACCTACTTTTTTTTTTTTTTAACTTTCCTGATTGCTATCAAAACAAACAAAACTTCTGTCTTGATTACATCAGCGTTCGAAAGAGGGTGCGTGCGTCTTTTGACAACATTGGCAGATGTCGGTCACTTCGATTTCCGCTGTATGTTTTACTTCCGTCCTATGATGTCTTGCACAGGTCTCAACGAATCTCGTTGACGGCCGTTGCTTTGACATATGGACTGATATATTACAGAGCATATTTCAAACACTCAACTTGCTATAGCAGCAACAAAATAGCGATCAGAAATGCATTCCGATATTTAATAAAATGAGTAGAATTCTGACACAAATTTTGCCTTCAGTTCTCCTTTAAGAAGTCAAGTTCATCAGCACCGACAGTAGGTTTCGTGTTTCCCCCTTGTATCATGTGTACGAACAAAGACACGTACATGACTTAGATCAGCATTCTCGTCTATACACACATCCGAACAATCAAGTTGCACCATTTTAGTGTTGTTCACTGCTATAGATATTAAAAACCGCTTGGAGTCAGCATGGTTGTTGGACACCGTTTTAGCAAACACGCTGAATAACCAATGAGACGGCGGCTTTCTTGTCAACGTGTCAAATGGACCAATTGCTAGGCGCTGCACGTATTGTTTTTGGCAACAGTCAATATGGGCACAGTGTACGGTAGGGGCCATACGGCAGGCCGAAAAGGTTTTTTTTTTTTTTTTTTTTTTTTTAATTTAAATCTACATATGTTTCACCCGCAAACATATTTAAAAAAAATTTTTTTAAATATCCGGCCGGGTCACCGCCAACAATTTTTTATATATAATTTTTTTTAATTTTATTTTTTTTTTAAGGCTGGCCTTGATTGTATTCGGTACACATCTGCACCATACCAAAAGTCCTGTACTGAAACTGTTACACCAGTAGTACTTACCAGGGCTTGACATTAACTTTTAAACCCATTTGCCCTGGGGGGCAAGTGGGGGTTAATTTCCACTTGCCCCCTATTTTGCGAGTACTACCATCTTTTTTTTTTTTTTTTTTTTTTTTTAGGAAAACCATAGAATAGTTGTGAAGTGCAACATAAAATGAAGATCGCACATTGAGTTAAAGTTTAGTTATCCGTTACTTTTTACTTGTAACGGACAATAACCATTTTATCCAAAATAGTTTTTCCTGCCTTAGTTGATTTTATTTCCATTTCGCCAGCATGCAGCTGTTGTAAAGTTCAGTGTGTTTTTGTGTAGAACTCTCTCAGACTGTAGGTTCGTTACTCGATAATGTAGAAATCATAAAATAGAAATCTATAGCAAAGTTTGTATGAAGAAAACAAGGTGCCAAGACTTTTGAACAGTACTGTGTTTGAGAATAAAAAATTATATATATATATATATATATATATATATATATATATATATATATATATAAAAATATATAATTTTTTTAAATATATATATATATATATATATATATATATATATATATATATATATAATTTATTTATTTATTTTTGGTTTTTTATCATTCAGCTCTAGGTTAAAAAAAAAAAAAGTGCTGCATCATGACAGACAGGATAATGTTTGAGTTTAAAATTTAGTATGTAGGTTGTGGGTGTTTTTATACAGACCTGGCAACCTGTAACTGAATCAGTGCAGCTGGTCTGTCGTGATGCAGCGCCGTTTTTTTTTTTTTTCTCTTCTTCAAATAAACCTATAGGTGGATGATAAAGATATATAAATATTTTGCACAGGACTGTGTTCCTCCGATAACAGAAACAGAGATCCAGCTCTCTCTGCTCTTAATCTGTTCTGTTCTTTCAGGATTTATCGCGCATGCCGCTCTTTGAGGTTTTTTTTTTTTTTTTTTTTTATGCCCGAGTTGTTTGAAACCAATCTGGGGTTTCTGTGTCGAATAAGGAAGCGGCTTCACCTGTAAGAAAATCAAACACTTTCATGAAGGCACTAACTCGAATGCGAGGAGAAAAACAAATAAAACAAGATTCTTTAGCAAACTCTTCCATCCTCACTTCCGACTTTGTTTTTGTAAAATACATTTTAAATACAATCGTGAATTTCTCTGGAGTTTTCAGGCTGAGCTCGTGTTCTTTAACTGCTCATTTCCTCATTGTTCTTAAAGCGTTTGCTTCTATTTATTAGCGTTTTTCTTGATAGCAGGGAGACGGTAATGCCTTTTATCTATTTCTCTGTTTGAAGAAGCAAAAACGGCACAAAAATTAACCAGACTGAAGGCAGATTGAGCCTTGCTTGCATAAAAGACGATGTCTATCTGACCCCAGCTGTAATTATCACGTGATGCGTGACGTCATGCACAAGGGGTCTATAAACAGTATGCGTCCCATACTACAACAGCAGGGGGATATAAAATAACCTGCAAAGCAGTAAATGAAACCGAGACTAAATAAACGGTCAAGACATAATGGTGGATATGTAGTGCGGGACGCTTTTAGGGACTGAAATAAAAGATCAGCCTCATTTTTGTGGTGCTAGTTGGTTGTAATATATGCTCATTCCAACTTGCCTGGTCAGCTATGTCGAGGACGTATCCCACTTGCCCCGGACAATCGGGCAGTCCTTCATGTCGAGTCCTGCTTACTACGTAAGCGCTTTTTGATTTTCAGTGGCACTATGGATTCCATGTGACCAGATCTTGGCTTGTAAACTGATGCTCCATGTTGAAAAATGTTGAACTGGATTTCTCTTCCCCTTTTACAGTCCTACTTTACAATACAACGCAGCTAATGTGTTTAGTGTAATCGATTAAACACTATATTTCAAAGAGATGTACGAGTCCAGTAAACTGAAATGAGACTTAATAATGCTCTACTTAGTATTGGCTGTTTCTAATTAATGAAGCGCTTCCATGATAATAGTGTTGGCCTTCAAAACAGCACTGATGTACAGCCAGGGATGCGTTGGCGCGTTGGCGCACTGGCATGGTTTTATCTCCATCCACAAAGCTGAACTAAAATAGGTTAGTTGTGAGATCATTGTGTAAGAACCATCTTTGGTTTCCTGAACGTTCTGGCCATCAGGTCTCTTCTGACATAGGCAGATGAGCACGTTCTTGCTGGTTTCTTTTCCTTCTGCATAATTAAAACCCATGTTGTCCCATCGCATAATGTAGCGCTTTCTTCTCTAATTAATGTTCCCTTTTTGCTGGCATTCTGATTAGTTGTGGCAGAATGCTGACATGATTTAATTGCTCATCAGTGATTAAAAGCATCTTTGTATGAGCAGGGACTTTCAGCTGAGCTGAGATCTGAAGTCTCACTCAAGCAGACTAATGAATGGAACGGGCTCTGATTTGTAGAACAATTGCTTTTACATCCAAACCATCTGAGGGGTTTAATATTCCCCGCAGAAATTTTTTTCATTAACTGTTAATCTTTTTTTTTTTTTTTTTAAGGATCAATTCAGATTTTTTTCGCATGCTTGAAAGGAATTACTGCTGCTCATGAACACATTTTTCTGCCTTTCTTATGACCTCAATTCAAGAAAGGACATCCGATCTTTTAAACGTTGGTCTTTTGTGCGTATGGTAAAGCACTTAGCACTCGACTGAAGCCTAAAGACTTTTCTCCGTTGCGTTCGTCTATTAAGCTTGGCTTAATAGTATTGGGAGATATTTGAAAGTGCAGACATGCGGTCATTCCCATGTGATGGTCACCTGGAATCCATTCTGACCAGGTTCTAAAAGGGGGAGGTGATGTTTTAAGGAGTAATAGGGCATTCCATTTGAACCAGGAAGTCGGAATAGACCTCCTTGGGTCCATTGGTGACGTTCTGCGGTCGCGTGGTTTGAAACGGGTAAACGAACACCGACACGCCTCGTGCGTTTGTATGGATTATCTGTCTTCGTGTAGCTCAAAATGGGACTTTATTGCGCAGCTGCAATAACGAGTCAACTTGTCGTCATCCATCATTTCGTTCTTTTCCGACCGACTTCAGGAGGTAAGAAATTATTAAATTTACAAACGAATTAGGATTTGTTTGGTCGCTGTGTAAACTTTCGGGTTGAAACTTTGGTTTACCACATGTTGAAGGATGATTTGCGAGAGTAATTGTGGACACTTGTCATTTTATCAAGGTTTTTTTTTTGTCGGAATTTTATCACTGGCCACACTAGTAGTTATTAGCGACCGCCATTTTGGATTTACGTTTACGGGTTTCAGATCACGTGAGCTCGAGTCCGAGGAGGTCTGTTTCCGAGTTCCCAGTTGAAAATTTGAAAGCTAGTCAGAAGAACCTCGCCAACTCCGACCTCAAAATCCAAAATGGTTTCTCCATGGATCATCAGTAAAAATACGGTTTATTAGCAATTCTGTCTTATTTGCGTCTCGTTAAATAAGTCGTACACACAGGACTGTCCCAACTTCTCTCTGTGGACGTGTTGCTGTGTTGTTTGTATGCGCAAAATACTAACTAAGACATTATAAACTGGTATTGCTGCCGATGGATAGAACTGGTATTGATCCAATGGCCAACGTTGGCCTCCATCCACCACCAGCTCGGGTGTGACGTCATTCCCAGCTCCGACTTCTGAGATAAACGGAACGCGGCATAAAACATGATGGAGTGGTGTGAAACCATCCTGTCCATTTCTGAATTTCAACAACTCCTATTGTGTAACTTTTTTTTTTTTTTTTTTTTTTTTTTATACAAACGCGATAGTGGTTGGACTCGAGGTCTGTAGTCTTGATGAACATCTCAAGAACCCAGAATACTTTCTATTCGTTCCTGGTCTCTCAAAACGCTTCTCTCGTTTACCCGGACTACTGAGGGATCATTGAAAATGAGGCCTTCTATTGCAAGATTGATAAATCCACTCTTTAACTGACCAGTTTGAGTTATCTTGGGCCCAACGTTGCCTCAGATTCATGTTTTTTGGCTGACAGGACTAGTAGAACCTGACATGGTCCTCTGCTCTTGTCATCCGTCCTCTTCATGTTGTGCATTCTCAGATGCTTTTCTGTTTACCATGGTTGCAAAGAGTGGCTGGTTGAGTTTGTTCCTGCAGAACTGCTGCTCGCTGGATGTGTTTTTTTCCTTTTTCGCACGTCCTTTTTTTCGACGTAAATTCTAGAGATCGTGTTGTCAAAGTCTGAGGAGATCAGGATGATTTTGGATAGTCCCAAATGGAGAGGGTTGAGAAAGTTCTTCGCGGTTGGACACAAAATGGCTGACGACCACTGGAATATGGAACTCGATTGGGTGTTAAGAAAATTGAACATGTAGATGTTAATGGACAGAGATGCTTTTTTTTTCTTTTTTCTTTCCCTTCAGTCAACGTTAAGGTATCTGTCCGATCGTACACCATGACTAAACCTCCTTCTCGAATATCCACATGCCGTTCATTCCAAAGCACTTTCTGTATCCTGTGCTGCCGTGTTAATCTTCAAGCGCACCTGCTTAACTTCCTGGTCTCCAGGTGCCCGCTCGCGGGAGTTCAGGGTCATTGTCGACGAGCGCCCGTGGCCTCTACGCCAAGCTCACATTCTGTCGAGCAAGTGGAAAGAGTAATTAATCTTCAAGAGGAGCATGCCAGAGTGACGGACTGCATAACTGTTTGTCTTCGTCGCGGGGGTGCTCCTGAATCCTGGCTGAATCCTTCCATCCCCTCCCTCTTCTTCACATTGTCCAAACGATGCCATCTGGTCATCAGGTTTCTTTCCTCTTGTTTCTTGCACGCTCTTAAGAGGCACAGCTTGGATTCGTTGTCTTTCGGACCCGGATTGATCTGTATCGCGTTAAATTTGCCCTTTACGTTTCCAGATGGGCAGGAAGAAAACTCCGCATCAAAATAACTGTAAACTGGTTGTGTATTTGGTTCTATTAAAAAAAAGGGTCCTGGTTAGGAAATTGTGCTGTCCAAGTAACCCATGGGCACTCGAACCAGAAACAACGTTCAACTAATATTGGCGTACCAGGCTTCCATCAGCTGTATGTGATTTGTCATGGAGATACCACTGATCTTGGCTGTCTGACAGAACGGGGTGTTAAAATTCAATTTGTCTTCTGTATCTCGGCGAGGAAAATGCCTCCGTGCCTCAAAGGCTGCTACTGTATGCTGAGAGCATTACTGATGTTTCACGGCTGAAATAAAATGAGTCGACTTTGTGCATTTCTCATACATGCACATTTCATGAGAATGCAGTCAGTCGTGGAGGTTCCAGGAGACGCGCCTTGTTTGAGTCAAGTCTCAGAAACGTTTCTGTTCAGACGCCTGGCCAACACACCATGTCCTGAAAGGGGGACTGGAAATACTAGGCGTGGTTAATGAAATTCAGTTATGTAATTGCCGTTCATGGCAGGGGTGTAACGACGGAGCAGATCGTATCATTTGATAAATCCGGGCATCGAACAATACGTTCAACAGACTGGTGGCTGTTTGTCGTAAAATATTGCTTGTTACGTGAGGTACTGTATCACGTTCACATTCGCAAGTGACAAAGCAGCGTAGGCATTGTAGCGAACCCAGATTTTCGCGATCGCAACAAGCGACAGCGTGACGCGAGTCCAGAGATTTTCAACTTTACGCAAATTAGATATCGCTGTTGGCGCACATCGGAACGTCTTAGAAATTTTGTTCCTGTCGCAAAAATCAAAGAACCATGGTTTCATTAAATGCGACTACGCTCACCGGCCACTATAGAAGGAACATCCGGACGTCCACCTGCTGTTCGATGCAGTTCTCTAATCGGCCAATCCCTCGACAGCAGCACGATGCAATAAATCAAGAGCTTTTTAACATTCACGATGTTCAAACATCAGAACGGAGGAAAAATCGTGATCTCAAAATGTGACCTTTTTTTATCGCTGTGGTATGGGTGTTGGTTTGAGACAGATGGACCGGTGGGTTGTTTCAGAAACCGCTGATCTGCTCTCCTGGGGTTTTCACACACGATGCAGAACGGTAAAGGGGGGGAATTTAAATTTTAATAACATTTTTAAGACCCCCAGTTCATTCAGAATCCTTTCATTATTCTATACATGCCCTCTGTTTCACCCTGCCGTCGTCCTCGCTGATAAGCGTATAATAGCTTTGCACCGTTCCCCCACCCACCCACCCTCTCCTTCGAGCTGCTGAAGTCTTTATTCAGTGACTTGTTCGGACTTGTTTTATATTTGCGCCGCGCTATTAGATCTCGAATGAGTCGTCTGTCGTAAATGGGACGCTGCTGAACTACCCTGAGGTTATTTATTGGCAGGCGCTGTGGCGGCTTGTTTTCCCGGTAAAGCTGCTGCCTTTTTGTCCTGTTCTCATTTTGTCTGCAGATGCGATATTTGAGATCGGTGTATCAAATCTCTGTATTTGTTTACGTTTGGTGGAGAAGGAGAGTTTATAGTTTGAGTAGAGAATCAAAAAAGGTGAAGGGTGCTGTTGGGGGGGGGGGAATAATCCATGATGCAGCATGTTAATGTTGTGGGACGTCTGATGGATAAGTTGTTGTGAAAGCGTACGGTGTTGGCTTTTCCGGGGTTTTTTTCTTCTTCTCCTTTGCAAGTTAATAAGACAAATATGCTGCTCATTATGTTGCTAACTCTTTATTAACCTCGCTTGCTCGGTCTTTACGGGAAAATATCAGACCGAGGTCTTGCGTTTCGGCCATTTTTGTTTCCCAGTTCATCTTTTTCTCCATCGAAAGCCAGCGCCTCGGAAAGAACGTCCGTAATCATCCATGGGCGTTCCAGGAAAATTCTTCCCGTCAAGGAACCAGTCAGAGCGCACGATTTTACCAGAAGGACCTCGTGCCATGTTATAATTTTTTTTTTCTTTGTTAAATAACGATGCATTTCTTTTAATAGGTCTAGATTACGCCGTTTGCTTTTCGAGTAGCTCTGAGTGACCTGGTGCGATGGTATTAGAACAAGCACGTTGTGATTCGAGTTCCATCCTGTCTGAAGGATCTTCTGACCTACAAGATTCAAGAATTGATCCGCGCTGGTCATCAGAACGTCCTTATTTTAATTTCCACTCCAATTATTTTCTCCCATGTTGGATCAGGATTAGGATACAGGGTTCTGCTACGTATGATGAAATGAGTTCTTCAGACCTTGACCTTGATTTCTGAGGTAAATGTTTTGTGTGTACACTACCGTTCAAAAGTTTGGGGTCACTTTGAAATTTCCTTATTTTTGAAAGAAAAGCACTGTTCTTTTCAAGGAAGATCACTTTAAACTAATCAGAAATCCACTCTATACATTGCTAATGTGCTAAATGACTATTCTAGCTGCAAATGTCTGGTTTTTGGTGCAATATTTCCATAGGTGTATAGAGGCCCATTTCCAGCAACTATCACTCCAGTGTTCTAATGGTACAATGTGTTTGCTCATTGCCTCAGAAGGCTAATGGATGATTAGAAAACCCTTGTACAATCATGTTAGCACAGCTGAAAACAGTTGAGCTCTTTAGAGAAGCTATAAAACTGACCTTCCTTTGAGCAGATTGAGTTTCTGGAGCATCACATTTGTGGGGTCGATTAAATGCTCAAAATGGCCAGAAAACTGTCTCGACTATATTTTCTATTCATTTTACAACTTATGGCGGTAAATAAAAGTGTGACTTTTCATGGAAAACACTAAATTGTCTGGGTGACCCCAAACTTTTGAACAGTAGTGTAAATAGCGCTGAAGAGCGAAAGCATCCTCGGGTACCGTGGAAAAGGTCACCAGACTTGCTTGTCGTTAAAGTAAGTAGATATCGAAGAGCCAAACCGAAAGGACAGTACGCCAGATCTCCAGCGACTTGTTCAAATATTTAATAACCCAATAAAGAGTAACACGCATCATTATTCCCAAAGAGCCCAGAAAATAAGCACGCTGTTTTTTTTGGCGCGATCAAAGAAGCTTGGGGTTGTTGGGGTTTTTTTTTTTTTTGTATTTTCCTTCCTCGCCAGTCCGAGTGTTTTACACGATCTTGGCGCAGAAACACTTCTGATTACTTTGGCACCGGGGAAGATTGAAGTTCAAATGTCAAGAGCGCCAGCCAAATAAGTGGCTTGTTTTTCTGCCTTGACTCCAGTGTTTTGCCAGAGAGCTGACAAGTCAGTGAATTGTCATGCTGAGCCGGAGAGCGAGATGAAAAGCCGTTCAAGTTCATTGCTTTTTTTTTTTTGGCTCTTTTTTTTTTTCTTCTCCACCAGGCCTCCTCTCTAGTGTTGCTCCCGTGCTGCTGTATAACCCAAACCTCTCACTTGAACACCGACATGAAGTCATGGTACCTTGAGAGCCGTGCAAGTGCCAGGGCAAAGCAAGCCGATTAAGTATATTAAAAGTGAAGTCGCTGCAGGGGCTGGGCATTGAGCTCTTCACGCGAGTGCTGCTCTGGCCGTCTTTAGCAGAACCTTCATTCCTGCTTCAGCTCCTGGCCAACATTTCATTTAACCCCGTCATTGATCTCATTATCACTATTACCTCGCTATAGTTTTTTTTTTTTTTCTTTCTCCTGGCATCAGCGGATATCTCTTCTCGCCCGAGAATGCTGCGTTCCGGTTCAAAGGAATTCCCAACCTAAAACTAGGAAGAACCAACCAAAGAAAACATTTAGAAAGTTCCTCCAAGTCATAAAGCTCTCTTCTACCCCGAGTTCACCGTGTCAACATGGCCGCTCATAGCGCCCAGTGGAAATCTGGTTAAATCTAGAACCGTATCGTTGACCTGTTTTGCGAAAGTAAACTTATCACTGTTAGCTTGTTGTAAATAAAGTGCACGCTTTCATAGAGGCGTCCATATTTATTTATTTATTTATTTATTTATTTATTTTTCCCAAATTTGTAGTTCAAATTTTGGAATTCTAAGTTTAGGTTTTCTTTTTCTCAGAGAGGTCAAATTCACATTAGTCCCTTTTCTCAAAAAAAAAAAAAGTGTCAGCTGGATCTCGTAGACCATATGTTCTGGAAACCCATACAGCAACAGTAGCTTGATTTTACAAATGTGGGCTGAGGAAACATCATTTATTTTACATTGTTTTTACGAACGTCAGTTGAACTGCGGCGATGGATTTTGTGCTACTGTTTTGAAACGTAGCCCCAATCACGAGTCCCAGTCGAACAAGCCGCATTTAAATGAAGATCGGACATGCGGTTTTTCACTACCTTGGCGCTGACGTAGCAATAAAATGAGACAGTCGGTGACGGCGTACATAGCTCACTCCAGCCCCGTCTAGTCCAGAAGGAACGATCTAAAGTTGGCCGCCTTGTGCAATAAATGTTGCAAGCTATCTACACTCTAGGAATACCGACCTATTTGCCAGAAAGAATCCAAAACGGCGAAGAAGACTTTTGAACTGTTCATTAAAGGAGAACCGAAGGCAAATTATTTTTTTAATTAAAATTCTCTTTATCAGAATGCATTTTTGATCGCTATTTTGTCACTGCTATATCAAGTTATGAGTGTTTGAAATACGCTCTGTAATATATATCCGTCCATATGTCAAAGCGATGGCCGTAAACGAGATTCGTTGAGACCTGTGCGAGACATCGTAGGACGGAAGTAAAACGTACAGCGGAGATCAAAGTGACCGACATCTGCCAACGTTGTCAAAAGACGCGTGCGCCCTCTTTCGAACGCTGACGTGATCAGGCCGGAAGTTTTGTTTGTTTTGATAGCAATCAGGAAAGTTTGAAAAAAGTCGGCAGTAATCGTCATTTAAAGTAATCGTTTTTGTGCAATATTTCGTTTAACAGTTTTCAAAATGGCGGCGCTGACACCTGGCTGACGCTTCACGTTTCGAAGTCTCGCACAAGTCTCGTGAAGATCGCGCGGATAAGCGACGCCTGCCGTGGACCAAACGAACTAAATTCAACACGGCTAAAAACCGAACAGGCCGATTAAGTATAATGTTTAATTACAATTAGTTGCCAAGACGAGTCACGATATAAGGTTACTAAAACCGAAAACGTAATTGAATAACACGTTAATTAAGAAATAAAGCAAGTTTAAAAATGACTGCAGTTCTCCATTAAGGCTTAATTAGTCCATAACTTCATTAATAATTGTAATGAAGCAAATCTAGGTCGAAGTTCTATGCACTCTAGGTACCCCTACCTTCATGCCAGGAAGAATCAAAGTCGGTCAAGTGTTGATTGGCGAGAAGAAGCAATTTATGTGGAAACTGCTCGTTAGGGATTGATTAATTACTCCATATTTTCATGATTAGCTGCAATTCTGCAAATTTGGGTAGAAGCTATGTATATGCACCCCAGGCAGACCTCCCCTTCCTGTCAAAAATAATAAAAATTGGTGAAGAATTGAGACTGAAGAAGCGATTTATTTATTTATTTATTTATTTATTTATTTATTTATTTTTGTGAAATGTGGAAGGATGGACGGACGGACGGACGGACGACACATGATCGCATAAACTCATCACCTGTCGGTCGGATGAGCTAATAAACCACAGGCCAATTCCACCATCCATCTACCTCCGCTAGTTCCTCAGACGTCACATGACCCTGATTCACGGAACAACCGACGACGGAGACGAAGATGTCCTGAAACGTCGATCGAATATGGATTCGCAAGCATGACGAAGTGCGAAAACAAAAGCGTAATTTCTTTGCGTGCGCTGTACTGTACTTTAGAGCTGTCCAAGTCAATTTTTTCTATCCCCTGCGTTTCTCTGCAGCATTTCTCAAAACTGCTGACGCGAGGACTGTTTGTCTTTTGAAATTTTAAGAGTCTGTTGTCTTTGTTGGAGCTTCCACTGTCCTGCACTCACAAGCACAACTGATAGAAACACCATCAGCACGAAATGGTCAATTATCCACTTCCTGCACTGCCTGTTCTTGTTAGGGAAAGAATAAATCTGCAGAAAAGAATGGGTGAGGGAGATGGATGGAAGGGGGGGGTGGAAGGAAAAGAAAGGGTTTGCTGAGTTTTTCAGAATCCGAAGCGGAGATCCTGCTCTTGCTACTTGCATCCAAGCGTTGGAAATGGAAAAATAGCCTTTTTTTTCTTTCCCCTTCGCGTGTCTGTTTCAGGAGTCATTCTGAAGAGGTCTGTCTGGTGCCTGGCGTTTTGTGATATGAAGTCGCTGTATCCTGTAGCAACAGAATGTTGGTCATAGAAGATTAGGCCTGTGGGACTTGTAGCAAGGAAAAAAAAAAACCCGCTTCTGACTCATTCGCAAAGGCAGACTCTGAATCCGTATCTATAGCTTCACCATGAGGCATTGGTTAATAGAAGAGACTTTGTCAAGCTCTGGTCTTGGCGGTTCCCCCGTGTCCTGCAGTGCTGAGTTCTTAATCATACCCCACCGCTGTGATCTGGTGGAAAATTTCTGCAGGGATGCTTCACGTGGGCGATGAGATACTATTCTCAGAGTTGGGCATTGCTGAAAACTAATTAATTCAGGAACATGCATCCAGGCGAGTCTTTTAATTTATGCATGCTTACACGTCCGTCTCGAAGACTTTCGCCAAATGTGCTGTGAAAATTTGATGGCATGAAAAATAACCAACTGGAACAATGACTCAAAGCTGAAGATGTTGGTGTAATATGCTCGGGTTAGGTAGGCGTCTTCACGTTTGTGGTTTGTTTTTTTTGTTTTTTTTTCTTTTTCTTTTCTTTTTCCTCTTGTGGTCAGGAGGTATTTTATTGTGGGTGGGTGTGTATATTTAAGTTATTCCACAAAATCGAGTCGTACATGAGCTGATGGCAATGAGCCATGTACGATGAGATTGAGCAGAATAACTTTTTTTTTTTTTTTTTTTAAATTCTATCCACACTCACTGGATTTTGAGAAACGGAGCATTTTTATTTTTAATTTAGCAAATTCGATGAACAAAAACTTGATACAAAACGTCCGACGATCATTTCCGCTTGGAATGTAAAGAAGCTGGCGAAATGACAGTAGCAATTTGTGAAAAATGTGCTAATAATCTGTGAAGAAAACAAAAAAAAGAGACGTTCTTGCCATCAAACATGTTCATTCCAACTTTTGTTGCTTCTTTTTTGGTTTTGTTTTTTTCGAGTAGTTTTTATTTCGTCCTCGGTTGGTTCAGCAACACGCTCCGCCTTTTTATTTCTTTTTTTTTCTTCTTCCCCCTCCCTTCTCTATTTACAGTATATGAGCTGATATCCTGGTAGCAGAGTAGCCAATCAGAGTACACGATTGCTCATATCCAGTGGATCAAATCATCTTTTTTTTTTTTTTTTTAATCAGTTTTAAGTACTTTTGAGGCAGAAAAAGATTTTAGGAAGACTTTATGCAGAATGATGGTGGGGGGGAAGCAAAAAAGCATCAATTAACCACTCTGTCCAACCATGGTGAGCAGAAAAGCATCTCAAAATACATCGAAACTTGGTCCAAATGGGCAGGAGACCATATCGGGTCAGTGAAGAACAAGGAAATGGATGGTACGTTGGGTGAAAGGGATGATTTGGTTTTATTTGATGAAGAGTCTGTGGTCTGGGGGTGTTTAACTACTGTTGTCATGCAAAGTTGTTTCTTCAACACCACCACCATCATAAACTACCGCCCTGTTTTATTATTGTATCCTTGGCGATATTAAAACACACGAGATGAAGCTGAGGCTAAAGTGGCCACCGTCTGGGTGTGTCTCAGTGCGGCGTTTGTTTAAAACAATTCACACACGCAACTGTGAATTGTCAATGTTCTCATATCCCAGAAGAGCTTTGAGGACCTGGGCGAGGCAGCAGGTCAGTCTCCATCCCAGAGTTCTGAGGGAAAGGGGGGAAGAAAATCCGAAGCCATTATCAGAGCCTGGAAAAGCATTCGGGTCTATCAAGGCAAAAACAGAGCAGCAGGCCTGCTTCGACAGCTGCTGATTCATCCAGACAACTGGGAGACGCATTCCATACTGGCTTTGGGGGAAGAAACCATTAAACCTACTCCTCCGCTGATATCCGAGATTGCTATTTGCACCAGGAATGAGTTAGTGATGTTACTCTACGCCTTCGATATCTATCCGTATTCCCATGCGCACGCTTGGAGATGAGTTTCACAGACGGCAAACCAGAGCAGAAAAAGGAGCTAAAATCGACCAAAAGGTCTTGAATTGAGAGATGAATAATTTTGGCACCCACTGCCGTTTTCTCCACGGCCCCCATTCTGCAGAGTTGTCCTCCGGTCATTCAGGAGGTAATGAAAAAACGTTGCACGCTGAGGATGGAATTTAAAATTGCAGCCCGAGGACGCCATTCATGACACTTTTGTCAGTTAAAATGCCTTTTCTGATGTGCAGAGGCACAGTAAGTCTTGCTCGAGGCAATGCCTTTCCTGATGCCGTTGTCAAGCAAGCGCTGTAGATTTTGCACCCAAACATAGCTCGAGTTTTGAGCCACCCTCAGAGACTCCCGCCAAGGCTCGACTAGACTGCTTTCAGCCTCGCTTCATATAACAGCAGGGGAAAGCGGTGGGTTTAAATCCTGCGTGAGGTAATAAGCGACATGATCAGGCATCATGTTTTCAAAAAGGTTTGATTTTGGCTTTGTAAAAGTTTAAATACGGTATCTTTCGCAACCACGCATGCACAAACGGCTGGTTTAATCCCATCGACCAGTGAGTCGATTCGAATTCCAGCATTTACCCGACAGTAAATCAAGATCAATGTTAGATGCACAAGCGCAATTTAATCACATTTTACAGCAGATGCAGTGAACGCAACACGGAGAGTGGCTGCGCTTCCGATGCCCGCCGCGTCCTCGTGACCTTTAGTATCGGATATTTGTACCAAGGTTGATGCCGAAATCGAGGTAACACTTGCACATTAATTATAATTCTGTTGTTGTTGTTGAAAAAGGACTGAACTCTTCCACCGTTTTTGAGATTTTCTGATGAGATTATCACGATATCTCAGGAGCGAGTGTTTTTTGCCGTTTGTCCAAGATGCTTATTAGTGTGACGTGATGCAATATGAAGACGTGATTGAATGTCTTTAGGCTTTAGATGGCATTTATCACTATAACCTGTAGCTGAACCAATGAGCAAGATTTTGAAATCGATTCAAACAGAGGCAAGGTCGCGGTTCATTCATGTTTGAGGTATATTTTAGGGATATTTCTGGCGTGTTAACTACTAAGAAGAAGGACTACAGTTCTTGGTAGCGGAACCATCCGTACCGACACCACTGGCATCAAGTTCAGCTTGCTTTAGGGCACAACACACCCAATTTCCACATATTTGTAAGATGAAGCGAAGCTAAATTTTGCAAAACCTTTCTCAAGGAACAGATTTTGACAGCAGTAGGGTTCTGGGGAATTGAACACTGATGGGCAGCCTTGAAAAATACTTTTGTGCCATTTATCATTAAAATCACTAAAGGTATTCAAAATATGCCAGATTTTGATTTGACATAAAATATCTTTGTAGCAGGTACACTAGGAAAGGGTGCTTCAAAAAGGGGGAAAAAAAAGTGTGGGGGTGTCATATCGCAAAGAGTGTCCGGGCCAATTTTTTTTGAAATGGTGGCCATTTTGTGAGGGAGACTGGGGGGAAAGAGAGAGAGAGACAGATGGGGGGGAAAGAAAGGGACTGGGGGAGGGGGCGAGAGAGAGATATGGGGGAGACACAGAGGGAGATACAGCAAGAGGGAGAGACAGACTGATGGGGAGAGATGGCTGGGCAGAGACTGGGAGAGAGAGATGGATGGGGAAAGACAGACGAAGGGAGAGAGAGCGAGACGGACAGGGGAGATGTTGAGAGATGCCTGGAGAGAGACGGGGGTGAGAGAGCGAGACAGACGGATGGGGGAGATGGCTGGAGAGAGACTGGGAGAGGGAGACAGAGATATGGGGAGAGAAAGATGGAGGGAGAGACAGATGGAGAAGGACGGGGGAGATGGAGAGAGAGAGAGACAGATGGATGGGGGAGATGGCTGGAGAGAGACGGAGGGGGAGACAGCAAGGGGGAGAGATGGATGGAGAGAGCACGCGAGTCAGATGGATGGGGAGATGGCTGGGGAGAGAGAGAGAGAGACAGATGGAGATGGATGGGGGAGAGAGAGACAGAGGGAGACACAGCAAGGGGGAGAGACAGCTGGAGAGAGACCAGGAGAGACTGATGGAGAGAGAGGGGGAGAGCGCGAGACAGACGGATGGGGAGAGCTGGACACGGAGAGACAGACAGGAAAAGATGGAGAGAGCCTTTTTTTTTTTTTCCTCCCCCCCTCATGTACTGTATGTATGGTGAAGAAAAATCTGTGAAATCTGAAACGGCTCTGTGGAACTGGGTGGTCGGACACGGACTCCGTCGTACACACAAACATTTCTTCAGATTGTAGTTAAATATCTCTTCAAGCTGTACAGCTTATTATTTCTGCTTTGGGCATGGAGTCGTCCTGTCCACACAACATCCACAAAGATTTTTAGTGGTAATTTTTTTTTTTTTTCTTTTCCCCCCCAATCTCCACGGACTTGAATTTTCTTGTTAGTACGTATTCGTTATTATTTCGCAGACAAATTTGTATCGGTCTAAAAGGAAAACAGAGTATCCTAATGATGACCCCTGGCGCTTAAAATCTTTGCCTATCTCTGGTCTGAACTGTTCTCTGAGGTTGTAATGAGGTGAAGCTCTCTCTCTCTCTCTCTCTCTCTCTCTCTCTCCTCCTCTGCTTGTTTGATGTCGCAGCGAGCCAATGATGCCGGCGTGCGTGATGTGGTTGCAGTGTTTAATTCCGATTCTTTTTCTATATTGCTCAAGAAGCACGTTTCCCTGATTTTTTGCCAAGAAAACAAGAAAATGTTTTTGTTTTCAGACCACGTTAACACCCGTCCACGTCTTGGTCTATGCATAAGCATTATCTTGATCTTCACTACTCTGGGGATTAGACTTAATTTGTTGTTCATTTTCTTTTCTTCCAGCTTTAATTGCTGTTCAGCAGTGTGATGGTTAAGAATGCCTCGCCCAACCTGAGTGAATACGAACTCTCCTGAGAAATACAAGCTGTATTTAATTTAATTACATTGGATCGTTTCTAAATTTGGAAGACGAGAGAAGGAGGAAAAACTGGACTCAGACGGTATAATCTTTGGAAGCAGACTTGCATCTCTGGTCTTTGCACTCGAACTGAAGCAGCTGCATTGGTGTGTGTGAGAGAGAGAAGGATGGGCTCAGCTGTTCAGACAGGCACCAGTGAAGTGTGACTCTGTTATTGTTGGCTGTCCTCCCAGCTCACCTTCACTGGTTTCTGAAGCTGTGACACATGCCAGCTGAAGATGTAAGACCCTTAGGCAGCTGCAATAACCATTGACCAAGCTTCCTTGCTTTTATTCGAACTTCAGAAAACAGGACAAAAATGTTGGTCCACGTGCAGAAGATCGAGCTGCATCAGGAAGCACGGAGAGTATCGTATCAGCAGCCATACGGAGTGCAGAGGACCTCGTCAAGACTGTAGAGGTGTAACGATATGCGAAATGGAAATACGATTCTTATGTTGAGTCACGTAGCTCTCTGTGGCCCTGTACGTGGTTTTGAATCTTGCGTTCTCCACTGTACTGAGTAGAGGCTCATATCTATAGCGATGAACATCCCGGTCGCCACATTGAGGATTGAGTCGTGGCTTTTTAGCTCATCGGGCCGTAGGCTAGGTCGGATGAGCTTACGTTGTCGTCCGTCCACAATTTACAGAAATCGCTGCTACTCCTACAGGATTAATCGGATTTCGATCAAACTCGCGTACAATGTTCGCCAGGTGAATGTGCATGAAGGTTGTCAAGACACCGGTGCCACCTGTCTTATAATTTTATGGGTGTCTGAAATTTTTGGGTGGCCCGTCACCATTTAAACCAGGGGTGAGCAATTATTTTTTCCATGGGGCCACATGAGAAACAGAAAATTTTGTGGAGGGCCGGACCAAAAGGCTGAACTAAATTCTGCATAATATTGATTGTATTTCTTTATATAAAGCAGTAAATAACATTTGTTTTTACAAGCTGGTAAGAGTATGGAGAAAAAACGAGGTTGCCTTACAAAAAATGTCATTTATTCAGTCAAATTTCCCAAAACTATGGTTAACAAAATGTGAGCACTTGTACTTTTTTTTTTTTTTCAGTCACATTCACCTCAAAACACAAAGACATCACAATATTGTCTTTCTACTCCAAATATCAAGCACCAAGTCCACCAAGCACTCTTTGACAAATTCCCCCTCCGAGAATGGCTTACTGTTTTTAGCGATTTTGTGGGAAAGCACAAAGCTGGTCTTGGTTGCTGCATCCCTGGATGTGTGACGCTTGGTTAAAAAGCCTTGCTGCTTAGCCAGTAAAGCTTCCGATGTCCGCGCTATTTCAGCATCAGTCAAGTTTCGGTATTTCTCAGCGTGCTTCGTCTGGTAATGCCGACTCAAATTGTAGTCTTTGAACACGGCGATCTGCTCTCCGCAAACTAAACACACGGCTTTATCTCTGACTTCAGTAAATAAATACTTAGCGGTCCATGTTTTGTTGAAAGCCCTGCATTTGGCATCTACCTTTCTTCTGTTTGCGGGCATTTTGGGGGCTAAAGTCTTCTTGTGATCTGCTCCCAACAGCGTCGATTCGGTGTAGGTATCAGATCTACAGATCGGCTCGGGCTCCGGCGCCTGCTGGTAACGTCACACAGTGTGATTGGCTGGACCGTTTGAAGGATGACGTACAAGTTTGTGGTTGGTCTGGACAAATTACGGAAGTAGTTATCGCGGGATTAGGTTTCGTGGGATTTCATGTCATGTTCATGTCGCATGCGTTGCGTTTTTGTTGAACACAACTTCAAAATAAAAGCAATGCACATTCATTCCATGCATGAGGTAAAATTAGAAAATACGTTTATTTTATAATTTCTAATTAACCTTACGCGGGCCGGTCAGAATGAACCAAAGGGCCGGATGCGGCCCGCGGGCCATAAAATGCCCAGGTCTGATTTAAACGCTACTCTTTTTGTAAACTGCTGGAACGTTTTCACAAAAAAATCACCCAGAAGACTCTAAAGATAGATATTTTCCAACAAGAATTGTTCACCAGGTGGCACCACCTGTCATGGGGTCATATGCAATTTCACAAAAATTGCTGCTACTCCTCCCACAGGATTGATCAGAATTCAAAATCCCACACAACGGGCCGATCTGAGGCTATCCCCCCCCCGGGTCGTGACTGTGTGGACGTGTACATGGACGTATGGTATTGGTGTCCTGTGTAATGTTTCGCTCCAGTCCTCGTTCACCATCATTTGGTTTGTTTAAGCTCATGCAGCTTCTTCTGATGCTTTGGCTTTCTTCATGGACCCCACTTTAAGAACCATTGGCTTACATACTGGTCCCCCTCCGCCTCCCAAATGGTGTAACAGAAAAGCGTTCACCGTATTGTTCGGAGATCACGAATTCAAATCGCGACAATGCCACGGTCATCTGTGGTTGGGAGTTCAAGAAAACCGAATCGTTCATGGTCTCTGGGTGGGAGGGATCAATGACAGCGATGCTAGACAGTCATGGATGTATGTGGAAGAGGGTAGATGGTGCTTTCTTCAGTGTGTTACACATGTAGCGTAAACAGTAGTTTGAGAAGATGTGGTTGGTTGGCTTCAAGTGTCTCTGCGGAAGCACATGTCAACCTTCACCCTGCCAGGTTGGTAGCTGTCGTATGATTGAGGAGGGCTGGCTGGTGGGTGGGAGGGAGGGAGTTGGTCAAAAACAAATTAGTGTGGACTCAAAAAGGGCTTAAAACCTGCTTACCGGTCTAGTAAATGTTCTATATCTTGGTGGGATGAAGGGAATATCTGATAGTTTTGACTTTTTGTTGTTGGGCTTAGACTTGGCTGCTTAATAACTAGGTCAATGGAAGGCCCATACAAGGCTTGTAAGACAAATATGTGGGTGTGTGAGGTGTTCTTACCTCGCTGCCAAATTTCATGTTCGAACAGGCCTGGCTTTTCTCCAGAGTTACCGAAGCTACAGTGAATCTGCCAAACCAATCCATCCGTGGCCCTGATCCAGCAGCTCAGATCTGGTTTTCCACTTGTGTGTAATATGGCTGTTTACGTCTCTTTTTTTGAGACAAATGCCGCTCCCTCTGGAGCATCTCATTCTCAAGTCTAGTGAAGGAAGCCTGAGCTGAAATCGTTTCGAGACAACACACTTGCTGGGAAAGGGAGAAATTGACCTGTCGTCGTTGCTGTTGAGCATCCGAGCAAGACACAAGATCTGAATTATTAACCATCTCTCATATCTCGCTTCCTGTTTATGTAGTGCCTAGATCTCAATGAGATTGAGGTGCAAATCTGCAGCGTTCAGACAGTAAATGTCAGCATGATTCATACAGCGCGCTGTCCTTTTTATCACCAACAGTTTCTCTGTTTTCAGCTGGTAAAACAAAGACTGAGGCATCACATAACGCATCATAAACACATCAGTACTGCGGATCTGTCACGCTTGTGAAGCCCGTCCAGTTTGTCCTGCGTGTCGTCTTGTCGCTGCTTGTTTAATCGATGCCTTGTGATTTTTATTTTCTCTTCTTTTCCCCTGTTGCAGGAATGCCTGCCGAGGCTCCCGGGCAGGCTCGAATCCAGACCCAGTCCTCCATGAGCAGCCACTTTTGATGAGATCTAAGGAGAAAGACTTCCTCAAGGTATGAATTAACCAATGTGATGTGTCGGAGAATCTCCAAGCAGCAAAATATTTATTGGTTTGGGATAGTGCTGAGAGTTATAATGTCTGCGAATCAGTTTTCTGAGAAGGTTGTGGATTCTTTTTATTACAGTGACTCACAGGAACAAATAGCTGATTGCACAGTCATCAGAGCCGAATGTCCAGAGAGACTCATGGAAGTATTGTGGGATGCTATTTTTGACATTTCAGCCCACCCCTGGCTTAGACTCCGACAAAAGACAAGGATAAATGTTGTTTAACACTTGCAGGACCAGAAAAAAAATATATTCTCATCTAGTTTCGGTCCTCCTACAGCGTCCCATTCTCGATGTGGTTTTCTGCCTTTCTTGAGATGCTTTTCTGCTCACCGTGGTTGTACAGAGCGGTTGTTTGTTTCTATGACTGTCGCCTTTCTGTAACCTTGAATCAGTTTCCATTCGCTGAACTGCTGCTCACTGGATTGTTTTTTGCACTTCTTGACATTATTATAATAATACATAGGGCCAAATTACTCAATTCTGATTGGTCAATCAAGGAGGGCTTTTTTTTTTTCCTTAAAGTGCATATCCTGGACCAATTTGGTTTTTTTTTTTTTTATATGAAAGTATGTCCCTTTACACACTCATCCAGAAGGGTAATTTTGCACAAGGCTGTCTGTCTACAGCAGAAAAAAATAAAATAACAAAACGCGTCTGGAAAAATCCCAAGCGAGTCTGGAGCCAGATTCGTGACGTTACCTGCGGAAGCGCCAGCAGGCTGCGCGAGCTTTGCACGGTTTCAGTGCACAGCCTGTGTAGACCAAGCGCTCCCATTTCTCTCTCGTTGTCCGGTCTTTTGGGAAACGATGAGTACTAATCCCATCAAGATTGGTGTTGCTACACCCTCCTACGATACATCTGTTAACCATTTTAATAATTACGTGATAACGTTGAAGAAACTTGCAGAAAACCACCAGGTCGTTTTCTCATAAACAAACCAGCGCCGACGTAGGATTCAGAAGGAGGCGTCCCGCACGCGACGTCACGAAAATCAACGTGTGCCGGGAAATCCAAACGCCAAGTTTTTTCAGAGGCGGACCAATTCGCCTCAGATGGCTTGATTTCAACTGAATTTTCCTGGTATTGTGCAAGGTAAAAAAAAAATTGCACAAAATGTGACAGATATTTGACCAAAGTTTAATATAAAATAGGAGAATTATATTAATCTTACTCCTGAATTTACCCGTGATATGCACTTTAAGGATTTGTTCATGCATCCACTTTTTTTTTTTTTTTTTTTTTTAAATCCCCCGCTGGCTGAAAGGCCTGAAGGGGGATTATATCGTGGCGATGTCCGTCTGTCCATCCCAGGAAGGGTGCTCACCTTCTGAAATCAACTCATCTCTCAATTTTTGGAGGAATTTCACAAAACTTGGCAGGACTCTTTTGTTATATGTCGGTAATACGCATACTGTAATGTTGTTCAATTCGGTCACATTTTACCAGAGTTACAGCCCTTGATTGACAAAATTATACTTTGACAATTTCATGAGTGTGTTTTCCTTCTGACATCAACTCCTCTCTCAATTTTTGGAGGAATTTCACGAAACTTGGTAAAAGGCATAGTTATATATCGATAGCATACATAGTTATTTCGTTCAGTTCGGTCGCATTTTACCAGAGTTACAGCCCTTGATTAACAACCTTGTACTTTCACAATTTCATGAAGGTGCGCTTGCGTTCTGACGTCAACTCCTGTCACAATTTTTGGACGAATTTCTCGAAGCTTGGCAAAAGGCCTTGGTATATGATGGTAATACGCATATTGCGATTTAATTTCGTTTGTGAAAATTTTCCCAGAGTTTTGACCCTGATTAAATAACTTTGACA
Organism: Neoarius graeffei; assembly: GCF_027579695.1. Taxonomy (NCBI): domain Eukaryota; kingdom Metazoa; phylum Chordata; class Actinopteri; order Siluriformes; family Ariidae; genus Neoarius; species Neoarius graeffei. The sequence goes on from NC_083580.1 coordinate 73,811,158, forward strand.
ATTTCATGAGGGTGTACGTTCTTCTGAAATCAACTCCTCTCACAGTTTATGGAGGAATTTCACCAAACTTGTGAAGGCAAAAGGCTGTGTTATGTGACAGTTATACGCGTATTGAAATTTTGTTTAAAGGAACAGTCCACCGTACTTCCATAATGAAATATGCTCTTATCTGAATTGAGACGAGCTGCTCCGTACCTATCCGAGCTTTGCGCGACCTCCCAGTCAGTCAGACGCACTGTCACTCCTGTTAGCAATGTAGCTAGGCTCAGTATGGCCAATGGTATTTTTTGGGGCTGTAGTTAGATGCGACCAAACTCTTCCACGTTTTTCCTGTTTACATAGGTTTATATGACCAGTGATATGAAACAAGTTCAGTTACACAAATTGAAACGTAGCGATTTTCTATGCTATGGAAAGTCCGCACTATAATGACAGGCGTACGCTGCGCGCTTCGGCAGCACATTGATACGGAGCTCAGATATCAATGTGCTGCCGAAGCGCACAGAAGGTGTTAGTACGCCTGTCATTATAGTGCGGACTTTCCATATCATAGAAAATCGCCACGTTTCAATTTGTGTAACTGAACTTGTTTCATGTCACTGGTCATATAAACCTATGTAAACAGGAAAAACGTGGAAGAGTTTGGTCGCATCTAACTACAGCCCCAAAAAATACCATTGGCCATACTGAGCCTAGCTACATTGCTAACAGGAGTGACAGCGCGTCTGACTGACTGGGAGGTCGCGCAAAGCTCGGACAGGTACGGAGCAGCTCGTCTCAATTCAGATAAGAGCATATTTCATTATGGAAATACGGTGGACTGTTCCTTTAATTTGGGCAAATTTTACCAGAGTTATGCTCTCGATTATTAACAGACTTGTACTTTGGCAATTTCGTCAAGGTGTGCTTGATTTCTGAAATCAACTTTTCTCACAATTTTTATCCCCCGCTGGCTGAAAGGCCCGAAGGGGGATTATGTCGTGGCGATGTCTGTCCGTCCCAGGAAGGGTACTCGCCTTCTGAACTCAACTCCTGTCACAATTTTTGAAGGAATTTCACAAAACTTGACAGGATTCTTTGTTGTATGTTGGTAACACGCAGATTGCAATTTCATTCAATTCAGTCACATTTTACCAGAGTTATGGCACAGTTGCCAGCGGGAGATATTGTGCTCTCGGAGCGCTCTTGTTTAAATTTGTTCATTGCTACACTGGTACGCCGATGACGCTGTTACAAGAACTCTTGACTCCTTGATGCTAATTTAGCAGCTCTGTATGTAGAGAAAGTAAAACCTGATGTCATTCTTCTACACGGAGCTCCAGCAAAACAAATGTGTAACCAGGTGCTTGAAAATTTCACACTCGGGTGTGTACTGGCATGTCAAGATGAGGGTCTGTATGAGGTGTACGATCTCCTGAAAGAGGCTTTTCAGAGATCTGAATTGTTGGTTTAGTGTGCTGGGAAGGTTTAAAAAAAAAAAGGACTGATGCTCACCATGCTGGAGCTATGAAGTTTGCAGCACCTAAATTGACCAGAGAATACAGGAAAAGGAATATTTGCAATACTTGGTTGACATACGCATGAAAGGGGCTTTGCGATTGGATAGCATACTGTGCCATTATTACTAGGTGTATGACTGGAGAAATAACTAAGCAGCACAAACTTGTTCTAGCACAGGGCTCGACATTAAGGATTGCCCGGGGCAGGTGGGATGTGTCCCTGACATGCCCGACTGAGCAAGTTGGAATGAGCGCGTATTACGAACTAGCACCACAAAAATGAGGCTTTTTGGTCTTTTATTTCAGTCCCTAAAAGTGTCCGTCGTCACTACGTATCCGCCGTTATGTCTTGGCTGTTTTCTTCGTCTCGGTTTCATTTACTGCTTTGCAGGTTATTTTATATCCCCCTGCTGTTGTAGTATGGTACGCGTACTGTTTATAGACTCCTTGTGCATGACGTCACGCATCACGTGATAATTACAGCTGGGGTCAGTTAGACATCGTCTTTCATGCAAGCAAGGCTTAATCTGTCTTCAGTATGGTTAATTTTTGCACCGTTTTTGCTTCTTCAAACAGAGAAATAGATAAAAGGCATTACCGTCTCCCTGCTATCAAGAAAAACGCTAATAAATAGAAGCAAATGCTTTTAAGAACAACGAGGAAATGAGCGGTTAAAGAATACGAAGAGAGGAGCTCAGCCTGAAAACTCCAGAGAAATTCACGATTGTATTTTACAAAAACAGAAAGTCGGAAGTGAGGATGGAAGAGTTTGCTTAAGAATCTGGTTTTATTTTTTTCCTCCTCGCATTCGAGTTAGCGCCTTCATGAAAGTGTTTGATTTTCTTAAAGGTGAAGCCGCTTCCTTATTCAACACAGAAACCCCAGATTGGTTTCAAACAACTCGGGCATAAAAAACTCAACAAAGAGCGACATGCGCGATAAATCCTGAAAGAACAGAACAGATTAAGAGCAGAGAGAGCTGGAGCTTTGTGTCTGTTATCAGAGGAACACAGTCCTGTGCAAAATATTTATATATCTTTATCATCCACCTATAGGTTTATTTGAAGAAGAAAAAAAAAACGGCGCTGCATCATGACAGACCAGCTGCACTGATTCAGTTACAGGTTGCCAGGTCTGTATAAAAAGATCCACAACCTACATACTAAATTTACTAATGTTATTTGTGTGCGGGGAAGGGCACACATTAACAATTTGCACGTGTAGAATGGAATTTTCCACTCCAACAGTATAAGGCAACAGAATGCTTCTTTTTCATCTTACTTTCATATTTCGTAGTGTTTGCGTGTTTTTGGCCAATATTTTGCAACCATGGTCAATTTAGATCGAATTTTTGATAGAATCTACGGCCAGTCATTTTGCCCCGCCCCCGCCTTGCGCTCCATCCGGTGCGGTAGTGATGTCCCCTTGCTCGCACGCCGCAACAGAGACCCGCGCAACCTTCAGCCGGTACAGTCGCTGTTCTTTTACCAGCGCCGTTATTCTCATCTTTCTGGTGTGTTCTTGATTTTTCCATTGTGTCCTATTTCGCCATATCAAATACCCAAAATGCATTATATTATTCATATTTAAGTGAATAATCAATTCAGTCATCATAACTTGGCATTTTTAACCCAAGCAATCAAAAAGAGGAAATTTATTCAATATTTTCACTCATCTGTGAAGGAGCGGCTTTAATTCTTCATGATGGAGTTATTTTATATGTAAATCAATTTTACAAAAGCATTTGAATTGTAATCAAAAACATTTTCCACAGTGGAGGCCAGATAAAGCAAGATACTATCTTTATTCTTATTAAACATGACAAAAGGAACATTGAGTGTTGGGTAAATGCAAAAAAAAAAATAGTAAAATTAGAAAATTTATTTTTTGACCGTAATGTCCCAAATGAGAGAGCAGTTTCTGAGACGGACCCGTATACAGGTGTAATGGTCGAGGCTCGACAGTGTGTCATAAGTCATGTAGCAAAATCGTCATGTTTAGTCTTGCACCGTTTCCTTGATGAGTTTGCAGATGTTCAGTGTTTGGAAACGGACTGAGTCACTTCCTTCTTGCTGATCTTGTTAAATGTGATTTTCTTCTTTCTCATTCTTCAAAAGTTGCACTTGATTTACAGAAAGCGTTCATACAGGTGACGCATTAAAGGAAAAACCAGCATAAAGTGTTTTCAGTCATCATGTGCTACCAGAACATGCCTTGGCATTGATGATTATAAAACACTCTGGACCGGTACTGGAGGGATGAATATTGATAAAATATTGGCGTTTTGATGATGGTGAGAGGAGCCCACTCTGGATCTGCTGAGTGTGAAGGACGTCCTTTTAATCCTCCAACTATTCATTGAGCCTTTGTACACTGAATGAATGGGGGCGGAGTCATCCTGGAGGTCACGCCCATTAGAACTTTGCATTGCTTATGACAAATATATAACAAGTGAATGTGGTCATGTCAGCAAAAATAAACGCCTTCGATGTAAAAAAAAAAACACCCCCATGTTTTCCTTTAATCGGTCACCCATTTGGCGGAAGGCGTGTCTGTCGTACGCTCTTAAATAATCGTCGCCCGCCGGAGGCTTTCGAGAGCCCGCGGCTACCCCACGTGGAGTCACGAGTTCTGATCCTATATCACTGCTTGTAGTGTTTCATCTTTCATAAACCTCTTTTTCTTTTACCCTCATGAAGGGAAATTGCGACAGAAGATGAATTATAAACTTAAATGAATAATTCAAAGCAATCGGTGCAATTTGAATTATTTATAGGTGAGAGAGGCATCACTTATCGCCAGGCTGACGGTGTGATCTGCATCTCATCCTCCTGGCGAGAATCAGTTTGCAGGAGTGAGCGTTCAGGTTGCTCTTTTTTTCGGTCATGATGTTTGCGTTACAAGAATTTGTTGTTCAGGGCATAAACTTGATACCTGACTGCTGGGGTATCCAGGAAGTGTTTGAAAAGGAATTTGATGTCTGAATTACATACACATCGTAAACCCCCCCCACCCGCCCTCAAATGGTGTATTTAATAAATTTAGATTTTGGCCAATGTTTTGTTATTTTGTGTTGAACTTGCGAGACATATGATTTGCCTTTAAAAATGTAAACTGGCGTGACTGGTTATGGTTTGGTGTGTGTGTTTTGGGTTATTTATTTATTTATTTATTTATTTAAAAAAGAAAAAAGCAGTAAAGTACAAATCTTAAAAACAGATTTGATGTAAAGTGAAGTCATATATTTATTTCTACAGCGCATTTAAAAACAACAGGAGCTGACCCAGAGCGCTTTACAGTCGAGGTAAATACAGTTCAGTACATAAAAGGCACGAATAAAAATGGGAGGAGAGAAATGAGGCAAGACTAAAGACATAGCAGGGCTCGACATTAACAGTAGCCCGATTGCCCGGGGCAACCATTCAACAGATTCGGACAACCAGACTCTCACAAATGCTTGCCCGATTGGGCAACTACCCAAATATGTCAACTTGCGTGAAAAACGATGTTTATTCATTCATATTATGATGAAATTCCATCACGATTTGCGATTGTTTGATTCGGATGTTCTCATTACGGGATGTTCAACAACTAGCGGAATTCACATTTGCACATCGCGGGCTCGCAGTGCAGTTTCCCATTGCGAATAATTATCGCGTAGTGCATGTTCAGTGCTGTATTCAGACCCTCCAGGATTTCGCGATGTTGCGATTTGCAACTTCAACGCAAATTCAACCAATCCCCACGATTTCAGGGCGGTGTTGCAATTGTATCCAATCACCGCAACTTTCCCGCAAATTTGACCAATCGTTGGCATCGTCTTCAGGTGACGTCGACAAACTACCTTCCGCCTTACTTCCGTATATACGTTCAAGAGAAGCAGCATGCGCGCAGTGTTGCCAGATTGGGCGGTTTTAAGTGCATTTTCATATGGGTTTTGAACATGTTTTAGGCTGGAAAACGTCAGCAGTATCTGGCAACACTGCATGTGCGAGTCAGTGTTTCTGTAGGCTTAAATTCTGTTACTGAAAGTGTGTTATGTTTACAGTGAAGCACTGTGTGCACTTGACATTTTATTTTTTTACTTAATGCAAGGAATCAATGGATGCCAACATTTTTGCCAAAATGGTATTTTATTTTCCATTGTTTAGGCAGCTTCAGCATCATACTGAGATTCTGTTCAAATTGTTTTTTTTCTTCTATGAAGCCTGAGCCATTTATTTTATTAGTTTATAATTATTGTTTAATTTAGTCTTCAGGAGAGACTGCCTGCACACAGTACTAGTATTAATAGTTTTTTTTTTTTCTTACATGAAAGCTGAGGCATTTATATTATATTTTAAGGTAACTTCATGTTGTGCTGTGAGGTTCTCTGCACTTTAACTTTTGAACCAACAGGTGCATTTGGATAAGTAAAGCCTATTTTTCTGCATTTTTGTAGTCCTGGTAATATTTTATATTGGTCAAGTTGTTTATAGGACCATTTCTCAGTAGCCTGGGCCCGCCCATCCTAAGTGTGACGCAACACGGGGGGCTGTTGCAGAGCTTTGAAGTTGCGTTAGCCAGACTTTCTCAGTGTCTGTTTTTTTTAATCAATAGTTTTTCAGTAATAACTTAATATTTAACATATCACTCAATTTTAATCACAAAAAGAGAAAATCGCAACAATTTCTCGCAACTTTCACTTCCTCCCGCAATGTAATCGCAACAAAAACCTAAAAAACACCGAAACTTTCATTGCAATTTTTTTGGAAAACCCCCCGCAACATCAGACATTTTAGCCCACGACAATCACAAAAAAGGCCCGCGAAATCCTGGGGGGACTGAATATTGGTATGTCCTTCACTACATGACTAATTACCACATTACTCGCACGGGGCGCCAGTGTCAATGCTTGTTGATGCAGACAGCGTCTGAGAAGGTTGAATAATAAATAAAAAATATGTAATATTTGGGCAACCTTGTTCTGAGCTCGGGCAACCAGGTTTCTACAAATGGTTGCCCAAATGGGCAACCATGTCTACAAGTTAATGTAGAGCCCTGCATAGTCCTTCCCACACCACGTGGCGCATAGGGCGACGCTGATCTCCATTTCCGTAGCCCTCGGCCTCTCGCCTATTACATAGCTAGGGTTACGGTGGGGGGCGTGTCCTCTGGTAACCGCGAGAGTTTGACTCCTCACTCGCACCTGTACTGCAGCGTGCCTTGCCAGACGGCAGTAGGTACCATTTTTATGATGGTCTTTGGTATGACCCGACTGTGAGTAAAACTCGCGATCTCCCGATCGAGAGGTGGACACGCTAACCACTAGGCCAACTCCCGGTAAGACAAAATCATAATCAACCAGTAGATCGTAAAGTCAAATAAAAATTGTAAAAATTGATCATGAAATCAGTCATAAAATCGAGATATAAAATTACTGTGTAGTCTGACAAATGATATGTAGCTAAATAAGCAATACAAAATAAATTATGCGCAGTGTTAAAAAAACAAAACCAACGAGCACTAAAATTAAATTTGTCCAAAAGTTAAGTGTTTTTATGATTTCAAGGGAAAAGATCATTAGGTCAAACAAAGGTGTGGGGTTTTTTTTTTTAAAAACACAATTTTTGACCTCAAATAGCTAGTTTTAACCTCAGTGCTTAATTGTCTGGACGACGTTCTAGCGAGTTAGACTACACTGTTTTTATCTGCTCTAGAAATTTTAGATCCAGTATTTTGGTAGAACATTAAAAAAACAAAAACCTTGAGATGATGCACTTACCTCATTATGGTTCCTATCCTCCATTTCTACTCTAATTTTTAAAATCCTTTCAGTTCGAACACGCTGAAGTCTCCTCTTGATTCCCAGAGACAAGTACATTTTCACACTTTTGGCCAGATTTAATATAAAATCTGTGCGTTTTTTGGAGTTTGAATTCTTGACGTGAATTCAAAATCTCAAACCTGTACCCCATTTCGAATGAAATGTCAAAAGATAAATCTTAGCCCTGCTCAGGTCAAAACAAAAATGGGCAAAAATGTAAACTCGTTAAATGCACCACGGGAGCGTACAGCGCTGTCAAAACAACGATGCCTTTAAAAAACTATGAAGAGCAACAAAATGTTGCTCAACTCGTCAAGAGTTTAGTCAGTATTTGCTATGGAAACCCTTTAGTTTTCAATTTGTTTTGTTGTCTTTTAATAAGGAAATAATTTCATAAGGAAATCAGCTAGTAAGTGTTAGTGCGCCTTAGAGCAGCCTTTCTCAACCGGGGTGCCATCTGGCTTCGTTAGGGGTGCTGTCAAAAAAATATATTCTAACATTGAAATAAATAAAATGAATTAAAATTCCAAAAAACAATAGTTACACTAATGCAGATCATCGCCGCCTCATGCATCATCAAAATTTGTCTCACGGCCCCCTTTCCCATGTCACAACGTCACTGCCGGGGTCAGCGTGACTGCGTATATTTTATATGGGGTGCCTTGAGAATTTGCATACTTCTGAAGGGCGCCGTGACTGAAAAAAGGTTGAGAAACGCCGCCTTGGAGAACCTGTCCCGGTTCTTCTGGAGACTCTGATTGTTGCACGTACTTCTGTTTTGCTGGAAAACTCCAACAGTGGGATGTTTGTCGTTGTTGGTCTGTTGCTTTCTTTCCTGACGGATAAAAAGTTTTCTGTAAAATTAATTAATTTTTGTTAAAGTACCATTTAGAAATCATCTAGAATGTGTTTGTACTGCGTCAATAACGCAGAAGTCGTCAAATAAACAGAACACACAGAGTACGACTCAAAAGTTTGTCCGCCCCTACTAATTCATAGTGGTTTTTTTTTTTTTTTTGTATTGTGACTTTTTTTTTATTTTTCCCCAACTTTATTTATGATTTTGCGGCAGCACTGTACATAAAAGGCAATGTTCACGGTGCATTCTTGGCTGACCATTTTTCACCCTTTTTAAAAATAAGACATTAATTATAACACAGACAAATAATAAATGAATTATTATACAATTAAATTAAGTAATAGTAATTAAAAAAAAATAAAAATTAAACAAGACAGCAGACCAACACTATCAGTAGTAGGCAGCAACAGCCCTCTTTCATTCATGCACTGATGGACAATTTATACTGATCCATAAATTTAAAAAATGGCTGCCATGTTTTATCAAATTTTATAGTCGACCCAGCAAGTGTGCACCTCATTTTTTCTATATGTGAAAACTTCATCAACTCCGTTAACCACTGATCATGAGAGGGAGGACACTGTCTTGTTTCCACCTCAAGAGGATGAGGCGCCTTGCTAGCAGGGACGCAAAGGCCACCGCCTGAGAATAATTTTTTGAAAGGGAAATTTCAGGTGGTAGCACCCCAAATAGGGCGGTCAATGCATTGGGAGCAAGATTGACTGTAAATACCTTTTGAGAATGTCTGAAAGATTGATGACCAACAATTATTAAGATTAGGGCATGACCAGAAAGTATGCACTAGCGAACCAATATCAGATTTGCAACGATTGCACAGTGGGTCAGTTCCTGGGTAAATCTTTGCTAATTTTTCCTTTGAAAAGTGCAGACGGTGAAGAATTTTCAATTGAATAAGTCCATGCCTAGCACAGATGGGAGATGAGTGCACCCTTCGAAGTATATTTTCCCAAAGGTCATCAGTAATATTCAATGCCAGATCATTTTCCCAGTGAGATTTTATTATATTTGGGGACGTGGACTGCAAATCTAGCAACATGTTGTAAATTTCTCTAATGGCCCCTCTCTTACGTATATTTATTTTCAAAATTGTATCCAAAGTTGTTACTTCTGGGATATTTGGAAATGAAGGGTATCTACTACTTATGAAATGCCGGATTTGTGTATTGTGACTCTTTTTGACACTGTAGAACAATACTGAAGGCATCCAAACTATGAAATAACATCTGGAGCATGTGTGGAATTACGTGGTAAACATGATGATGCGCCGCACGCTATCGGTATTAGCTTAATCAGTTTAAGATGAAGGGCGGCACAGTGGTGTAGTGGTTAGCGCCATCACAGCAAGAAGGTTCTGGGTTCGAGCCCAGAGACTGATGGAGAGCCTTTCTGTGTGGAGTTTGCATGTTCTCCCCGTGTCTGCGTGGGTTTCCTCCGGGTGCTCCGGTTTCCCCCACAGTCCAAAGACATGCGGTTAGGGTTAATATGGGACGGCCTTGGGCTGAGGTGCCCTTGAGCGAGGTACCGAACCCCTGACTGCTCCCTGGGCGCTGTAGCATGGCGGCCCACTGCTCTCTCTGTGTGTGTGTGTGTGTGTGTGTGTGTTTTCACTGCTTCAGATGGGTTAAATGCAGAGGACAAATTTCACTGTGCTTGAGTGTGCATGTGACAAACAAAGGCTTCTCTCTTCTCTCAGCTTCATGAGGTAGTCACCTGGAATGCTTTTCAATTAACAGCTGTGCCTCGTCAAAAGTTAATTAGCGGACGAGCTTCTTGCCGCCTTAATGAGTTCGAGAACAAACAGTAAATAATAAAATTACAGGGAGTAAATTGTCCTGTTCCACCCCACAACTGTAGTAATCCAGACAGTATTAGTATAGGTAATCGTATGGGGCCGAGTAAAATTAAGGATTAATTTCACGAGTGATTTCGAAGTTTTCGCGACGAGGGCAATTTCAAAACTTTTGAAATCACGAGTGAAATTGATCCTTATTTTTACGAGGAACCATACGATTACTTGTTTATAATATATAGGGCCAAATTCATACTTGGGAAGCCGTTCAAGTTCACAACATTTGTCATTTCACGTTTTCTGAACCAATCAGGGCGCGAGACTGTCTTGCACGTTTGAATCAGTTTCTAAAGCGTCTTTCATCGCGACACGACACGAGGACCGCATTTCCACAGAATATCTTCGTTTCGTCAGGCTTTTGGACTTGTTTGGCTTTTTACCCATTCCAACGAACTAGCCAATAGCGTTTCAGAAATACGGCCCCGTGTTAAAGTGCATATCACGGGTAAATTCAGGAGCAAGATCAATGTAATTCTCCTATTTTATATTAAACTTTGGTCAAATATCTGTCACATTTTGCATTTTGTGCAATACCAGGAAAATTCAGTTGAAATCAAGCCATCTGAGGCGAATTGGTCCGCCTCTGAAAAAACTTGGCATTTGGATTTCCCGGCAAACATTGATTTTCGTGACGTCGCGTGCGGGACGCCTCCTTCTGAATCCTACGTCAGCGCTGGTTTGTTTATGAGAAAACGACCTGGTGGTTTTCTGCAAATTTCTTCAACGTTATCGCGTAATTATTAAAATGATTAACAGATGTATCGTAGGAGGGTGTAGCAACACCAATCATGATGGGATTAGTACTCATCGTTTCCCAAAAGACCGGACAACGAGAGAGAAATGGGAGTGCTCTGTCTACACAGGCTGTGCACTGAAACCGTGCAAAGCTCGCGCAGCCTGCTGGCGCTTCCGCAGGTAACGTCACGAATCTGGCTCCAGACTCGCTTGGGATTTTTCGAGACGCGTTTTGTTGTTTTATTTTTTTCTGCTGTAGACAGATGGCCTTGTGCAAAATTACCCTTCTGGATGAGTGTGTAAAGGGACATACTTTCATATATAAAAAAAAAAAAACGAAATCGGTCCAGGATGTGCACTTTTTAAGGAAAAAAAGCCCTCCTTGATTGACCAATCAGAATTGAGTAATTTGGCCCTATGTATTATTATAATAATGTCAAGAAGTGCTTGATTAAGTAAAGAGAAACGACATCCATCATTACTTTAAGACATGACGTGGCAGCTGCTTTTTTTTTAAATAAAAATAAAGAAAAATAACTGACTTAAATGGTGTCCAAACTTTTGACCGGTACTCTGTGTGTGTGTGTGTGTGTGTGTGTGTGTGTGTGTGTGTGTGTGTGTGTAATTCAAATATAAATGAAATTCATGTAATTGCTGATAAAGAAGAAATTTATGTATCGTATATACTTTCCAGTACAGTAAATATCTTGGCAGTTTGTTCAAGGGCTTGTTAGTTTTGTTTGAGGTTTTATGGACTTGTATTGTGGAACACGGATGTCTGTGAAAATATGAGCCTAGTAATCGCCATTCAATAATAATATCCTGTGCTGCCTTTTTTCTTCTCTCTCTCTCCCCCCTCTTCCCTTTCTACAAAACTCGTGGTGCTCTGCTGAGACTACCACTGCAGCTACACTGGGTGTTGTCCTTATTTTAGTGCTTTTTTTTTTTTCCGTTTTAAAGTAATGCAGACTCGCAGGTGTTCAGGGCCAGGGAGCAGGACATGCCCGTGAATACTAATCCAGCCGTCCTTTCAGAAAATTGATAGCGTTTGCTTTCGAATCGCCCACTGCTGCTGACAGGTGGACGCTGATTTATGGTGCCTCCTGACACCTTTATGTTCTCTCGTCTTATCTCTTCCCTTTTTACGTCTTCCGTTGTGTAATCCACGGGCAGGCTGTATTTATGAAACGCTTCTTCTCGAACAAGAGGCTGTTGTGTCTGACGGCGTGTTCAGGTTTGTCCAGCGCGGCGCGGCTTGGCTTGGCTGTCTGGTGCATAATATTGTCCTGCTAGTCAGACAGCTGTACCTGGCTCTCAGTGGCGGCGGCGAGCTCTGCAGATTCATCACCCTCCGCACACGGAGACGTGCTCTGTACGAGCAGCATCTTGACAGGACCCAGGTGGCAGCAGTTCTCTCGCTGTGTGATGGTTGTAAAGTGCAAGGCCTCGTGTGACGCTTCCTGCTGACAACCCAGTACCCCCGACTGACATTACCGTCAGCGCAGAAACCTACCAGATGGAGTCGAAGCACCGAAATGACGTTCTGTATCCGTACACAAACCTCATACCAGTCTAAAGGCTTGTAGCTGCATCATTTGGACCAGATTCTGAAGCCCGTTGGGAAAAGTGGGATAACGGGGAGTCGAATCAAACAGCGCTGAAGACCACGGGTTCCAGAACAGGA